>NC_056726.1:1522946435-1523131435 GCF_019279795.1 Protopterus annectens | reverse complement strand
ACCCTCCTCCAACAGTCAGTCCCGGTTCATCTCCATATGTCCTACCTTTAATAAAATGCTCGAAAATTTAACCTGTAACCAACTTTCCTGATATCTGGAAAAATGTAATTTGTGCTCCAACAAACAAGAGTAGTCCTGGGCAGAAAAGAATGTGCTTTTTGCACTCTGGACTCTTTAACTTACAGCATTCATTCTCATTAACCTGAATAAAGGAACCCTTACTGGTACCACTGTACTGACCTGAGCTGAGCCTTTGACATAGGTGACCATTACAAGCCCATTGTGTAGACATCGGCCTAAACACTAAAGTCAACAAGATCAAAGACTTCTTGACTGAGATGCTTGACTGTGAAGATACACATACTGCCGACATTCATTCAGGGGTGAATACTTGTCACAATACTATCTTCTATTTTTATAAAAGAATTACCCCTTGACCTAGCATACCTAAAACTCCTTTTGTATGCCATTGACATGGTTATTGTCAGATTCAGCCCAATACCAGAGGTAATGTAAATTGAACTACAAACTTCTTCTGGACCTAAACTACTGACTTGCCTCAAAAAGTTTCTCCTTGACCCCAGAAAACAAGGCTATGCTCTTTTTTACAATGAAAATACTTTCCAGAGTTCCCAGCTCCCTCAAGCTTTTGGACCAGCACAATAATCTTATGGACACCATGTCCTCATTCAGAAACCAAGGCATCTGGCTAGCCCAATGCCTTAACATTCAGGAGCATATTCAAAACCTTAGATATAAAATCAAGTACGTCCTTTTCTGGGCTCATTAAATATCTCAATTCCTTTCATCACTAGATAAGACAGACATTGAGAAAGGTGACCTGTTTGCACAACTTGACTAAGGTTTACATACGTTTGCTACCTCCTCTAACAAAAACAGATCATCATTACAGACCATATGTAATAAAACATGTTGCTTCATCAACAATTCACCTTGACTTGAACTCCACTATCTCACTTTGTCCAAGGCAAAATGTGTCCCAGTACAAACCAGATTTCACCTACTTCTGGGTTCCAAACTATTCATATTACATCATGAAGATGCCTCTTCTCTTACAATGAAACTAATCACTACCACCCCAACCTCAAACACCAGGGTACAGTATACTAAACTGCATAGGTCTACTTTAGATTCTCTGCACTTGCTCCAAAACTGTAGCAATCTCTTCCTTACGATCTCACTGAGGACGCTAACAACACTGTCAAAACTCCAAGTCAAACAGTATCTGTTTAAGCAATACAAATGCAAATGCTAGAATAAAGATGTATTACTTAATCAACTTTTTTTGCACTAAGTTAATTTCCTCGCACATAACCTTATTTGCACTGCTATTCTGTTGGTCACCACAATGTTTCTGTTTCTTGTAAACATGTAATAGCTTCCTGCTCTCCTTACACACTGTCATCTTACAGCTTTTACCTTTCTTTGTTCCTCTGTCTCTGTTTCACCTTACAACTTCCAAGACTAAACTTGCTTCTCACTCTTTTCTTACTAATTCTCTGACTCCACTTTTCCACCTCAACATGATGCTCTTTTTGTAACTAGTTTATATTACCTTTGTGTTCCACTGTTGGTTGTAATTGTAACAATTTTATTGGTGCTACTTTGAATGTAACCTGGGCAAAGTCTGCGATTGTGTCATGCTGTGACCAGGGTTCTACCCCAGTAGAAAAAAATTTAAATAAATAAATTAAATAAATTAATAAATAATAAAGTACTCATAAAGAGAGGCAAAAGCTTTGAAATGTGTTTACATAAAGTCCCATTGATCACTTGCCTGCTATTCCCCTCATGTTCCTGTAATCCCATTTTACTTTCTACTGTTCTGTGTATTTGATTGTCAATGATTCTCTCTGTGATATACTTACAGAGTGACAGGAGTTTGACACGTCATTGCCCATAACTGTAAATGTCTCCTTTGGTCTTGTCCGAGGGCACTAGAATGCATATTCTACAGTTACCTAGGATATGCCTTTTTCTTCATACTGTGATGACGACCCCTAAGAAACATTAACTCCCCTCCAAACCCCAACCAATGCACCCAACACCATGATCATATCTGCTTTGACCTCATCTGAGTCTGATGAGTTCCGTAGCTGTTTGCCTTTGTGCACTTTGTACTCCTTTTAGGATGGACGCTCATCCTCTTTCATTGTAATGAACTCTCATTCTCTTTCATTGTAATGGACGCTCATCCTCTTTCATTGTAATGGACGCTCATCCTCTTTCATTGTAATGGATGCTCATCCTCTTTCATTGTAATGGACTCTCATCCTATTTCATTGTAATGGACGCTCATCCTCTTTCATTGTAATGCCCCTTTGTTTCTAAATTTAAGGATGTATACTTAGGAAGTAGGGACAGGTAATTAAAATAATGCACTTTACAAACACACCTTGATATGTCCAGGGTATAGTTTTAAGTTCTTTGTATTGGAAGAAGTATCTATTGATATAAGAGGAGGGTCTTGGGAAACACATTTGGAATATAGGGAGTTGTACTGGCATTTGGTATTGGAAGGCAACAAAGAGCCAGGGTTAAATGATATGATTTCCCTTGGCCCAGTCCTTAGAATGAGATCAGCTAAGTTACAGGATTTTTTCCAGGTTCAATTTTAATGTTTTAGAGCAATATTCATAATTTCCACTAGGTGGCGCTATAGGCATGGTTTATATCAAGTTACATGTATTTTGCAAATATTTACATATTTTTATTATCTGTCTAGTTATTTAATATTTTTAATATGTGTTAACACTTATTTATTATTAATATGTTTACTACATTATAAAATGTGCTTAGTAGATATTCATTTTATGACTTATGTATATGAGTTGCAATTCAAATTATTCACGTTCCAGAAGCGGGTGGAATTTCACTGATACCTTACTTTTCTTCCAGTACAACTGCTCTCGTAGCCTATTTGTTAGCCAACCAGTATTCACTCTTAGCCTGGTCATCCTTTTCTACAGATACCTACTTTCTGCATTTTTTCCCTTCTGATTGCTTCCTGGACTCTGTATTCCATCACATTATGTGACTTATTTACATACCTGGATTGCCCGTATATCTGTAGTCTTCGTGCATGCTGTTTTCAGACACTGACTCCACCAATTTTTCTCTTTTACCTGAGGTGTTAGACCCCTGACAATATCCTTGAATTTATATGTTTTCACTCCATTCAACTCCTAGGTCTTTAACCTCTTGCCTGTTGATGATAAAGTCTTCTTTCATCACTGCTAACAGCTGACTGTGGCCACCAGTGGTTTATGTTTGGGACCACCCAAAACCCTTGAAAAAAGTGTCAAGGAATTTTTTAAACATTTTGAGAATATTGATGACATAAAAATACAGATATTAATACGATAATGTAGGAACATTATAAGAACAAGAAAAATTAATATGTAAGAAGGATAAACAGTTATTTTATGTAATATGGGTAAAGACTGAATAATATGTTATTTAATAGCAAATGTTTTTTTTTTTGGCAGATATATTGTGAAAAAATAGATTACGGTTGTGGAGGAAGAAGTCAGAGTCAGTTATGGATGAGTAACAATTAGGATGTTATAAGAAAAATAATAAATAATAAAAAAAGAAATGTGTATGCATGTGTCAGTATGTAAATTTTGTAAATGTGTAAATAATGTTTTTTGTTGTGCTAAATAAAGGACCCCTAATCTTTTCAACAGGTGCTGTGGGATATGTTAAATCCACTTGAGCTACCACTAACTCAAGCAGATGGGACCTCGCTTTAATGCCTTTTACCCAAAAGGGGCAAAAGACTGAGGAGTGCAGCACTGCAGTGCCAGCAATCTACGTACCCTGTGTGGGAATACAACCCACAGCCTTATGCACCGAAGGGGAGTGTGTTAACAGTTGTGCCTCTGAGAAAGACTGTCCCTCTTACTGTCAGGAAACTTGGTATGAAAGGTTGAGTGCTGGTATTTCAAAGCAGAAAGGCACACCCACTCACAAATGCTGGCTAGGATGCCACTCGTGCAAAGTTAGGTTGGCATCACAATGTCACATTTCATTATGATTTTCATGTTTGTGAATTTGTCAGGGATGACTGAACAGCATCAAGCACTGAACATACTTGCAGCTGCCTTAGTCTTTTCACCTTTGACATGCCCTGTGAAACTCAAGAAACAGCAAAAGTACATAAAACCGCAATATCCCAGTTTCTTTCTATATAGAAAAGTGAACAGTAGTTCCTGTAACGGCAGCAAGAATCAGAGCAGACGTTGTAACCTCAAAAACTAAACATGTTATAAGGTTTAAAATGAGGAAGTGGCAATGTTGTGGGATTGGATGGCGTACTATCCTTGGTATTAATGACTGTAATTAATAAATCCATAAAAATAATGAGCAATCAGCAGACATTTATTCATTTATTTCTTTCCTAATTTCATGATTATATTGTTAAATTTATAAAGACTACACATCTGCAAATGTATAATTAGGAAATTAGGAGAATTGCTGTTTTCACTAATTATCAGACAGTGTGCCGTACAGCCAAACCAGAACCAGGTATCTCACATACTTGAATCCAGTCCTTTGTCCCTCTAAAATGTATATGGATGTGCTGGGGTACAAAATCTGTAGTTGTTTCCCACTCCATTATATTCAAGAACACTGTTTTTCTATTTTCTTGGAAAATAATGTAAAAATGTCTATTCTGTTCCATGAGAGTACTGGAAAAACAGATTTCATGGAACTGTACATTACAGGCCAGACTACTCACTCAGCATAACTTGTATTTGTTCTGCTATTTGCTAGCTGCAGAACCTTAGTTTGCTAGTTGTAAAACTGTCAGGTTGCTTTAGACTGTACTTGGAATCTGTTTTTACTTTGCTTACATACACAAGGCACTACAAATTATAATGGAATCAAAGTAATGGCAGGAATATAGTTCCAGGAATTTTAGCAGATGAAAATATAAATTATTTGTTTTAATACTTGGAAAGGAGTGCCCCAACCATATTTTCCTATCCTATTGGTGTATAACTTGAAAAGTCCTCAGTCATTCATCTGTAGTTACCCAACTAATAAATGAATTGCACGACAAACTATTACAAGCTCAAGCTTCATCGCTGTCAGAGATGTAGTCTGTCACCTTTGTCAGGGTCGCATTGCCAAATCAGTCAGCATCACGCAGTGACCAGTTTGCACTCTCATGAGCATGTGAGCTGTAAACGAATTGGGATATTAATCTGCCCTCCTGGCTAAATGCACAGTCTATCAACAAGAATGAATTAAAGATTTAGGCACTTATGAAAACAAAGTCACAACATAATGATACAGAAAATACTTACAGGTTTTCCTGGCAAACCTATTCCTGGTAGTCCCGGTGGCCCAGGTGGGCCTGGTTCTCCAGCAAGCCCTTCAGGTCCTACAGGCCCATAGTCTCCCTGACAAAGAGAAAGACACACGTCAGCTTGAGGTCTCCCCTTTATACAACAGTTTCATGCATTTCCTATAGAGAAAGACACGCGTCAGCTTGAGGTCTCCCCTTTATACAACAGTTTCATGCATTTCCTATAGAGAAAGACACGCGTCAGCTTGAGGTCTCCCCTTTATACAACAGTTTCATGCATTTCCTATAGAGAAAGACACACGTCAGCTTGAGTTCTCCCCTTTATACAAGAGTTTCATGCGTTTCCTATTTCGTTAGTACAAGAAATGGTTTATAAAAGCATATTACAGCTGTTTTACTTGTGGATTAATGGTGTAGTATCAATGTCTCATATATACTTCAGTAGTAAAACCACCATGGACTGTCTGATAAATCACTTGTGCTTTGCCCAAAGAAATCATTTGGTAATAAACTGCTTGCATACCTTTAAACCACTCATTTGTAGAAATCAGAGTACTGGCCTTCAGATATGACAGCCATAAGGCCAAGTGATTTTTTTAACAGATTATGTTCAGCAATAAATTACTATTTTAGCCTCACACTGCTGACAGTGAAGGATGTTTCTGTCAATGTGGTTTTACTGTGTAACTGTTTAGGAGTCTAAGACAATGTGTTTGTGTGTGTGTGTGTGTGTGTGTGTGTGTGTGTGTGTGTGTGTGTGTGTGTGTGTGTGTGTGTGTGTGTGTGTGTGTGTGTGTGTGTGTGTGTGTGTGTGTGTGTGCGTGTGTTATTAAAACATTAGCAATGTGGGGAAAATGGAATTAAATCTGATGAAAATGTTGCTCTTAGGTGAGATTCCTTGCAGTAAACAGTCTCAGTTTTATGACTTAAAATCTACTTGTGCAACTCATCACCTGGTGAAAAACTTGTCTTAATGTTGCTATTCCAAATAAGGTTCTGTTTCACAGCAGTTTCAATACATTTTACTCAGTTCATCCACCCACAAGCCATTTTTCCAATTTTTGCACATTTTACTCAGTTCATGTAAGGCCCACTTAGCCTAAAACTCTTCCACTGGTTACAATCAAACAATTTTAATCCAGTGAAATGATCCACTCAGAAGACATGCAGAACACAAATGAAGATTATGAAGATTACTGGAATCAAACCCAGAACCACAAATACTGATTATGTGTACCTGCACTCTATTACTGCAGTATCTCATTTCCTGATAATTCATATTTGTATCTATCTCAGTTCTGATTTTCAGTGAGCTGTGGAGAGTCAGTCTCTGACATTAGATAGGCTATTTCAGTGTTCACATCTGAGAATCCTGTACAAAGACAAGATGACGCATACAGATGGAACAGTAACTGGCATTCATTGACTCACGATTCTACATATTGGGGTCCCTAGGGTAAGGGGAACTGGGATCTCCAGCTATTCGGGAGTTCCAGTGCTCAGCATAATGCATCCGACATTATCCAAGTTCAACTAACTCTGGGCAAAACCGCAATCCAGATTGTAGCTTGCTACAGACCCACCACCATGCCCCAGAATTCCCACGCCTCTTTCCTTGATACACTGGAAAATATTAAGGTATAACCCAACACTCTAATAATGGGTGATTTCAACTACCCTACTATTAACTGGGAAAACTACTCATGTACCAACTGTTTTGCTCAACTTTTTCTGGAAATCATCAGTTCCAACGCCTTGGATCAACTTATCCACACCCCCATCAGGGGCAGCAATATCCTAGACCTGGTCATCACCAACATGGGCGACCGGTGCTCCACACCAGAGGTCAGCTCCTCGTTGGTCAGATCCGACCACAAGCTAATCACCCTAGACATCCACATCCCACTCCCACCCCCACCCCCCATTAGGAAAACAACCGTAAAAAATTTCTCCAAAGCCAACTTCATGCTTCTTAAGACAGAAGTGGCAAACTTCATGACACCCATGCAGATGGACAATAGCGGTACGACTGCTGAATCTTACACAAATGCACTTTATAAGCACTTACACGAGTGCATGGATCGTGCTATCCCTAACAGAACCAAGATGCTATCCTCCAAAAAAGAAAGCCAATCTGGTGGTCTTCTGCCATAAACAAACTCTACAACAGAAGAAAGAAACTGTTGCAAAAAAGAGTAAAATCCCATGATTGGAGGAACTCCCTGGTCAGCCTCAGTAAGAAGCTGAGATCCCTCATAAAATCCTCCAAAGCTAGTTATGAAAACAAAATCGGCACTGATTCTAAAGACAACCACAAAGCATTCTATAGCTGTGTCAAGAATCTCAATGGCAACACTCAAATCTGCTCTGAGTTACAGCACAATGACACTAAATATACAGAACCAACTGATATTGCCAACATCCTGGCAGATAGGTTCAGTGCTAACTTTACCCCCCTCTCACCGCCTAAAGAGCTCATCTTTATACCGGAAGAATGTAAAGTTCCTGTAATCATGGCTGCACAGGTAAAAACCTCACTCTCCAAAGCCAGGAACACACATCCATGGGACCTGACAACATCCCAGGCTGCCTTCTACAAGAACTACAGTATGAAATGGCACACCACCTAAGTATCAAGTTCAATCATAGCCTCACCTCAGGCTTTGTGCTCATTGAATGGCGCACCGTGACAGTTATCCCACTCCACAAAGGGGAGGCCACAACAGACCCTGGGAACTACTGCCCCATTAGCCTGATGAGCCTGGTCTGCAAGGCCATGGAACGTATCATCATGGAACTCATAAACAAAGACATTGGAGATCTCCAAACTCTGGACCCCACACAGTTTAGGTTTGTAAAAGGCAGATCATGTCTCCTAAACCTGATAGACTTCTTTGACGTAGTCCCCAAAGCCATAGATGAGGGTAAGGTGGTTCACATAGCCTATCTAGATCTCGTCATGGCATTTGACACCATCCCCCACTCTGGAATTATAGATAAACCCACTAAACTAGGTATAAATCCCTATGTCACAAGATGGGTTGCCAACTGGCTTACTGACAGAATCCACACTGTGAAAGTAGCAGTCCTGGGTCCTCTCCTGTTTGGTATGTACTTCTCTGAAGTACAGGCTAACACAGAAGGTCTTTGGCTAACTAAATTTGAAGATGACTGCAAACTAGGAGCCATAATCGAAACTCCTAACAATGTGGACATCCTACAAAAGGGCCTCACTGAGACAGATGCCTGGTGTCAAAGCCATGGTCTCAAGCTCAATGCCAAAAAATGCATTGTCATCCCCTTTGGTAAAAACTCTGCACCCATGAACGACCACATAGGCGGTTGAATACTTAACACCAAAAGTGTGATAAGAGACCTTGGGACACAGGTGGACAGTAGTCTCTCCTTTGATAATCACATCGCCACAGTGATCAGAAAATCCTTCTATGTGGCACACCTCATCACAAAAGGTTTCTCATCCAGAAAAAAAGTGGTCATTGTTCCCCTCTACTCATCACTCATTAGACCCATTATAGAGTACAATGCCCCTTTTGGTATGTACCTCACAAGACATCTACAACAACTGGAAAAGCCGCAGAAATACCTCACAAAGAGGATTACTGGCCTCAAACAGATGCCTTATGCAGACCGACTCAAAAAACTCCAGCTTTACTCCGTCACATATCGCCCACTCAGAGTTGATCTCTACCTAACATACAAAGCTATGTCAAACCCAGAGCTGTTGATCATGCTCCACTTATATCCCAATCCCTCCGAGCTACACGCTCTAGGGACCTAAACCTTGTCACCACAATAAGCAGAACATGCTGGAGGGATAGATTCCTGTCCCAGAGACTTCCCATACTCTGGAGCAGACTACCTATCTATGTCAAACGGAGCTCCTCATTAGCACTCTTCAAAAAAAATCTTGATAATTGGATGGCTAATCGGAAATTCACCCCAGGGATCACTTCTGTGGTTGTGCTTGACAGGGGCACAGGAAAATAATTTTCTTGGGTGGCAAAAGCCAGGGTACCTTTTTGGCTAGGCTTGTATAGGCCCTACGGCCAATAGCCTAGTACCTACCTATGAACCTATGAACCTATAAAACCTCAGTGTACTGCGTGCTAGGGATCTTCAGTGTACTGCATGCTAGGGATCTTCAGTGTACTGCATGCTAGGGATCTTCAGTGTACTGCATGCTAGGGATCTTCAGTGTACTGCATGCTAGGGATCTTCAGTGTACTGCATGCTAGGGATCTTCTCTGCTGAGGATCCTATTTGCGAGGGATACTGTGCATGACATACATCCTTAAGTAGTAACGGCAGTGTGCAGGAGACCTTGTGTGCTTATCCCCTTATGTGCAAGTTATTTCATATAAAATGGTGCTTGTCTTCTGAGAAATATTTCAGTTGGGGATTTCGTGTTTTAACCAGAGCATGCAGTAAGATCAACCCTGCATGATGGGGATCACATGCACTGGGATGCCTACATACTGGAGATACCCCATTGCTGAGTAACTTATGTACACAGATCGATGTGCACTTGTGGAAGTGGTATCATATATATGTATCACTGAAATTTTTACTAGGGATCCCATGCATCAAGGACATTCTTATGCAAGTGATCTATGTGGAAGATGGGGATCTCTCATTGTGGAAATCATTGTTCTGTGGATATGCGTGGTAGACAGAAACTCTTCTTATGGGGTTCTATTTGTACCTGTGACATTGGTATCCCATGTACCAGAGAAACCCTTTTAATAGGGATCTCTGAGGTAGGAACTTATGCTGGGGATCCCTTCTTATGAGGGCCACATTGCTAGTGATCCTGTGCGTTAAGGAATTTTTGTGTTGAGGATCCCATATTTTAGGTACTCTTTCCACATTGGGAGTAATTAACCACTTAATCTCCTCATCAGGAAAGCTCTGTGATTTGCAGCAATTAAAATGAAGGAAAAGTAAAAAAGCTGTCACACATCACACATTATGAACAATGAGTAACTATGTTCCCAAGCTGTCCTTGGTGCTTCAGTTGCCTGCACCACTATGATCCCAATTTGTTTAATATACTACTAATTTCTGACTTTCACAGAAACTGGCCTAAAAAAAAATCTACTGGTGCAATAGAGCCCTCGCTGCCCATCTGCCACTGAAGTTGCACACTCACCTTTCTCTCTTTGGTTGACATTATCTGACTAGATTGCTGACATCCTAAAACTGACTACAAGACTGGAACTGCTTATGATTAAGTATGACATCTTCTCTCTTCAATCTACAGAATGCAAGGAATGCACAAATGAAACCACTGACTGCCAATCCGCAGTGGGCATGAATTTTGTTCATTTGTTTACTGGGAAAGTCCAACTTGGAATGAAACCAATTTTCAGCAGACGCCCAGGGAAAGAGACACTCCAGACGCATGTCTTTGTAATGTGAGAGGAAACAGGAGCACCTGGATGAAACCTAAACAAACACAGGGAGGACATGCAGACTCTGCACAGAAGGCAATCTGACCGAGAATCGAACCAGAGAACCTCTTACTGGGAGGCGACAATGCAGCTACTGCACCACTGTGGCATCCATCAAACTACACATTGCAGAGTCATATTAACCGAAAATGACACATGTGACTTCAATGCCCTTTTTAAGGCATAATGACAGAGTGAGTGAGGTAAGCAGTAATAAAAAGTGCTGGAATGCCTTTATGGTGCTTCGTTATACAGCTCTGGTAAAATAAAACAATAACTGTGAAGCTTCATTTTTAAAACTGCAATCTTATATTACATTCTTTCATCACAAAATGTGACTTTGTAGTTTTTCTATTTTCCTAAAAGCACTTTAGTATCTCTAAGCAGTAGGTATGAGCTAATTCCAAGCGGTTCCAGTATCATTCCAAGGAGATCCAGTATCTGTCTGCCTGAGATGACATGATCGGCTTCCAGGCCAAGGCTCTCGCCTCCACCATTGTGCCTTTTTTAGGCAATGTCCCAAAGACAAACCTTCCAACATAAAAGATCTGTCAAAAAGCAAATTGAAGATCATACTGCTTACCACTAGGAGCCTTAACCTGAAAATGGACTCACTGGAGAGACTACTTACACTGGAAGATGCTGATGTCTGTGCGGTCACAGAAATGTATTTCAGGGCTGAGGAGAGCACCCTTGGTTTAGAAGGCTATACCTCATTCCACACATTTTGACCACAAAATGAGGTCAGGAAGACAAAGGGTGGTAGAGTCTCTATCTTTATTAAGGACATGCATGCCGCCAGACTGGTTTGCCAGCATGATGCACTGGAACTACTCCAGGTATAAGTGACAGTTGGCAAGACACCCATTCAAGTAATAGCTAGCTATAGACCCTTCTTCATGACTCAGGACACCCACTCCTCTTACCTGGATCTACTTGACTCCATCAAGGTACCCCCTAACACCTGATCCTTGGTGACTTCAATGACCCCACCATTTATTTATTTATTTTACATTTGTTAACTAGGGGTGTCTGACTGAGCCGAAAAGGCCCTTTTTCAGCAGTGGCCCGGGGAGAAAAGCTCCACAAAGAAAAATTACAGACACATTTAGTTATTTAGACATGATCAGTGTACACACAAATTACAAGAGACATGTTTTTACAGTGGTATGCGGCACATAAACAGTTACAGTGGAGAGAACAAACAAAACATATTAATTTAAAAATAAAGGTATTTAATAGATTTGTGGTGTACAGCTGAAATTTGGAACATAGGTAGAATACATACATAGTACACAGTTACAGTACATACATTGTAAATTAGCCAGTGTTTGTGAGTAAGATTGAAAACTATTATCAAGTGCTCTAGATTTAGTATGTATATGTTATCCGCTTTCACTAGCCTGGGGAGCAATCATGGCACTGCCAACTTTGCTTGAGATGTTGCCTGATGAGGTCTTTAAAGGAGGCTTTAGATGATGTGTTTTGAATGCTAGTGGGGACAGAGTTCCATTTTTTAGCCACTGAACTGCTATATAACGCATCTCCAAAGCTATTGTAGCTGTTGGTGACTTCTAGTAGTAGTTTGCTTGATGATCTAAGAGGCCTTTTGGCTGAGTGATGTTGTACTAGGTTTTTGAGGGCAGGACACTTATTGGGGAGGTAATAGAATGACAGAGGCAGAGCTGATTGTAGGTTAGGAGGTTGGGCAGTTCAGCCAGTGGAGCTGTCTCAAAGCAGTACAGTGATGAGTTCTATATGAGCAATTTGCAGCAAAGTGGGCAATTCTGTTGTAGCAGGCTTCCATTATGCTTAGTTCAGTTTTGTTGAGATTAGTCAGAATGGGAGATGCATAGAGTAGGGTGGATAGAAGTTGGGATCCAGCAATGGCTGATCTTGTGTTGTTGGTAAGAAATGGTTTGATACGGTAGAGTGACCCCAGTTTGGCATGTACTTTTTTAATAGTTAAGTTGAGATGACTATCAAATTTTAGGTGGGAGTCTATGGTTATTCCCAATAGCTTAGCCTGTGCCACTGGAGCAATTGGAGTAGCATTTGTGGAGTAGATAGTGAATTGACTGTTAGCATTTTTGTTAGAACTGGTTATAATCATAAGCTGAGTTTTCTTTGGATTGAGGATAAGTTGGGCTTTGGTAAGGTAGTTTTCAACGTCAGAGAATGCTAGTTGAGTTGCTTGCAGGAGGGTGGGAATGTTTTGTGCAGCACAGATTAAGGTAGTGTCATCTGCATACTGAATGATAGATGCATGCTGTGTGGAGGTATGGAGGTCATTTGTGAAGACTGTGAATAGTAGTGGTCCTAAGATAGAACCCTGTGGGACTCCTATAGTTATGGGCAGCTGAGGAGAGAGAGAATTTTCCCATTTCACAGCTTGGTACCTGTCAGTTAAGTAGCTTTGGAACCAGGTAAGAGTGGAATTTGATAGGTGATATTGGTTTAGTTTGTTTAGCAGGATTTGGTGTGAGACTGTATCAAATGCTTTGGACATGTCCAAAAAAGAGTTGACACCTGGAGGCCTTCATTTTTGAGATGGTTTACTGTGTCTGTAAAGCAGAGGAGGGCTGTAGTGGTACTCTGGGCAGGTCTGAAACCATGCTGAGTAGGTGACAGGATGTTGCTGTCTAGGAGATAGTTTAGCATCTGGGTATGGATGCATTTTTCTATGATTTTGGCCAGAGGGGAGAGTAAAGCAATCGGTCTGTAGTTATTAAGTTCAGTGGAGGTCCCGCCTTTATGTATGGGTGTAACACAGGATATTTTCCAGAGTTTGGGCACATAGTTTTCAACAACTGATCTGTTTATGAGAGTGGAGACTGGGATAGCAATAGCATCTGCTGTGAGTTTCAAGAAATAGCTGGGGAGTAGGTCGGCTGCTGTTGATGAGGTTTTTAGTTTGGAGAGCATGCTTTTGATTGAAGTGGTGGAAACTGTTTTGAGGGTAAAGCTTGTATTAGTGTTATTTGTGTTGGCAGGGGACAGTGAGGAAGGAACTGTCCTGTGATACTAAGGATAGAATTGAGTTCACAAAGTGGGAGTTGAATTGTGTTTCGATGGGAACTTTAGTGTCAGGGGTGGTTGGTTTGGGGGTAGCCTTTTGGGTGGATTTTAGTAGCTGGTTTACATTTTTCCAAATTTTTTGCGGGTTGTGTTGGTATTTAGCGTGTATTGGTTTGTAGTAGGATTTTTTGTCCAGCCTAATGCATTTTTTTGCATGGTTGCGCAGTTCTTGGTACTTAGTTAGGCTTTGTGTTTCTTTGTTTTTTTTATAGTAAAGCCAGGCAGTGTCTCTGGACTTGAGGATTTGTTTGGTTTCTTTACTGAGCCAGGGGTTTGTAGAGATTCTAACCTTGATTTTGTGCAATGGAGCAACAGTGTCTAGGTGTTGTAGAAATGTTTTGTTGAAATATGCTACAGCCTGGTCAAGTGGGAGGGTTTTTAGGGGGGTCCAGTCACAGTTACAGAGTAAAGTGTTGAGGACCTCAGGAGAGAATTTTTTTGTGTTTCTAGTGGATATATAGTTAGTGGTTATGCATATGCTTGTTCTACTAAATATAAAGTATATTATGTTGTGGTCACTTAAGGTGTCTGGGTGACTGACTGTGTGAGAGTACAATGTGGGGTTGTTAGTTAGGACCCAGTCAAGGATAGATTCCCTTTTAGATTTTTTTATCACATCTGGTTGGAATTTGGACTAGCTGCTGGTAGCCATGGAGATTTATTCGATTACTTGGTGGTTCTGATATACAGGTGAACCAATCATCTAGGTTGATGTCCCCCAGAATAAGGGTTTCTTGTGAGCATGTGGAAGATCACCAGGATAAGAAGTCTTCAAGGCTAGCAGGTGTATTACCAGGTGGAATATAGATCACAATTGTGGTGATGACCTTTTAGGGTGAAGTTGAAGTTGTGAGATAAGTATGTCCCAATTATTGGGGGAGGGTTAGGAATTTGGTAATTGACAGACAGTTAAGTTGGACTTGTACAGTAAGGCAGTTCCAACCCCTTTACAAAGTGGTCTGTCTTGTCTAATGATATTGTAGCCAGTAGGGAAAACTTCTGAGTTAGCTATGTTTTTATTTAGCCAGGTTTCTGTTAAAGCAACTATGTCTGGGGAGTAGTGTGCTATTGTGGCCTGGAGTTCAGGTATTTTATTTTTGATACTTCTAATATTAATATTTAGCATTAAAAGATGGTTGGTTTTGCTGCTGTTGTTGATTTGCCCAGGGATGAAGAAAGTGGGGGTGTTATGTTCTGACATTTGTGTTGGAGCAGTTTGTGTTGGACAGGATGGATTTGGGCCTGGGTTGGGGTGGATATCCCCACTTATGGTGAGCCTGGAGTTAAAATGGTTATACAGATGTTGGAGTTTGGTAAGGCGTGTGAGAAAGTATTGTGTTTTTTTGGAGTAGGAATGAGAGCATATGTGTTTAGTTCTGAATTGGTCCATTATGTAGTTCTTGAATAACTGTGGGCAGATATTATTATAATGTGTGGTGTCTGTATACAAGAGTACATAATGCAGTGTTCTGCTACTAAGTTTAGGGATATTGCTAGAGTGATAACTTGTGGTGTTGTAAAGAATTATGAGAAGACAGACTAGACTTAGTTGTGTGATAGTCATGGTTATAAAGTTTAAGTTGTTTCTAGGTGGGGAGTCTGAATAGGAATTATAGGGTTGCACTTTATGTGGATGGGGAAGTAGTGTGGGTGATGTAAAAAATGCCTAGTGGGAATGAGAGTGATTGGGAGTATTTTGTGTGGAGCAAGTTGGTGTGGTATAATGTGATATGACTTGAGGAGCTGTGATTGGTTGAGGTGATATGAGGTGAGCTGTGGGTGCGGCTGTGATTACTATAAATGTAGAGGTAGCAGGGGTGGGAGGGAAAAGGGGGCAGGGCAGGGGAGCGGAGAGAGCCCGAGCATTAGTGAGGGCAAATGGAGTGGGGCAGAGCCAACCAAGACAAGAGAAAAAAGTAAGTATTACTTTACAAATCTGAACACTTTTAAAACAAATTCCTGAGGTCTAATGGCTTACCAGCAAGCAGAATGTAATTGCTGAAGAGCACTTGTGTCCTGGTGGGAGACTAGAAATTTAAAGATGGCACCATGCTCAGCAGGATTCTAATATAGACTTTGTATTGGGGGAGGGAGATAGCACAAGGGGTGTAAACCAGGTGGAATGCAAAGAAACCAGAGAGGCAATCAGTGGAAATCAGTAAAAGCCTCAGAGGGGTAAGTAATAATTCAAACTACCTGTAAAGTGAAGGGGAGAAGAGACAGCAAAGTTTATTAAGGTTGGGAGTGTGTCTTCACATTGACTTGCTGATTATTAACCAGTTTGTGCACAGATTAGAGTAGGGAGATACATTAGCAATGAAGGGAAATATATAGAGATGCAAATACACAGATGGGTCTCCAAGTTATACAAACTAAGGCAGAAAGCACTGAGAGGGCTGCTTCATGGTTAATTTAGTCACAGGTATCTGATTTAAATGTATACTGTCTATTGGACAGTTAGGATTACTGTACTAGCTGGGGGGGGCACAAGGCTACAACTGTCAGTTTTATTAGCAAGCTGAGAACTACTAAAAAATACTGCTAATGTAATAGTTTCACTCTCATAAAACATACGAGTAGAATGCCTGTGTGGACTGACCCTGCTCTTGAGGCTCAAAATGTATATCCTTGTTTAGTTTGCAGTACTGATTCCTTCTTATACTGTATGGGTGGAGTGGTAGCCGCAGACTGCAGATTTGCCTGAGTGTGCTCTGAAGAGAGAGAGAAAAGAAAAGAGAGGATGAAGCTAGTAGAAGGAGACAAAGACAGGTTAAAGGAAGTAATGAGGAGAGAGGAGGGTGTGAAAGATACAAATCTGAGGATAGTGTGGATAAAGCAGGAGAATAGATGCTACTGCTACAGTCTGAGAGTGCTTCAACAGTAACCACATCACAGTGCCATAACTTAGTTTGGAAACAGGTTAATAAATCATACACATACATTTATCAGCCAATTATCCTGTGCATACAAGAAAAAGGAAAATGAATACAACAGCACAGCTGAAGTGGTAGCAGAGACAACTGTAGTGCTAAATCAGTAAATACTGGCTATTAGACCATTAGCCAGTATGCTGCATTAGATCTCAGGAATTTGTTTTAAAAGTGTTCAGATTTGTAAAGTAATACTTACTTTTTTCTCTTGTCTTGGTTGGCTCTGCCCCGCTCCTTTTGCCCTCGCTAACGCTCGGGCTAGTGCATAGACTGGGTGATCTCAATGACTCCTTGACTTCATCAGTTCTAATGCACTAGACCAGCTTGGCTCATCTCCCACAAGGGGAGATAACATTCTGGACCTGGTTCTTACCAACATGGGCAACCACTGCACCACTTCCATTGTATGTTCTTCCCTGGTGAGATCAGATCATCGGACTGTCTCATTTGAAGTTTCTGTCCCACTCAACTTCCCTCCAGCCATAATTAAGCTAAAAACCTTTTCAAAAGCTGACTACAACCTTTTAAGGGAAGGTATCTATAGCTTCACACCACCACCCCCTTCAGAGGATGCAGTCAGCTATGCTGAACAGTACGCCAATGCAGCATACAAGCACCTGTACAACTGCACAGACTGAACCATACCCAATAGAACTAAAACCTGCTTCTCAAGGAAACACAAACCTGCTTGCTGGACATCCTCTATCAACAGGCTTTACAACAAAAGGAAGAAACTGTTGCCCACGGGTAAAAAGGAAGAAATTCTAAATTGGAAAAACTCCCTCCTTAGCCTCAACAAGCAAATTAGATCACTAGTGAAAACCTCCAAGGCCAATTATGAATTGAAACTAGCCTCCAAAACAAAGGTAAACCATAAAGTCTTCTTCAGTTACATCAGAAACCTGCATGGAAAATCTCAGGTTTGTTCTGAATTAGTACTTAACAGTATCACTTACACTGATCCTGTTGACTTAGCCAACCTGCTAGCAGATAGGTTCAGCATAAACTTCACCCCCCGTCCCCCCAAAGGCCTTTTCTAAGCACCCGATACTTGTCCCACACCTCACATCTCCATAGATCAAGAGTTACAGGCCCTTTCCAAGGCAAAGAATACAGCTTCCATGGGACTTGATAGTATCCCAGGATGTATTCTACACCATCTCCAGCAAGAACTGGCTTCGCCATTGAGCACCATATTCAACCACAGCCTAAGTACAGGCTTCTTTCCAGCAGAGTGGAGAACTGCCATTGTCATCCCCTTGCACAAAGATGGTGTCACTACTGACCCTGGAAACTATTGCCCCATTAGCTTGGCATGTCTGATCTGTAAAGCCATGGAGCATATTATTATGGGCCTCATAAACAAGGACATATGCAATCTCCAAGCACTTGACCCCACCCAGTTCGGATTTGTCAAGGGCAGATCTTGCTTGTTGAACCTAGTTGACTTCTTTGAGACTGTCACCAAGGTCCTGGATGAGGGAAAGTCAGTGCATACAGCTTACCTTGACTTAGCCAAGGCCTTTGACACAATCCCCCACTTGGGCATCATCGAAAAGCTTACACAGCTTGGAGTAAATCCGTATCTCATCAGGTGGGTGGCCAACTGGCTTACTGACAGGACCCTCAAAGTCAAAATAGGCACCTCCACCTCCGATAGCAGACTTGTCACTAGTGGAATTCCCCAGGAATCTGTCCTGGGGCCCATACATCTATTTCTCAGAGGTCTAGGCAAAGACAAAAGGCCTGTGGCTGACCAAGTTTGAGGACGACTGTAAGTTGGGTGTTGTCATTGACTCCCCTAATGATGTTAACATACTGCAAGAGGGTCTCGCAACAACTAATCACTGGTGCCAAAGTCATGGCCTCAAGCTAAATGCAAAAAAGTATCATCATATCATTCGCTAAAAACACAGACCCTACTGATTACCACATCAACAGTAACCCCCTAAGCACACAACCTGTAGTAAGAGACCTGGGCACTCAGGTTGATAACAACCTCATATTCGACCATCATGGAGTGGCAGTGGTCAGAAAACCCTTTTACTTGGTTCATCTCATAAGTAAAGGGATTGCTTCCAGAAAACTTCTCTATACTCCTCCCTCATTAGATCAATAATTACGCATAATGCCCTGTTTTGGATGTACCTCTCCAACAACTGCAACAACTGGAAATGCTATTGAAATATCTTACAAACAGAATCCATGACTTCCAACACCTGTCCTATGTGGACAGGCTCAAATCACTTTCACTCTACTTAATATCATACAGATTTCTTAGAAGTGATCTGTGTCTCGCCTACAAGGGAATCTTGGACCCTGCTCTACTAGAGATGCTCCATATCCATAAGTCTAACTCCTCATGCACTACCTGCTCAAAAGGACTGAACCTAATATGTGACATTAACAAAACCTGCTGGAGAGACAGAGGCTGCCCTTTCTCTGCAATAGACTTCACATACATGTCAAACAGATAATCTCACTGACTCCCTTCAAGCACAACCTTAATGAGTGGATGGAAAACCACAAATTTGTCCCAGAGATTCCACCTGTGTCCTTCACTGACAGGTGTGACAGGTGCTGACTGGTTTCTTTTTGGGGATAAACTCTTGGCTAGGCTTGTAAGGGCCCCAGGGCCATTAGCCTAGTAACCTCCTATGATCCTATGAAAATTCAGTAATTCTTTGGACCGAAGCTTTTTATTAGAGAGATTTGTTCACAACAGAGCTACTGTACTTTCTACCATCCATGTACAGTACAGAAGGACATACAATTATTGCATGTCATCATATTTTGTATAAATTGATCTGGAAATGTATTTATCCTGCTTTAATGATGCTTCCTTGAAGAGAACCAAGCAGGTGTAATACTTCTTCCCAAAGAAGACTTGACAAACAGACATGACGTGGTCAAATGGTAAATGCACATATAAGATATAGATAATTATTTTCTACTGTAAGACAAAGACAACCCAAAGTAATGGCAGTGTACCAAGTGATCAGATTCCAGTTTTATATAGTGGAAGCCAAACATTTAACTCAAGAGTTATACATAAAGATTTTTCTTAAGGTCAAAATTCACAACTTAGAAAGACATATTTGGAAACCAATTAGAACGCAAGAATATCTATTACTTTCAATGCACAATTGATCTTGGAAGCATTAAATTTAATGAGAGATTGTAGAACGTATAAGCACAAATATTATTGGAAAACATTAGCCGCCCCTATGGAGTCTTCTTGCACCCCTCCCCTTCTCTGCCGCAGCCATCAGTTATGCTGCTTTGTCCTAGCCTGTCTAATACCCACAATACTTTCACAAGGCACTGGTAGAATTTCTAACAATGCTGCTATGACTTCTAGCTTCTAGGTGTACTGCTACAGTCCTTTTTACAAAACATTTCTTCACGAATATACCAACTGTGAGTGAGAGCATAATATATCCCTTATGACCACACTGCTTGTGACATGGCTTACCTTTGTTAACATTAGCCCTGGGACAGTTTGCCCTCAATGCAAGTTTTACCATTGCTGCCCCTCCTTCTGATGAAGTTCTGTCCCCTAGAAACCATCCATCCATACTGTGTCTCCTGCCCTTCCTGCCTGGCCTTTGGTGTTTCCTACCCACATGTAATGCTGACTCTCCTTCTTACTACAGCTCCTCACACAATCTCCTCCTTCTGTGTTTTCACTGTTTGTTTTTCCTGCTGTTTCTCCTTCCCCTCTTCAGTGCTGCACATTCTGTGTTTTCTTCATTCTTACGTTTCCTCTCTCACCTTTGTCTCCGCTATCCTTATCTTCCTTATTGTACTTCTTTCTACATGTTGACACCTCTGTCGTCTGCTTGACCTCCTGCTTCTTCTCCTTCTTAGATCAAATCCATCCAGATCTTTCTCTGTGTTTATCTGCATCTGCTGTTTTGCTGTCCCATCTTTCCTTCTCCCAACTTCCTGTGTCCTTTCCTTTCTAAATCCCTTAATGAATCTGGTCATTTCTTCCCTGCAATGCTTCTGCTCTTATAGTCGTATCAGGTGACTCAGCTCCGTGACTTTTCTAAGTATCCTAATTCCCAGCCGACACTGCATCCCCTTCACACACTTTCCTAAGTCACAGTGGCTTCCTGTATCCTGTGCACTTTTCCCACCTATCTCCCCTTCTCTGCCATATGCTTCCTCTTCTGCACCATCGTCTTCTTAATTAAATCCTCAATTCATTTGCTAAACACTACTTTCCTAAAATCTCCATGACCTGAACAGTACTGAACAAGCTAAGCACCCACTGGTCCTTGGGGATGTTTATCAAGGCACAGCAACTCAGAAACCCTCCTGACCACCTCTATGGCAACTACAGATCATCCATGGATATCCATTGATGATAGTGAGGACTGTGGGTCTTAAGCTGCAGGAGACATCATAAGATCATAGGACGTTACTAGGTTAATGGCCCTAGGGCCCTTACAAGCCTATCCAAGTTCTACCCTTATTTCCATGATCAGCACCTATAGTCTTGTCCAACAAGGACATGGGTGGACCCCTAGGGTGAATTTACGGTTACCCATCCAATCATCCAGATTGCATTTGGAGAGGGCCAATGAGGTGCTCTGTTTAAGAGGAAGTGGGAGTCTGTTACAAAGGTGTGGTAACCACTAGGAGAGAAATCTGTCCCTCAAATAGGTTCTATTAATGTCACATACCAGGATAAGATCTTTAGAGTGAGTAACCCTGTACCATTTCACTTATAGATATGCAGGATTTCCAAAAAAACAGGGTCAGATATTGCGTTGTATGCAAGGCAGAGATTGCCTCTCTGTAATCTGTATGAAACAGAATAAAGTGACAGGGATTTCAGATGATCCACATAGTCTTGAGAGATGTAGACAGCAATATGGCGTGTCAGGACCATTTGAAGTTATATAGAATTTACTGTTCTGCAACAGTGCTGCTTTCTTAAGGTGGGTGTTTACTAGGCCTAAAAGAAAATGCTAGGCCAGAAGGGACTCATAAAAGTCTTCCACATTGAGAGGGCCTGCTTACTAAGTCCTGCGAGCTCTGGTCAGGTAAAACATCCTCAAAACATAAGGCATCCTTCCACCTCCGAAAAACATGCTGAATGTTTCTATCTCAAACTCAACCACCAATGAATAGAGCTGTGGGCAGCAGCACAGACTCCACATGGTGTGCTATACGAGGAAGGGTTGTGTAGACCAACCACTTTGAGCATCTACTGTGGTGCACAATTTCCTCAGGATAGAAGAACGCACAGGCCTAGCTACCCAATGGTGTAAAATATGTCTCTAAGTGATTTAGTCATGATAACTAATGTCACCAAATGGGTATGTATTTGCTGGAGATAAGTGGTTTGAGGACCTGGTCCACCCCAACCTATGCCATGGAATCATGTTAATGGTCGGAGGGGTATATGTGCCCCTATTACCCAGTGTGTGTCTGCCATAAAGCCCAGCAGCCTTCAGTCAATAAGCAAACCAATCAATCTGCCAACCATGAACTACGAATTGCTACACTCAGTGTGGGTTCACTGACAGGATGGAGCTTGGAAGTAGATGACATGATGGTAAGGAGGAAGCTGGACATCCTATGTATCCAGGAGATGAGATGGAAGAGCAGTGCAGCAAAGCCACTTGGCTTGGGATCTAGGAGGCTCTACTCAGTAGGGGGAGAGCCTAGAAATGGTGTGGGAATTGTGGTGAGAGAGAAGCTTCAGAAGGCAGTGAGGGATGCCACCAGAATTAGTGACCAACTCATAGCAATTGGACTCCAGCCTAATGACAGGGCAGCATGCATAATCTCAGCCTATGCCCCACATCAGGGCTGTGTTAGTGAAGAGAAGAGTACATTCAGACAACAGTTACTAGTCCTGCTAGATAAAGCAGGACAGCATGAATTGGTGTTGATAATGGGTGACTTGAATGCATATATCAGGACAGACAGAACAGGCTATGAGGACTGCCTGAGGCCACATTAATGGGGCCACAGGAATAAAGAAGGAGACGCCATTCTAGACTTCTGTCTGCCAAATGGCTTGACAGTAGCCAACACATGGTTCAGAAAGAGAGACAGTCACAGGATCACATACAAGAGTATCCAACCTGCAACTCAGGTAGACTTTCTCAAGTAGAGTTAGTGATTACAAACTCATCCCCAGTGAAAGAGTCAGCCCACAGCATAAACTACTGGTTGCCATAATCAGCTGTAAGCGGTGGTCAGAGAAGGCTCTAAGGTCAAAAGATACCAGGCTGAAGACCTGGAAATTGACTGGAGAGAAAGCACTACAGTTCAAAAAATTATTCAGGGCTCTAGCACCCCAAAAAGAAGAGGCAGCACGTGGAGTTGAAGAAGAATGGCATTGCCTCAAAACAGCATGTGTGATGACTACAGAACAGATATGTGGACGAGCCAAGTATGGAAATAAGGTACACAAGGAAAGCTGGTCATGGAATGCAGAAGTCCAGGAAGTCATCAAAAGAAAGAAGGGCTGCAGGAAGAAGTGGGAGACAGAAAAGACTGACCAGGCTAGAAAGGAATACTGGTTGGCTAACAAAGAGGCTAAGATAGAAGTTACAATAGCAAAAAACAAGGCATCAGAGACACTCTACCAGCTTCTGGAAAGTGACTCAGTAGGTGGCACAAAGAAACCATATCAGGTTGCAAGGCAAAGACAGGAAGATAAAAAAGATAGTTAGGCACCCTTCATACAGGATGCCGGCAAAAACCTGCTCACCAGTCCACAGGACATCAAAGACAGATGGAAGGAATGAAGAAAACTCAACAGAAGCTGTACCGCCCCAGACAAGACCTACAATTAGAGAAAACGATGAGACCACCCTAGAAGATGTAAAACAGCATTAAAGAATAAGAAGTCTCAAAAGCAGCAGGCTCAGATGAGGTCACAGCAGATATGAAAAAGATGCTGGGTCAGGTAGGGGAGAAATTACATCCTGAGGGTACTAATAGCAGTGTGGAGAGAAGGACACATCACAGATGACTGCAGAATAGGCATACTAGTGCCAGTATACAAGAGCAAGGGGGCATTCTCAACTGTGGGCAGTACAGAGGTATCAAACTCCTGTCATGGTGCATGAAAGTTCTGGAGAGGATGGTTGGTAAACGGATATGCAAAACAGTAGAAAGTAAGGTGGGAGATGAGCAGTATCGATTCAGATGGGATGCAGCACAACTGACCCAATGTTTGCAGTGAGAGAAATAGCTGAGAAGAAACTACAGATGAGGAAAGAGTCCAATTGGGCATTCCTAGACTTAGAGAAAGCATAGGACAAGGTCCCTAGAAAGCTGATTTGGGCAGTCCTGCAGTGGTTTGAAGTCCAAGAAACATTGATATAATTAGTGCAGTCTATATATAAAGATGCAATGACTCAAGTACGGACAGTGTTCCTAGTGGGAGTGGTTATGCATCATGGTATATCTCTGAGCCCACTGCTGTTCATACTGGTGATGGATTACATTAGCAAACAGGTCAGAGGGGACAGATCAACAAAGTTGCTCAATGCAGACAATGTGTCATTACAGGCAGACACTCAGCAAGAACTTCAGCAAAGAGCAGGGGAATGGAATGCAAAACTGAAGGCAGATGGGATGAAACTAAGTACAGGAAAGGGAGTGGTAATGGCAGCAAACTGTGAAATCAGAAGAAGCTGAGAATTGAGATAAAAGGAAATATTGTGGAACAGGTCAATGGCTTCAAGTATCTGGGAGGGGTGGCTGGCGTGAAAAGAAGTCTGAATGAAGAGGTCAAAGCTAGAACCAGACAAGCTGCAGGCAAATGACACAGAGTGTCAGGTTTAGAGTGTGACACCCGTGCCTTGGCCCAGAATCAAGGAGCCTCAATCCTCACCACTAACACCAGTGAGGGGCGTCCCATACAGGAGAAAAGGATAACAAATACACACAGTAAAGTAAAAAGTGCACACAGAGATCACAGTCAGTCCAGGACTGGTCACTCCCTTGCTCTCCAGGTCCCCAATAAGACTCCCCACTGGCACAGCTATAGGGTCCAGATCTCAGCCTAGTGGGCAAGCTAAAACCTCCAGCACCCTCTCTGTCCAACCAGTGCTTTGTGTCCCTGCCCAAGTAGCTGATGCACACACACTTTGAGATAAGAGTTTATACAACCACACAGACACTCCTGGGGAAGGCTGGCACAGGTTCCCCCAGCTGTGCCCCTTTTACCTAGACTATACAGCAGAAATCACTGCCAGCACCCAGCTAATATTTATCAGCTACTCAAAGGCCCTTAAAAGGGTGACCATTTATTACTATGAAATATTATTATCCAATTGGTAAATGTGACTAAACAGTCAAGGCTTATTTGGAGTGACTTGGACAGTCTTCTTCTTTAGGCTGCTCCCATTAGGTGTCACCACAGCGGATAATCTGTTTCCATTTCTTCCTGTCCTCTGCATCTTGCTCTGTCACACCAACCACCTGCATGTCCTCTCTCACCACATCCATAAACCTTATCTTAGGCCTTCCTCTTTTCCTGTTACCTGGCAGCTTCATCCTTAGCATCTTTTTCCCAATATACTCTGCATCCCTCCTCAGCAGATGCCCAAACCAATGTAATCTTGCCTCTCTGGCTTTGTCTCCAAACCTTCCAACCTGGGCTGACCCTCTAATATACTTATTCCTAATCCTGTCCATCCTTGTCACACCCAGTGCAAATCTTAACATCTTTAACTCTGCCACATCCAGCTCTGACTCCTGCCTTTTTGTCAATGCCACTGTCTTCAACCCATATAACATAGCTGGTCTCACTACCCTCTTGTAGACCTTCCCTTTCACTCTTACTGGTACTTGTCTGTCACAAATCACTCCTGCCACTCTTCTCCACCCACTCCATCCTGCCTGTACTCTCTTCTTCACCTCTCTTCCACACTCACCATTACTCGGAACTGTTGATCCCAAGTATTTAAACTCATCCACCTTCGCCACCTCTACTCCCTGCATCCTCACCATTCCTCTATCCTCCCTCTCATTCATACATATATATATTCTGTCTTAGTCCTGCTGACCTTCATTCCTCTTCTCTCTAGAGCATATCTCCACCTCTCCAAGGTCTCCTCCACCTGATCCCTACTCTCACTACAGATCACAATGTCATCTGCAAACATCATAGTCCACGGGGACTCCTGTCTGATCTTGTCTGTCAAGCTGTCCATCACCATTGCAAATAAGAAAGGGCTCAGAGCTGATCCTTGATGTAATCCCACCTCCACCTTAAATGCATCCGTCACTCCCACTGCAGACCTCACTGCTGTCACACTACCCTCGTACATATCCTGTACCACTCTTACATACTTCTCTGACATTCGCGACTTCCTCATACAATACTACAACTCTTCTCTAGGCACCCTGCCATATGCTTTCTCTAAGTCCACAAAGAAGCAATGCAACTCCTTATGACCTTCTCTGTACTTCTCCATCAACAATCTCAGAGCAAACATCACATCTGTAGAGTGACTTGAACAGTAACCACTATAGATATGCAATGTACTCTAGAGCTTAAATTATCTCTACACAAAACAGCCACAGTTAAAAGGGTTTAAAATATTTAATAATAAATAATAAAAACACAAGACAATACTTCTTACTACACAGTGCTAGTCAAGAGTTCAGAGATCACAGAGAAATACTTAAAATAATTCAGTAGTACAGTTCTGACATCACAGAAAAACACTTAGCCTAATCTTTCTAGTTTCTAGCTATTTCTAAGAGAAAACACAAATCTAAGATAACTTACATATACAACACAGGCAGAGTGCTGATGAGTTTGATGGTCAAGACAAAAATGCTTAATAATCTGTGATTCTCTCTGTTTTTAAAATCACATTACTGGTTACCATTACATCATTCTTCACACTTCACTGGGTTCCCAGGCTGCACATTACATCATTCTTCACACTTCCCTGGGTTCCCAGGCTAACAGAAACTACATTTACATCCTTAACATCTCCTTTTGTTATCGTGCAGCTGGTCACGAAGCAGAGCAATAAAAATACATTTGCATGTTTAAATCTAGCAATTTAACTCTTGGTTAAAACAATAGAAAGAATGTCTTCATCTAGACTGGCCAGAGCCAACTTTAAAGATCAAAGACAGTCATAAAATGCTTGACTTAGCATCCTTACAGCAGATTGCACTGTAGTTACATTTTTTTCAATTCCACATGTAACTCTATTTTTATCATTTAAGACAACAAGCCTGTTTTTTACATTAATATTTACAAATGACAGAATTATCTATAAAATTCTATCTGGCTAGGCTGGCAGCCTTCACATTCCCCCCGAATAACTCAAGCTAGGTTTTCAAGGGACCCTTGAGAAAAACTGCTTGAGAGGGTTAGGTCTATCTGAGTATACCTTGCCCCATTCCCTGTCTTGAGAGCCCAACTGCATTGGCATTGCTAATCCCACTGCAGTGTTGCACTGACATATCATATGCTTGCAACCCTAGGCTCCATCTTAGCAACTTGGCATTTTGCTGACTGGCTCTGTTTAACCATGTTAGGGGGTTGTGATCTGTCATAACAGTGAATTTCCTTCCATACAGATAAGGCTGAAGTTTCTGCAGTGCCCACACTATAGCTAGACATTCCTTTTCTACAGTTGCAAAACATTCCTCCCTAGGTTGGAGCCTATGACTGAGATAAACCACTGGGTGCTCTTCTCCCTCTGAAGAAATCATTTGTGCCCCTGCCTTCTGCTTAGCAGTTCCACCTTGTAGTTAACATCTCTTACCTTTCTTACCACCTTGTAGGGTCCTTTCCAAGCTGTTTGCAGCTTGTTGTGTCTGATAGGAATGAGAACCATTATCTGCTGCCCCACAGCATACTCTCTAGCTCGAGCATCCCTGTCATAGGTTCATAGGTTCATAGGTTCATACTAGGCTATCTGCCCTAGGGCATTTATAAGCCTAGCCAGAATGTGTTTGGCTTTCGCCACCCATTTTAAATTAATTTTGCTATGCCCTTTTTCGAGGTTAGTATACTGTGCCTCTGTCTAACAGTGACACAGAAGTGATACCCGGGTTAAACCTACAATCTCCCATCCACTCATCAAGATTCCTCTTGAAGAGAGTCAATGAGGGACTCTGCCTAACCTGGACTGGGATTTTATTCCAGAGTGAAGGGAGCCTCTGGGTTATAAATCTGTCCCTCCAGCATGTCCTATTTATTTCATTGCTGTGGTTCAAGTCTCTCGAGCGCGTAGCTCGATGGGATTTGGATTTTCTGATGTGCAGCATGTCCATTAATTCTGGGTTGGACATGGCTTTATACGTCAGGCACAGATCGCCCCTGAACAAGCGGTATGCCACTGAGTAGAGCTGGAGTTTCTTTAACCGGGCAGCATATGGCATCTGTTTGAGCCCTTTGATCCTCTTTGTGAGGTACTTTTAGGGTCTTTCCAGTTGCTGCAGGTGTCTGGTAAGGTACATCCCAAAAGGGGCATTGTACTCAATTATGGGCCTGATGAGGGATGAGTAAAGAGGCACGATGACCTCCCCTGATATAGATGTGAATCCCTTCATGATTAGGTGGGCTATATAAAATGTTTTTCTAACCACTTTGGCCACGTGGTTGTCAAATGAGAGACTGCTATCAGCTTGGGTCCCCAGGTCCCTAATTACTTCTTCTGTACTTAATGGATTACCACCTATGTGGTAATTTGTGGGCACTTTGTTTTTGCCAAAGGGATGACTATACACTTTTTGGCATTTAGCTTGAGGCCATGGCTCTGGCACCAGTTGTCTGTTTCTATGAGGCCCTTTTGGAGGATGCTTGTGTCGGCTGGAGAGTCGATTATGGTGCCCAGTTTGCAGTCATCTGCGAACTTGGTCAGCCACAGTCCTTCCGTGTTGGCCTGTACCTCCGAGAAACATATACCGAACAAGAGAGGTCCTAGGACTGAGCCTTGTGGGATGCCACTTGTAACTGGTTTGGAGTCTGACATGGCTCCAGCAATTCTAACCATGTGGGTTCTGTCCTTGAGCCAGTTTGCAACCCATCTACTGACATAGGGGTTTATATTTAAGCTGGTGAGCTTATCTATAGTGCCCGAGTGGGGTATTGTATCGAAGGCTTTTACGAGGTCCAGGTAGGCTGTGTGGACCACCTTCCCCTCATCAATGGCCTTGGTGACTGTTTCAAAGAAATCAACCAGGTTTAAGAGGCAGGATCTGCCCTTAACAAAGCCGAACTGTGTAGGATCCAGTATCTGTAGGTCCCCAATATCTTTATTTATGAGGTCCATGATGATCCTTTCCATAGCTTTGCAGACCAAGCTAGTCAGGCTTATGGGGCGATAGTTTCCAGGATCCGTTGAGGCACCACCTTTGTGGAGAGGGATCACTGTTGCTGTACGCCACTCTTTGGGTACATATCCTGTAGTAAGGCTGAGATTGAACAGTAGTTTTATGTTTGGGTTTAGCTCTTCTGCCAGGTTCTCCTGGGCCAAGCTCATGAGTTCCCTGAGCCTTGTCCTGAGGTTTTGGATGTATGCCACAACAGACTCCTCGTGAGACTCACACTCACCTTCCCACTCATCTCAAATTAAATCTAGAGGTCCCCTCACCCTATGCCCATACAGCAACTCAAAGGGTGAAAACCTGTGGATTCCTGGGGAACCTCTCTGTAAGCAAACAACAGATGGGGAAAATATTTGTCCCACTCCCTCTTAAACTGATCTGCAATGCCCATAGCATGGACTTGATTATAGAGTTTAACCTCTCAACCAGATCATTAGTCTGGGAATGGTAGGTGGTGGTTTTCATGTGCTTCACCCCACAGGACTTCCACAGACAAGTCAGCAGGTTTGACATGAAACTGGCACCTCTGTCAGTCAGTATTTCTTTTGGGAAACCTACCCTGCTGAAAATCTCTAGCAAAGCATTTACCACCTTCTCTGCCTCAATGGAGGACAAAGCCTCTGCCTCAGGGTATCGTGTAGCATAATCTACTACCACTAGGATATACTTTTTCTCTGTGGAACTTGGGGTACTCAGAGGACTGACAATATCCATAGCTACCCTCTGAAATGGCTCCTCAATCACAGGCAAAGGCATCAAAGGAGGTCTCACCTTGTCTCCTGCCTTGTTTAACTTTTGGCACTGCTCACAGGTCCTGCAGTAGCCTGTTACATCTCTAGAAATTCCAGGCCAATAGAAGTTCTGCATAATATGCCTCTTTGTACGTTTTATGCCCATATGACCTGCAAAGGGAATATCATGGGCTAGGGTTAGAAGCGCCAGATGGTAGGCTCTAGGCACTACCAACTGTTGCACTATCTCATCTTCTAGCCCTCCATCAAGGGTCCACTCTCTGTATAGTAACCCTTTGTCCCAGTATACAGATTCCCTCTTTCCTTGAGAATCAGGTGCCTCCCTAGCTACCTGCCTCAGGCCTTCCAATGTAGGGTCTGAGAGATGAGCCTGTCTCAACTCTCTCCTTGTAACCCTTTCCAGCTCCCCTTCCACAGGAAGTCTAGCATCCTCTGACAGTGGTGCCTCACTGTCAGCCTGGGTACTACTACTCATCTCTACCTTTGCAGTCACTCTGTCCAAGGGACCATCAGTACCCACAAGTAGCTGTGTTCTCCTTCAGTTTCACTGCTATGGTGTAGCTCCCTCCCTGAAGTAACCACCTTGCCAGTCCTGGCTGCAAGTATGCAGTCTGTCTGGGTCTCCCCCAGGCTACCAGACCCATATGCTTGTCTCCTAGCCTGACTGCGTGTAACTGCATAAGCACATGGTACTGCCTCATCCAAATCTTTCCCTATCAGGACATCTGCAAGATGGTAGTTCAGTACTCCTGTTGTCTCAACACATCCTACTATTGGCATTTTGTCTTTCCCACTAACTGGCTCCCTCACATTTTGTCCCCACCTTGCCTCCGTGGACACCTGGATGCCACATGACCCCACTGGTTGCATTCAAAACATTTAACCCTTGGTCCTGGACATGTACCTGAACTAGTGGTTTCCCCTGCTACTGGCAGATTCTGTTGGGGCAGTCTGTGCTGCCCACCATGGGTTCCTTTAGACCCATGAGCAGTACTGGGGGTCCCTTTCCTGTTCAGGGCTGCCCTGCTTGCCAGGTATAGATCTCCCATCTTCCCCAACTCATCTGAGGTAGCACATTGTCTATCAGCTAACCAGGTCCTCAAGTCCTCAGGCAAAGTGTTAAGGGCTTGTTCCCTCAACAAAAGGTCTGTCAGACCTTCAAAAGTGGTGACCTGACATCCACTCACCTACCTATGGAAATAAGTGCTCAGTACAGCAACATATTCACACACACTTTCATCTGCCTTGCGTCTATGCTCACGGAACTTTTTCCTATACATTTCAGGTGTTAGCTTAAACAATTCTAACAAATGCTTTTTAACAGCAGTATAATGAAAACATGTAAATTCAGACATTTTTGACAAAACAGTTACAGCCTTACCATGGAGTAAGGGGGCCAGGAACTGTACCCAGAGCCTTTGGTCAGCACTATACTGTTTGCATACTGTCTCAAACATATGAATGAAACTATCAAATGTATCCCCTTCTTTAATCTGTGGAAGAAACTTACTGACCTGTTGTGCTTTTGGGGTCTAGTTACCCCCTCTCCATTACCTCCATGACTCTGGAGAAGAGTCAGCATCTCCTTCTCATACTGTCTCTGTCTCTCCTTTTCCTCAGCTTCCAGGTATAGCAGTTTTTCATTCTTCTCAGCCTGTAAATATCACAGTCTCTCATTGTCCTCAGTCTCTAGATGCCGCAGTCTCTCAGTGGCTTCTATTTCTACATGCCTGGCCTCCAAATCAAGTCTCTTTAGCTCCAGATGGATTTTTAAGTCCTCTGCAGAAAGATTGAGCTGTCCATTCTCCAAGGGTATTATATCTCCACTGCCAGTCTGACTGTCCTCCTGGTTGCTGTTTTCTGATGCAGATGTAAACAAGGCTGCAATCAGGTCTGCCTTAGTCAGGTTTCCATGCACCAGTCCTCTAGCCTGGCACATCTACACCAGCTGGCTCCTTCTCAGCTTTCCATACTCCTCTGCTGACATGCTGCCTGCTAACCCTGACTAACAAAGCTAACAAAAGAAATAAAACAATTGTGATCTGAACTCTGAGTATTCACTGAGTGGCTGATTTAGAGTACAAAACAACTTCAAAGCTCACTGCACACAAGCTACAGGAATTCACTCTACCCACACCACTACAAGCCAATTAGTATTTGCCAACAATTAATATGTGATGTGGATATCCCACCTCTACCATACAATTAATATGTGACGCACGTGCCCTAGCCTAGCAATCAAGAAGCCTCAATCCTCACCACTAGCACTAGTGAGGAGTGTCTCATATAGGAAGAAAGGATAACAAATACACACAGTAAAGTGCAATTTCCCTTAAGAGCACATAGAGATCACAGTCAGTCTGGGGCTGGTCACTCTCTTGATCTCCAGGTCCCCAATAAGACTCCCCACTGGCACAGCTATAGGGTCCAGATCTCAGCCAGCTCGGCAAGCAAAAATCTCCAACACCCTCTCTGTCCAACCAGTGTTTTGTGTCCCTGCCCAAGTAGCTGATGCACACCCACTTTGAGATAAGAGTTTATACAACCGCACATGCACTCCTTGTAAGGTTGGCATAGGTTCTCCAGCTGTGACCCTTTTACCCAGACTATACTGTAGAAATGACTGCCACCACCCAGCTAATATTTATCAGCTACTCAAAGGCCCTTAAAAGGGTGTCCAATTATTACTATGCAATATTATTATCCAATTGGTAAGTGTGACTAAACAGTCAAGGCTTATTTGGAGTGACTTGGACAGTAATCACTATAAATATGCAATGTACTCTAGAGCTTAATTATCTTTAGAAAAACAGCCACAGTTAAAAGGGTTTAAATTATTTAATAATAAATAATAAAAACACAAGACAATACTTCTTACTACACAGTGCTAGTCAGGAGTTCAGAGATCACTGAGAAATACTTAAAATAATTCAGTAGTACGGTTCTGACATCACAGAAAAAAACACTTAGTCTAATCTTTCTAGTTTCTAGCTATTTCTAAGAGAAAACACAAATCTAAGATAACTTGCATATACAACACAGGCAGAGTGCTGATGAGTTCAATGGTCAAGACAAAAATGCTTAATAAAATGTGATTCTCTCTGTTTTTAAAATCACATTCCTCATTCCCATTACATCATTCTTCACACTTCTCCGGGTTCCCAGGCTAACAGAAATTACATTTGCATTCTTAACATTTCCTTTTGTTATCTTGCAGCTGGTCAGGAAGCAGAGCAATAAAAATACATTTGCATGTTTAAATCTAGCAATTTAACTCTTGGTTAAAACAATAGAAATAATGTCTTCATCTAGACCGGCCAGAGCCAACTTTAAAGATCATAGACAGTCATAAAATGCTTGACTTAGCTTCCTTACAGCAGATTGCACTGTTACATTTTTTTCAGTTCTACATGTAACTCCATTTTTACCATTTAAGACACAAGCCTGTGATTTATATTAATATTTACAAATGACAGAATTATCTATAAAATTCTATCTGGCTAGGCTGGCAGCCTTCACATAGAGTATGACAGAAGAATGGTAAACAAGCTGAAAAGTAAGGTATAAAAAACAGTTGTGTAACCAGTACTACTGTATGGTACAGAAACCTGGGCAGTAAAGGCAGAGCAGATGAGTAAGGTAAAAGTGATGGAAATGAATGCCTGAGATGGGTGGTAGGATGTAGAATGGATGACACAGCAGTTGCATTGTCGCCTCACAGCAAGAGGTTCTCAGGTTCAATTCTCAGCTGGGGTGCCTTCTGTGTGGAGTCTGCATGGCCTCCTTGCATTTATGTGGGTTTCCTCTGAGTGCTCCGGTTTTCTCCCACATTACAAAGACATGCATCTTGAGAGTTTCTCCCCAGGCCTCTGCTGAAAATTGGCTTTGCTCCAAGCCAGACTTTCCCAGTAAACAAATGTTAAATAGTAAATAATAATAATAAATGTGCAGTGTGGAACAGACACAGAAATGAGGACATAAGAGCAGAAGCCAAAGTAGCTCCAATTGCAGAAAAGATCAAACAGAACAGATTACAATGGCTCAGGCACATGTGCAGAAAAGTGGAAGACAATCTGGTGAAGAAGATTTGGGACAGACAGGAAGTATGTAAGAGGAAATGAGGGAATCCAGCAAAGAGGTGAATGAAATGTGACAGAAGATCTGTGACACTCAGGCATGAGTGTCGAAGAAGGCAGAAGTGTGGCATTGAATTGAGAGAGATGGTGACAGTTAACACAACACCCCAACCTCACATAGAAGATCGGGAAAAGGGGGTTAATGATGATGATGATGAACAGTCAGGAGCACCAGACAACCTGGGGTGTAAAGTTATCGATTTTTTCCAAAGGGCTGACTATTCAGTGGGAACTGTAGGTGGTGGTCTCATTGTCCTTTTCTGTCACCAATATGACAGCCTCTTCAAAACAGGAAGAAGAGAGTGGCAGCCCACCCTACCCTAACCCCAGACTGGATGGACAGTAGGAGTGCAGTGCTTGCATACTGGGAGCTGAATGAAACAGTAGTGCTTGGGGACATGACAGATAATGGCATCATGGGAACATGAGACAGCCATGACAAGCTCATTATTGAAATCAGGACACGTTCATTAAAGATGTGCTTCCACATTTATTGGGCAGGACCCACCAAACCTCAAAGAACTGCTTGATGCCCTGTGCCTGAACCACAGTCGCTGGCATGGGAGGACTTGTAGAACATCTTAAACATAGATTATCACATCTTGATAATATGTGGGAAAGCCTTAAGTGAACAGTCCTTGTTTCTAAGTGTCATCACTGAATTATGACCAATCAGAGATGAGGTCCAATGAGTCAATGGGGGCAGGTAATGCCTACACTTAGCAATACACTGCCTAAGGTGGGTACAGGGGTGTTTATCTCCCAGACCCTCACTGTCTGCTGCAGGTGAACTCAGTGGCTTGGTAGTAAAGCATAAAGTATTATGATTCTCTAACAAAGGTATGCGGCTGTGATGAGCAGATTAACTGTTACCATTCTTCTTGTAGAAAGAGAGAACAGAAGCTTCTTTCTATTGCATCTGTGGGTGGGTCTGGGGTGAAGCACTGGCTCTTTTAGCAATGTTTCAGGTCATACTCCCCATCTAAGAAAAAGAGACAGTTTTGATGCAGGTCCTGGTTTGTTATTTAACAGTCACCTGAGCAACTGCTATGATTCCATGCTTTAGTAGTCAAGGACAGGACCTTTTTCACAATAATGGATATTAGAAACACGATCTGAACCATTAAAGTGGCAAAAAAGTACTGAATCCAAAGGGGCCAGATATGTTGTGTTAATGCAGTGGATGATGTTCCAACAACTGACAGAGTGGGGTGAAGAAGTTCTTAAACACGACAGCTTCCAAGGTAAGAAAGTGTTCATTTGGAGGGGAAGAAGGTATAAATACAGGCCCAGCAGTGATTGTCCAGGATATTGAGACTTGTTTTTAGTTTGAGACACATTAGCAGTTGTGGGGGATTACTGTTTAAAAACAATGAGATTGTGAGTCCTGTTTCACTGAAAAAGCATATTTTATAGATGATTGCAGATACCGTAGTAGGGACCTGTGGGGGGGTGCATTCATTTTTTTTTTTTTTTTTTTGGTTGATGAAAGCTTCTTCAAGTTTCCTATTTTTTTTTTTGCCCACAATGTTGAATTTTGGTTTGTCTCTAATAGGAGCAACAAGACACTGAACTTAAAGGCAATGAAGTTTTCCTTTTTACCTCAGAAGCTGAATGACTTTAGGCTTAATATATAATGATTTGTAAGAGTGCAGGGTGTGGTAGGCCTTGCTCTTCTGCAAACTACTTTTTTTTTTTATAAAAATTTGAAGATCTGGGTATTTGGCTTTGTCATTCATTATGATCTTGCACTTGATAAAACATCATGAATTCAACCTTTGGCCATCACACAGCTAGAAGGCTATAGTCTGTCACTGGCTATACATCCACACTGTAAAAAACACACCTCAGAATAACCAGCTGAAGAAACTCAGGCTTACCAGGAGCTGACTTTTCAATTGTATAAGAAAACCATTTTGTTAATAATTCATTATTTTTCCAGCTATCCAAATAATACACTCCTTAGTCCTTACCACTACTGCAACCACAGGAGTGATCGGAACTAAGAAGACAGTTGTTCTGTATGATTCAGCTAGTACTGTGCACTCTGATAATGGGCTTCCATTTGTATATATGCAGTCTGCCTAGTATGAAAGGAAGTACTAGCTTAAACATATCACTGTCACTTTGAACTTCCCTGAAGATAATCACAATACAAAAAAATAGTCTACAAATTCATTCAGAAAACACAGCAAAATGCAACATACAAAGAAAAGCATCCCTAATACTGTATAAGGCATCGATGCTGGAATGTGGGAAGTTTCCCGCTTTTTATTTGTTAGCAGTTAAGGAAACAATTTCCAAAAGTGAGTAGAAGGTTCAGGTTACCTTTAATATATCTGATGAGCCTGTTGAAGTAGCATTAGAAAGTTTGCTATGATCATACTCACAGGACAATGTCAAAATGCTCAGTACCGAGAAGAGGAATGGAGTTATAGGGGCACTGCATTGCTGCACTCCAAGAATCAGCACTGAAATCTTACATAGTGCGAACAAAGGCCAGTGTGAGGAGGAAGACAGAGACTAATTTGTTAACAAATCTCAATCAGCCTGTACAAAAAAACAAAATTACGGACAACAATATCTGCCAAGTGCAGCACAGCGAAAGTGAAATCACCCCTCTGTTACCTACACAGAACCTCTCAGTCTCTAAAACCAGAAGAACAACAGTGAAACAGGAATGCAATCAGGAATATTGGGTCATATGTATGGAAAAAAAAGCTGTGTGATTTGTTACAGTACTTTATGTTATTGCTTATTTACTGATTTATATATTTATGTATTTCCCCGCTTAGCAGGAGGCTAGCTGGGCTCTGAGAGGTTCTGTGTAGGTGACAGAGGGGTGATTTCACTTTCGCTGTGCTGCACTTGGCAGATATTTGTTTGTTGGTTGGTTTATTTGTTTTTATTAATTTATTTATATATTTGTGACCAGTTATTGTTCACAAGTAAAGTGTGTTCATGGTTTCTGTGTACCAATGTTTATAATACTTAAAGTATCCTTATTATAGGAAGCATAAGGATATCTGTTATGAACCTTGCAGGCTTCTGTAGCTGACATTAACAAATTATACAGCAGAGAACTTAGAGTGATGATGCTGGATTAAAACAGCTCAGAAAACAAAGGTACAAAAACAATAATAATAAACAATTTTTTTTTTTAATTTTTATTATTTACCTTTCTCTTGTGGCTTTATCCTTTTCAAGCAGCCCAGTGCCCTACCCATTATTTGGTCTACCTGCTCCTTCTTCCTCCCCCAGAGTTTTCTCCAAATGAGCTAGGGAACACCATGGATCTTCAGGGTGCCCCAGGAGGAAGTAATGGTATCTGTTTCTGCTGCTGTAGGAGGGATCGTGTTATGAGTTACTGCTGTTGTTTCCCTGCACCTTCCCTCTATTTTCTGACATACATCTGAAGGCTTCTCCCCTATGTAGACCACATCTTCCCGCAGGGAGCATCTTCACTGTACCCCCTCCCTGCCAGTGCATCAGGCACCCACACCACTAATTGAACTCAGGTTGGCCAGGGTATAGAGGGCTTTATTTCTCTACATCATGGTGCTGGCCTAAAATAAGACCATGTTTGAGACAGATGGTGGAGATCAATTACTGAGTTAGTGACAGGGTGGACAGATGATTTTGTATTATGTCCAGAACCAGTATTTCTCCCATACAATTACTGCTGCTTCTATGACTACAAGGTGACATTATTCAGTGATTTTTCATTTAAATTTATATGTACCTCCTTTTATTTTCCTTAGCTACAGATTCAATAACTCAGCCGAATGCCTGTGAGTTACACTAACAAATCACATGTATAATTTCTAGAACTTCATATCTTGAAAATTTAGTATTTGCATTTTACATTAATCATTGTAAATCAGTGACACTGCTCATAGCCTTCTAATCTCTCAGTCATATAATTACAGTTAACGTACCCCAGAAGAGAAAAACAACGTATCACCTTAACTGCCTGCAAATGTGAAGTTCTGGAATAAAACACCTATGTGTATGTGAGGCAAAGTATTGTAACACATATATTTGCAACATTTATGCTGGCTGTCTTAGTAACAAAATGGTGATCTTAATCTCAAAGCATTGACATGATTTGGCTTTTGTAGACTTTAATGAATTCTACTTATCTGTTTCTTGTTTTCACAGTAATTGTTGCTGCAGTTCAAAATGTATCTCTCTGTTGGCTATGTGTAATATTAATGCAGTTCCAAACCAGAGAAATTTCATTGCAAACATGTTTTAACAAATATTTAGCAAGAATCACTGCAATAAATCAGAGCCATTAAGACACTCATTTTTTCCTTTCTGCTTTCATCCACTTTGAGGGTCACAGGAGTCACAGCTGGTAATGGCAAGCCACAGGTGCAAGGCAGAAACAGTCCTCATGTAAGACAGCAGTCACCTGCAGGGCAAACGCACTCACACATACAGAGTGTAAGACACACACACACACACACACACACACACACACACACACACACACACACACACACACACACACAGCATCACAAGTAAATCAGCAGCATCTCTTTGGAATGTTGAGCAAAACCAGAGATACTGAATGAAAGGCATGTAAACTTGAGGAAAACTTACAAACTCTACAAGGTCAACATACCAGATGAGAGGTGAATCACAGATGAAAGCTCTGTGAGGCAGGAGTGTTAACAGCTGTGTCACTGAGTCACTAAACCTTAGCCAAATGCACAAAAGTGCTGAATATGCAGTACAGTGTGAGTTCTGAATGCAAACATCTGTCACAGAATTCTAATCTATAAAACAAATAACTGCTAAAAGAAATGTTGGTGAATAAATAGATATGAATGTGCAAATAAATAGATATTAATGTGCAATTAAACAGATATAAATGTGCACTGTAATTCTTTTTTCAAGCAGCTTCAAAAAAGTTTAAATAACGCCTCATTAAAGTACCTGCTGCTCTTTTTATTGTAGCTGACAATGTATTATTATTATTATTATTATTATTATTATTATTATTATGCCATTTCTTATGTTAATACGCATGCTTACCTTTTGACCTTTTGGACCAACCACGCATATTTCTCCTGGCCGACCCTGTTTGGTGGAAGAAAATATGTTAATATTTAAAATTATTAATCCAATTTGCAACAGTAGTGATGAAATGTGTTGCACTAAAAACAACGTAAACAAACATTCCCAAGGCAATGCTATAACAAATGATATCACTAAACAAAGCACAAGAAAACAGGCACATTAATGAAAAGCCCTTTTAACTGGAGCAGCAGTGTAGCACATGACAATGCACAACAGCAGAGTATAACATAGCCATGTAGGTCAAGAACAGTGACTGTTCTACAGTACGGCATAGTAGAAAAACATGGGGCAGGAACTGTACAATGTACTGAAGCACTGCATGGCAGTCACATGAGTCAGAGACTGTACAATGTACTGAAGCACTGCATGGCAGAATCACATGAGTTAGGAAATGTACAATGTACTGAAGCACTACATAGTAGAAAACATGGGCCAAGAACTGTACAGACTATTGAAGCATTGCATGGCAGAGTCTCATGGGTCAGGAATGGCACAATATAGTGAAGCACTGCACTGCAGAGTCACATGAGTCAGGAACTGTACAATGTACTGAAGCACTGCATGGCAGTCACATGAGTTAGAGACTGTACAATATACTGAAGCAGTGAATTGCAGAGTCGCATGGGTTAGGAAATGCACACTGTACTGAGGTACTGCATGACAGAGTCACATGGGACAGGAGCTGCACAATGTATTGTAGGTCTGTGCAGCAGTGTCATATAGGTTAGGAAGTACAAACTTTATTGTAGCATTGCACAGCAAAGTCACATGTGTCAGGGACTGCACAATTCATTGTAGCACTGCATGCCACAGTCACATGTGTCAGGGACTGCACAATTCATTGTAACACTGCATGCCACAGTCACATGTGTCAGGGACTGCACAATTCATTGTAACACTGCATGCCACAGTCACATGTGTCAGGGACTGCACAATTCATTGTAACACTGCATGCAACAGTCACATGAATCAGGTCAAGGAAATAAACTGTAGCAATGCAGGGTGTTTTACTTGTGGCAAGTAGACTGGAGCCACAGACCCCATTTCAGCCGTGGCCTTTTTTAGAATATCAAAAACAATAACGTAAGTAACTTACAAGAAAATGAATTTTACAAGAGATGCTATGAAAACTTAAAGTCGCAGTGAAGCAGACACAGGGGGACAGAGACAGAAAGAGAGATAATTCAAGATCATAATTAAACAGTTATTTGGGATTTACCTTATTCATGTTGCACACTATGTCTTAAAGTAATAGAAAATTGCCCATATCAGCACACAAAAGCATCATCACACACAGCAAACCGATGTGTTTTAAAGCAATTTGCTGATGGTTATTTTCTTGCGTTTGCACAATGAGTTCATAAAGGTATGGTGCAGCATTTCATTCCACTGGTGAATGTTTCCAAGCCTCTATTACATTTAAAAAGAAACTTTTAAAACTTCTTGTTTCCCTGCATGGATGTCACTGAGTGTAAACAGTGAAGTTAAATGTCAGAGACATGTGAGATGCCTCTACAGCTACCAAAGAAGTTGCTGCTGGCTTAAATGGATGCACAACCTTGCACATGAAGAAATATAACTATTAAAGTTGTTATGAAAGCTCCTCGCACTATCTCTAAGTTGATATCACCAAAGGATACATTAAATTTATTTGGGTCATGCTTTAATGAAAAGTTTACAAAGCTTTCATTAAAATATTGTCCGAAAATGTAAGACTGAGAAGAGGGAAACCACATTGTGACACATAACTCATCAGAGGCCACAATGCAAATATGAATGCTGGCAAATCACTTAAAATAAGGAATTCAATTATTTACATCTAATAGTTTACACATACACACCCTCATTGTTTGCTATAAAATAATCAGTAGGATGTGTTGTATAGTGATGATAAGTATTTCCATTCCTAATGGCCACTGAATGAGTGCATCAAACTTTTGGACCGAAAAAGAAATAACATTGCGGAATATTCCGGATCAATACAGTGGAGGCATCAGCATAAGAGAATCTGATGAGGAAGGGTAAAAGGGTTAAATATAAGTGAGTGGCAGTTAGTCTAGAAGACTATGGATCTGACCTGCTAAAAACTGCTTCCTCAAGTTATGAGTAGAAGCATTTATTCCTTCCAGCTCTATTTCTCTACTGTGCGACTATAGGCTAGTCACTTGACCACAACATGTCCACTGGTTGCTCCTGAAAATGGACATGTGTTTAGTGGACTGAATGTGTTAACAAATATATAAAATTAAAATAAGTAGAAGTGAGACTGTGCCAGTGGCATCACAAGGTTGCACCCCCCCCCCCCAACTAAAATACAAACAAAAAAGAAATAATGCTGGCAGGAATTTAAAGTTAGAACGTTGACTATCATTTTTAATTAAAAATAACACATCGACTTTCCATTCTGACTTTCGGTTCTGATTATTTGTTTTCTCTCTGGTTCTCAGTACTCTGTCAAGCACAAGCACTCATGGTCAGAGTTGTGAGGAAGCCTGAGATAATTAAAAAAACATCATTTCACTCCATTTGCTGGGCTGTCATTATGTAAAATTCATCACTTTAACACATGGAATAAGGCAGTTACTCTTTATGGCACTGTTTGATACTAGCATGACAACATCAGAAACGTTAATCAACCTTCAAGTAAGACATCGTCCTACTGGCTAAGGCTTCCTCAGGTGACTAAAGCAGCTTGAGTCTATAAGCAAACAGCTACAGAAGTGTGGGTGGAAGTGTGGCCATGTATGTGGTTGTGTTTTTTTGTTCTGGAACCTATTTATTTAAACAAGCAACAATTCTTTTCAAAACAGCTGACTGCAGTTTGTTTCCAAAAAAAGTGATGAAATTCCACAGGCACATGAATAACTTAAGGCATTCTTGCCATTTGAAGGTGCCTCTTTCTTATCTGCAGATTGTATCTGTCTGGGAGACTGAAAGTTTATTACTTATTTTGATTCTTCAAGAAGACGAAGACTTCAGTCTTGTTTTCATTTGTACTTTTGGGGGCGTGTCAACGCTTGATATATACCAGCTTCCATGCACCCAGAATCTCCTTTGTAATTTTGGGAGCATGTCAATACTTGATATATACCAGCTTCCATGCACCCATAATGTCCTTTGTACTTTTGGGAGCATGTCAATGCTTGATATACACCAGTTTCCATGCACCCAGAATGTCCTTTGTACTTCCGGGAGCATGTCAACGCTTGATATATACCAGCTTCCATGCACCCAGAATCTCCTTTGTACTTCCGGGAGCATGTCAACGCTTGATATATACCAGCTTCCATGCACCCAGAATCTCCTTTGTACTTCAGGGAGCATGTCAACGCTTGATATATACCAGCTTCCATGCACCCAGAATCTCCTTTGTACTTCAGGGAGCATGTCAACGCTTGATATATACCAGCTTCCATGCACCCAGAATCTCCTTTGTACTTCTGGGAGCATGTCAGCTGATATATACCAGCTTCCATGCACCCAGAATGTCCTTTGTACTTTTGGGAGCATGTCAATGCTTGATATACACCAGTTTCCATGCACCCAGAATGTTCTTTGTACTTTCAGGAGCATGTCAACGCTTGATATATACCAGCTTCCATGCACCCAGAATCTCCTTTGTACTTCCGGGAGCATGTCAACGCTTGATATATACCAGCTTCCATGCACCCAGAATGTCCTTTGTACTTTTGGGAGCATGTCAATGCTTGATATACACCAGTTTCCATGCACCCAGAATGTCCTTTGTACTTTCAGGAGCATGTCTACGCTTGATATATACCAGCTTCCATGCACCCAGAATGTCCTTTGTACTTTTGGAAGCATGTCAACATTTGATATATACCAGTTTCCATGCACCCAGAATGTCCTTTGTACTTCCGGGAGCATGTCAACGTTTGATATATACCAGTTTCCATGCACCCAGAATGTCCTTTGTACTTCCGGGAGCATGTCAACGCTTGATATATACCAGCTTCCATGCACCCAGAATGTCCTTTGTACTTTTGGGAGCATGTCAATGCTTGAAATATACCAGTTTCCATGCACCCAGAATGTCCTTTGTACTTCCGGGAGCATGTCAACGCTTGATATATACCAGCTTCCATGCACCCAGAATGTCCGCGCTTGATATACATCAGCTTCCATGCACCCAGAATGCCCTTTGTACTTTTGGGAGCGTGTCAACGCTTGATATACACCAGCTTCCATGTACCCAGTATGTCCTTTGTACTTTTGGGAGTGTGTCAACACTTGATATACACCAGCTTCCATGCACCCAGAATGTCCTTTGTACTTTTGGGAGCGTGTCAACGCTTGATATACACCAGCTTCCATGCACCAAAAATATCCTTTGTACTTTTGGGAGCATGTGAACGCTTGATATACACCAGCTTCCATGCAGCCAGAATGACCTTTGTACTTCAGGGAGCATGTCAATGCTTGATATACACCAGCTTCCATGCACCCAGAATGTCCTTTGTACTTTTGGGAGCCTGCAACGCTTGATATACACCAGCTTCCATGCACCCAGAATGTCCTTTGTACTTTTGGGAGCGTGTCAACGCTTGATATACACCAGCTTCCATGCACTCAGAATGTCCTTTGTACTTTTGGGAGCATGTCAACGCTTGATATACACCAGCTTCCATGCACCAAGAATGTCCTTTGTACTTCCGGGAGCATGTCAACGCTTGATATTTACCAGCTTCCATGCACCCAGAATGTCCGTGCTTGATATACACCAGTTCCATGCACCCAGAATGCCCTTTGTACTTTTGGGAGCGTGTCAATGCTTGATATACACCAGCTTCCATGCACCCAAAATGTCCTTTGTACTTTTGGGAGCATGTGAACGCTTGATATACACCAGCTTCCATGCACCCAGAATGTCATTTGTACTTTTGGGAGCATGTCAACGCTTGATATACACCAGCTTCCATGCACCAAAAATATCCTTTGTACTTTTGGGAGCATGTCAACGCTTGATATACACCAGCTTCCATGCACCCAGAATATCCTTTGTACTTCTGGGAGCATGTCAACGCTTGATATACACCAGCTTCCATGCACCCAGAATGTTCTTTGTACTTTTGAGAGCATATCACCGCTTGATATATACCAGTTTCCATGCACCCAGAATGTCCTTTGTACTTTTGGGAGCGTATCAACGCTTGATATACACCAGCTTCCATGCACCCAGAATGTCCTTTGTACTTTTGGGAGCATGTCAACTCTTGATATACACCAGCTTCCATGCACCCAGAATGTCCTTTGTACTTTTGGGAGCATATCAACGCTTGATATATACCAGCTTCCATGCACCCAGAATGCCCTTTGTACTTTTGGGAGCATGTCAACGCTTGATATACACCAGCTTCCATGCACCCAGAATATCATTTGTACTTTTGGGAGCCTGCAACGCTTGATATACACCAGCTTCCATGCACCCAGAATATCCTTTGTACTTTTGGGAGCATGTCAACGCTTGATATATACCAGCTTCCATGCACCCAGAATGTTGTTGAAGAGTGGCATTGTTGTCTTGATGTCGTTTTGGGAGATGAATGCTTGACAACCACCATAAATATAATTGTCGAGGAGCAATGTTGTTTTTGTTAATGGATTCTGCCCAGAGCTGCATCTGCCGTGCAGTGATGGACACTCTGGGAAAATAATGCTTTTTTTGTTACTATTTGCAGCTTCAATTAGCTTGTTGAAAGTAGAATCCGTGTAGTTGCATATTATCTGTGTGATATTTCATTTACTGAAATGTCACTGAAAGGATTAACAAAATGCTATATTTTTTGATGAAAAATTTGATCAGTTGTATGTAGATGATTCCTACATTCAAACGCCGTGAGGCCCTGTACATTCGGATACATCAGTGCTCCATTAGTCCTTGCTGATTTGTAGGTCTGTGACCAGCTTTAAGATTCATTATGTCATGCACTAATAAATACCAAAGGTAGTAGAGTACATCAACAGTGGATTACAGCAATCAAGCTTATTATAGGCCAGTAGGTCATTAACTTGACATTAATTTTAAACTTATGCCTTGTCAAATAATAATAATGGCTACTAGCTAGGAGGGGAATGGTCTGATTTCAAAGATAGTGTTATGTTCTGGTCCCAAGCTTTACACTCCTCCAGTATGGAAATAAATCATATACTCAGCTAGATAAATGTATTAAACAGTTCCTGTCAGAACCAAACGAAATGAGAAGCTCAAGACCAAACCAGTCTGGTGGTCCAGATGCACAAATAAACAATAAAAGAAAGTGTGATGCTTGCGACCTGGCCCAGCAATCAATGAGCCTCAATCCTCGTCACTAATACCAGAGAAGGTGTTTCATATAAGAGGAAAGGATAACAAATACATACAGTAAAGTACAAATTCCCTTAAGTGCACACAGAGATCATGGTCAGTCTGGGGCTGGTTGCTCCCTTGCTCCCCAGGTCCCCAATAAGACTCCCCACTGGCACAGCTATAGGGTTCAGATCTCAGGCTAGCCGGCAAGCTAAAACCTCCAGTACCCTCTCTTTCCAACCAGTGCTTCATGTCCCTGCCCAAGTAGCTGACACACACACTTTAAGATAACTATTTATACAACTTCAGAGACACTCCTGGGAAAGGCTGACACAGATTCTCCAGCTGTGCCCCTTTACCCAGACCATACCAGCTAATATTTCTCAGCTACCCAAAGGCCCTTAAAAGGGTGTCCAATTATTATTGTGCAATATTATTATCCAATAGTAGTGCAACATAAGCAATCTTAAGGCTTTGGAAGGGCTTATTACAGGATCACTTATAAGCATGCAATGTACTCTAGAGCTTAACTATCTCTACATAAACCAGCCACAGGTAAAAGGTTTTTTAAATATTTAATAATAAATAATTAAAACACAAGACAATACTACTACACCACAGTGCTATTCAATAGTTCAGAGATCACACAGAAACTTAAAAATAAATCAATAGTACAGTTCTGACATAACAGAAAAACACTTAGTCTAACTTTCTTTTAATTTCCTTGCCATTACTACAAGAAAACATACTTCTAAAATAACAAGACACAGGCAGAGTGCTGATGAGATGGATATTAAGACAAAAATGCTTACTAATCTCTGGTTCTCACTGTTTAAATTGAAACTGCAGTTCTGCTAAAACATTACATCATTTGTTTACACCCTTCCTGGAGTTCCCAGGCTACACATTAACTGTATTTACATTGTTTTACACTTAGAGCAATAAAGGACATTCCACATGTAAATTCTGGTCATTAACTTTAGCCTTAAAACAATAGTCAGGATGCTTACTCCAGACTCATCAACTCCAAATTCTAACTTCAAAGGAGATACAAAACATAATTTTTATTTAAAAGTACATTTGAAATGCTTGGCTTAGTTTTCTTTACAGCAGATGGCAATGTTGCTACAATCTTGAAGTTCACATTTTACAGTGTTTTCTTTCATTTAATTAATTAATTAATTTATTTATTGACATTTGTTAACAGGGTTTGTCCAACTGGGCTTGTGGCCCATTTTCAGTGGAGACCCGAGGAGAAAAGCTCCAGTAGTACATTTGAAACAAGTACAATTTTAAACAATATTGATACAACAGCAGTTATAGCAAAAAGATTCACATACGTTGGGTTACATGCATAAAGTTAAAGTTGCATTAAAAAGAAGCTAAGTAACAATTTTACATTGATATAGTTCAATAGGTCAACAATAATTTTTTTTTGTTTGTATAAAATTATGCAAATGCATAGTAGACACATTGGAGAGAGAGAGGTGTAATGAGGTGCAATTTAAGAAACAAGCCTGTAATTTACATTTATATTTACAAATGATAGAATTATCTATAAAATTCTATCTGGCTAGGCTGGCAGCCTTCACCCTTCTCTACCAGTCTTCACAGAAAGAAAAGCTTCTTAGGATGTATAGCAAAACTAAAGACTCACAAATCAAAATCAAAATGAAAAATAAATTGTTGAAAGTGGTGAAAAATGCCATCAGGAAAACAGACATCCCTTGAACTTTGGCTGGCTTTGGAAGTTAAGGATAATTACAGATTCTTCTTTACCTACATCACGAAGTTATGAAAAAACACCCAATAGTGTTCTGAACTCATTGAAAATGACATCACCTAACTGGACCACTAAATATCATAAATATATTAGCTACCATATTTAGTGCAAACTTTACCCCTGAGAGAATTATACAAAACCCACATATTCCAAAGTATCTCAACCCCCCTACCATCTAAAAAGAACACTTGCTAAAGGTTCATTCCAAAACAAAATATACATCCTTCATAGGATCTGATAACGTACCTATCAGCATGATTTACAGCACTAAAAAAATACACTGTCAGGCCCCCTCCTACAGCTGTTCAACCTGAGCTCAGCCACTTGCTTTGTCCCCTAGGTGCAACACACAGCAGTTGTGGTACCACTTCACAAGGGCTACCCCACCACAAACCCTGAAAACTACAGACTCATTAGCCCAAGTCCAATCTGTAAGCCCACGAAATGGGTCATAACTGACTAAGTAAGTATAATATTAAAACTTTTATAAGACGTGACACACCGCAGTTTGGTTTTGTTAAGGGTAGACCCCGTCCTATGAATCTGGTAACAGATCTGCTACACTTCTTTGAGAAAGTAACATAAGACATGGAGAGTGGTCATGCTGTCCAGTAACAAGCCATGGAGAGCGGACATGCTGTTCAGTAACATAAGTCATGGATAGTGGTCATGCCATCCAGTAACATAAGTCATGGACAGTTGTCATGCTGTCCAGTAACACAAGTTATGGACAGTGGTCATGCTGTCCAGTAATGTAAGTCATGCACAGTGGTCATGCTGTCCAGTAACACAAATCATGGACAGTTGTCATGTTGTCCAGTAACACAAGTTATGGATACTGGTCATGCTGTCCAGTAATATAAGTCATGGACAGTGGTCATGATGTCCAGTAACACAAGTCCTGGACAGTGGTCATGCTGTCCAGTAACATAAGTCATAGACAGCGGTCATACTGTTCAATAACACAAGTCATGGATAGTGGTCATGCTGTCCAGTAACATAAACCATGGACAGTGGTCATGCTGTCCAGTAACAAGCCATGGAGAGTGGTCATGCTGTTCAGTAACATAAGTCATGGATAGTGGTCATGCCATCCAGTAACGTAGGTCATGGACAGTTGTCATGCTGTCCAGTAACATAAGTTATGGACAGTGGTCATGCTGTCCAGTAACACAAATCATGGACAGTTGTCATGTTGTCCAGTAACACAAGTTATGGATAGTGGTCATGCTGTCCAGTAACATAAACCATGGACAGTGGTCATGCTGTCCAGTAACACAAGGCCTGGACAGTGGTCATGCTGTCCAGTAACACAAGTTATGGATAGTGGTCATGCTGTCCAGTAACATAAACCATGGACAGTGGTCATGCTGTCCAGTAACAAGCCATGGAGAGTGGTCATGCTGTTCAGTAACATAAGTCATGGATAGTGGTCATGCCATCCAGTAACGTAGGTCATGGACAGTTGTCATGCTGTCCAGTAACACAAGTTATGGACAGTGGTCATGCTGTCCAGTAACACAAATCATGGACAGTTGTCATGTTGTCCAGTAACACAAGTTACGGATAGTGGTCATGCTGTCCGGTAACATAAGTCATGGACAGTGGTCATGCTGTCCAGTAACACAAGTCCTGGACAGTGGTCATGCTGTCCAGTAACATAAGTCATAGACAGTGGTCATACTGTCCAGTAACACAAGTCATGGACAGTGGTCATGCTGTCCAGTAACATAAACCATGGACAGTGGTCATGCTGTCCAGTAACATAAACCATGGACAGTGGTCATGCTGTCCAGTAACAAGCCATGGAGAGTGGTCATGCTGTTCAGTAACATAAGTCATGGATAGTGGTCATGCCATCCAGTAACGTAGGTCATGGACAGTTGTCATGCTGTCCAGTAACACAAGTTATGGACAGTGGTCATGCTGTCCAGTAACACAAATCATGGACAGTTGTCAAGTTGTCCAGTAACACAAGTTATGGATAGTGGTCATGCCGTGCAGTAACATAAGTCATGGACAGTGGTCATGCTGTCCAGTAACACAAGTCATGGACAGTGGTCATGCCATCCAGTAACATAAACCATGGACAGTGGTCATGCTGTCCAGTAAGGTAAGTCATGGGCAGTGATCAGACTGCCCATACAGCATAGCCTGACCTTGTTAAACCATCTGATACCACAGCACACGTTAAGATAATTAATAAGCCAAATGTGCTCCAAACTAATCCCTATTTACTTAAGTGGATAGCAAATTGGCTGAGGGACAGAACCCACACAGTGAAGGTGGCAGGTGATTCCTCAGAGAGCATGAAGGTAACCAGTCATCCACTATTCATTATACACTTCTGTGATCGCCAAATCAAAAAAAATGGGGGTCTCTTATTAACCAAGTTTGTAAATAGCCATAAACTAGATGTCATCGTCAAATCCCCTTTTGACATACAGAATCTACAGCTTTAAGTTTTACATGTTAATAGCTGGTGCCCAAAAAATGGGCTAAAACTAAATGCTAAAAAGTGCAATATTGTTGCATTTGGTACATAATCATGCACCTAACTGATAGTATAGACAACACCCCCTGTCCAAAATTAAGACGCTTTAAGAGATGTTAGAATCTCCTTGTGTTCTGACTGAGAGTGCTTCTCAAACAATCTGGAAATATATCGCAGATAAGTATATTTCTTGGGTCTATGTTATAAGAACAAAAGATCAAACTCTGGAATGCTCACATGGGCGAATATTTAAAAACTTGATTTTGTTATTTTTTTTCGCACTACAGTGAAGATCGGACTATTTGCCCTTTCCTCACTGTAGTGCGATCTCGAAGTTGGAATATATATTTAGCAGGGGGTGCCCCCCACAGTAGCGATTTTGAGTTTTTAAATATTCGCTCATGTGAGCGTTCAAGAGTTTGATCTTTCGTTCTTATAACATAGACCCTATTTCTTGGCACGTTAATTTTTTCCAGAGTTCTGCATTGTCTTAATTTTTGCTTGACTGAATTATATATATTTGCTGGTAAGGGCGCCTGCAGGCAGGTGCAAGGGGGTGCACTTGCACCCCCCTGGAATCGGCTGACTAGATAATTTCAAAAAAAGTTTAAAATGCCCGAGGTGTACATGGTGGTGGGTAGAGAATAAGGCTTGAACCCTGTACCTTGGGCCCAAGTGGCAAGAGCCTGAATTCCCTACCCACCACCATTTGTAAAAATGTTGCAGGATTTTCCCTCATACTTTTTCTGTTCCTCATAAAATCTGTAGTTTCTGCATTTGTGTCCTTGTTGCCTGACAGCTACATGTTCTCTGGTTTTATTCTTGGCTGTCTGGAGTGTTTCTCCCTGGGCCTCTGCTAAAAATTTGCTTTTTTTTTCAAAGTCAGACTTTCCTGGTTAACAAATGTTAAAAAAAATGGACACATTTCAATATCAAACTTCATATTCTTCAGAAAGTGCATGGTAACAAAAGCTTTTATTCTAGCAATTTTCTAAGTGTACAAGATGGATATTTGAAATGTATCCCTGTGTTTGGGACTGTATTCCCCCCATTATTGGCTTCATCCAGGTTTTGTGCTAGGGTTGAGAGTTATGGTAAGAACTGAATTCACTGAATATGTTTGGGGGCTCTATTCACCCAGTATTGGCTTTGTTCAGGTATTTATTGGCTTCATCCAGATTTTTTGCTAATGTTGAGAGCTATGGTAAGAACTGATTTCACTGAATATGTTTGGGGGCTATATTCTCCCATTACTGGCTTTGTCCAGGTGTTATTTGCTAAGAGGTTGAGAGCTATGGTGAGAACTGAATTCAATGAATGTTTGGTGGTTGTAGTCACCCATTATTGGCTTTGTTCAGGTATTTTGTGCTAAGAGGTTGACAGCTGTGCTATGGTGAGAACTGAATTCACTAAATGGTAGCTATTTAAGTTTCAGTCTTCCTCTTTCACAAAACAGCTGATTTGGCGTAGTGGTATGTTGCTCTGACTGTTTTGCACGGGGTCCCCTGGGTTCAAGACGTGGCAGTGAAATGTATGGTGGTAACGCAGCATTTTATTCTAGCAACTTTCAAACATTATACAAGCAATGTTTAAACTGTGTCCCTGGTTTATGGCCTTTTGTTCCCCCCCCCCCAATAAATTTTGTCTTTTTCCAGATTTCTTGTGCTACAAAGTTCAGAGATACAGCTGAGTGTCGAGTAGATTTTACAAGGAGCTGAGAGCTGCAGGGGAGCAAAAGTTTAGTGCTGCTTGTTTAGTCTGCTTGCATTGTTAATAGCACAACAGATAGTGTACTTGCTTTAGATGCTGAAGGCTGTAGGTTCTACTCCCACAGTAGGTAAATGCATTGCTGATGCTGTATTGTGTTGTAAAGGGGGTGGATGCTGCAGTCCTTTTGGCAAAGATACCTAGTAACTATGAACCTGTTAACAGTTTGCTATCCATTCCCTATTGCGGTATTACTAGCTTTTCATTTTTTTATTGCATGCAACAAAGGCAATTTATTCTTCAAGGGTAACAGGCACTTTATTTGTAGATTGAACAATGACATATAAAGTGTTTGCTAGTAGCAACCTCTTTATTAGTTACACATTTCTTCAATATGGATTTTACTACTTCAGAGATTGTGTATATTTTTTACTGATACTGGTGGACTTGAGTAGACTTTTTATGATGGAAATGTTCTGAATTGGGCACTTTTGTCATTGGTGGATTCTTTTTGATTCATTGTTTACTGGAAAAATGTTCAAAACAATATATTTAAAATGCCCTCTAACAACTGTACTGTATTGTACAAGGAATATAATGCAATACAGTCAGGAAGGTGTATCAAAGAGCATGTGTATGTTATGTTCGAGGGGCCTATGATTTTGAAGACAGCCCAGAGTTAATATTTGCCATTGGCAAAATGTATTTTCTCTGAAAGTAGGTTTCAGTGCTGTTTCAATGCATGTGAGTTTCAAGGGCAGAGAAGTTTTAATGTTAGTCTATTTTCATTGAGACTGCATTGCTTTAACAGATATGTATTAGGGTTTGTACTGTAAAATACAAAATAAAACTTTCAAATGAAATCCTAAATCATCGCAGAAGTAAAGCAGTATGCACATTAGTGTTTATGGTAAATGGGGCAAAATAACCAAGGAATGGGACAGTGGAATGGCTGCAGGGGGGAGGCTCCATTTGACCATGATTTTGTGAGGGGGGAGTAGCAAACTCAGACAGCCCCCATTGAACTATACCTCTCAGTTGTCCATATCTTTGCAGAATGAATAGATATTTGCTGCTTATTTTTGGTTTGTTCCTCATAAAATTTGCGGTTTTCTAGAAAATCATTTAGGAATGAAGCCATTAAGTTTCAGATGTCATAACCTTCAGAAAAATGCATGCTAATGCAAGACTGTCTTTAAGTTTATACAAGAGCAATTTTTAGTAGTGTTTGTATGTTCCCCAATATATTTGGCCTTTTCAGATTTCCTGCATTAAGAGGTTGAGAGGTACGTGCAAATGACTTTGTAGATTAGGAATATCCAAACATCTCAATTGTCCCCAATTCTGGCTAAAAATGTTGCTCTCCCCTAATAATCCCTCCTCCAAAATGGCAATTTTGGAAGAAAATGTGGAGGGTTTACAATTATAACTGTAATGATCAGTTATAGATTACCTTTATTTCAGAAATGCATGTGGATGCTCTTATTTTGTTAGCTGCTCAAGTTAACTGTTAATATTAAAAAGGTGTCCCTTTTTTGCCAGGTATTTTTGCATCACATTTTGGTCCATTTTTCATAAAATTGTAGTTTTCTGGCAAATTAGTGGCAAGTCATTAAAGATTGAAGTTAGAAAATGATGGCAGACATTTGAGTTTCAGATTTTATACCCTTCAGAAAATTTGTACTAATGCAAGATCTACCTGTTCTATTTAAGTTAATAAGAGCAATATTTAAAAATTGGCCTTATTTTTGGGCTTGTGTCCCACTTCTAGTTCTATGTATGGATTTGTCCAGATTTCTTGCTCTGAAGTTGAGAGGTATGAATGTCAGAGCCATCACTGTCAGCCAGAGACATTTCAAATTGTGACATACTTGTTGCACCCCACTCCCCATTGTAGTGGCTCTGGATGTGTCCAAGGAAGGCAAGGAGCAGTTATGCAGTGTAAGTGTGCAGAGTATTTCCCCCATCCAAGGTAGATCACAAATACGACCGTGGCTTTTCATCTGTCCTTGATTTTGCAAAATGTTCTGGTTTTCTATCAGATTTTTATACTGTTGATTTATGCTTCTTATTATTTAGGAACTGCATGCTGTCACAGTGCCCTGTTGCTCTGTTTAAGTAGCCATGGTTTAATGAACATCAGGTAAGCTTGTCGGAGATTGTAAGATGCAAGTAAGCTTTAGTAAGCTTATCGGACATTGTAAGATGCAAGTAAGCTTTAGTAAGCATATTGTTAAAGAATTACCAGCATTGAAAGCCTTTTCGTTGTTGCCATGCAGAGAATATTTACATGACTAGATAATGTATAAGCCTTGGGAATTGAAATGCATATGACAGTATTTGTAATAAAAGGACAGGATTACAGTATTTTCAGAAGCTCATTACATTTTATTGGAGACCAGTGTCTTATAGTAGTGTCTGTGTGTTAGTACACTTGTAGTTGGGTGGCTTTAATGGTATATGGTAAATAAGCATTGCTACCTTACTTAAAAGCCAAGCCCTGCAACAACTAGCTCCACACTGAAGTCAAAACACAACAGCTCTGGTGGGTAAATGTACTCTGTAGTAATCAAAAAAGGCAAATGTTTGAAATAACTACAGCTTATGTGCAAACACAATAGGTAGTGATGAAACAATGCTCTGCTAAAAATGTTTTAATGCTGCACACTGCTGAGCTGCAGATCAGTTATCACTGGCTACCAGGATTTCACCCACTTCAGATCAAGCACGGTGCCATTCAGTGCAACCTTCCCAGAACTGGTGTGTGTATAAGAGGGAGGTAGCATACCCCTCAGCTGTCCAGATTTTTGCCCCATATTCCTCCTAAAAAGGATTGAAGTTGCTAAATAATGAGACATTTCAGTTTTAGATGTCATGTCATTTAGAAAAATGCATACTAACACAAATCCTGTTACTCTTGAAATTTTCTAAGTTTCTGAGAGCCATATTTATAATCTGTCCCTATTTATTTTAGGCTTTATCAGGATTTCTTGCACTAAGGTTGAGGCCTTGAGGGGTGTGGTATGTTTGTGAGAGAGAGAAAGTGAAATGCCCAAGTTAGAGTTAGCAGGTGGAATTTTCAAGTGCATTTTCAAGGAACTGTGAGTTTTAAGGGAAGCTAAGTTCACTGCTGCTCATGCCAAGTCTATTTACAATGTGCAACTGTTTTGTTTAGCAAATGGTATCTCTATTGTGGTATAAAGTTTTAAAGCTATGTTAGAGCACCACAAGTAAAATACTTGCATCTTAATGTAAAGGCTTGAGGTTCTATTCCTACAGCATATACATTTGTATGCTGCAGTCCTCAGGATGTCCTCCTTTGGATGAGATGCCTAATAACTATGAACCTGTTTTTCAGCTTGTCATCCATTTTCTATTGCAATATACCAGCTTACCATTTTTTTAATTTAACATAGGCAATTTATTCTTTGACGGCAGCAGGCACTGAATTTGTAGATGAAACACTGAAATATACAGTTTTCTAGCAACAACATCTTCATTAGTTTCAGATATCTTTAATGTGGAATTATTCAGATTACTTTTACTTTGGCAGAGACACTCAGACAAGTGTTGCTGTATAATACAAGGGATATAATTCAATTATATATTATAATTAATACAATCAGGTAAATCAAATAACTTTTGCATGGCCCTAACGGTGTGCAAGGAGCCTATTGCTTGAAAACAGTTCAAAGGTAAATAACCTGCCACTGGCCAGATGCATTTTCTCTGAATGTGGGTTTCAATGCTGTTTCATTGAATGTGAGTTTCAAAAGTAGAGAAGCTTTAATGCCAAGTCTGTTTTCATTGTAAGACTATTGCTTTGTTTAGGTTTAGTAAATGTCTCAGTGTTTGGGCTATAATGTTTGAAATAAAAGTTGTAAATTAAATCCAACTGCCTGTAATCATTGTAGAACTAAAGCATAAAACAGTATGCACACAGATTTGAACAGTGTCTACAGTAAATGGGGAGAAATAGCCAAGTAATGGGACACTGGAATGGCTGTGTGGGCGGGGCTTAGGGTGGGTGGACTTGGGCGGGGCTGTGTTGGCAGGGGGCGGGGTGAACTATGTGGGTGGGGTCTGGGTTTGCACCCCCCTGCAAAAAATCCTGCGGGCTCCCTTGTTTGCTGGCATTGTTTTCTGATCTGTCCTGAACTGGTTCCCCCCTATTCCTGTGTTGGTGTTAATGTTTATAAAACCGGTCTAACAACGTTTGTATTATCTGATTGTTCCAAGGCTTGCTGATTTAAAATAGTCCCTGTTTGTAAATTCTTGCATACCATTTAGAATCTCATCGTGTTCTGACTGAACAGTGCTTCTCAAACAATCTGGAAATATATTGCTGATAAGTACATTTCTTGGCACTTTAACTTTTCAGAGCTCTGCATTGGCTTAATTTTTGCCTGATTGAATTATTTTATATATTTGCTGACATTGTTTGCTGTTTTCTGATCTGTTCTGAAACTGGTTTTCTCCCTTCCACCCACCCTATTCCTGTGGTGTTGTTATAGTTAGTAGCTTTGCAGATGCCCACCCCTACTGTAAATTTGATCTGTAGCACTCCTCCCAGTCTAGTGTTCATTCTACCTAACACCGAGAGAACATTTGAGAAGGCCAACTCACTTAGGATGTTCATTGTGTTTCACTGTTGCAGTCATCACTTGTGGGTTATCCCTGCTGCGGTAGCCCTTGGCCGGCCTGAATACCAGAGCCAATATTTTTCTGTATCGGTGTCAGTCACCTGTAGTCTGATGTCAGGTCATCAGTGCTATAAAGCAAGGCAGCCAATGTCATTACATCAGTCTTTCTTGCCGTGGAGCCCATAGCAGAAGCAGTTCGCACAAATGCTGGTTGGTCGCTACCAGAGTTTGAATTTCAGCTGAAAATGTCTAAAGCTAAGTACCCCATTGGGGACCCTTTTTTCTTGCACTAACCGATGTCTGAAAAAGTTAACAATTGTCTAGCCAGTAGCAAAAGTAAAGTACCTCACCAAGAGGATCAAACAGCTCAAACAGATGCCATATGCTGCCCGGTTAAAGAAACTCCAGCTCTACTCAGTGGCATACCACCTGCTCAGAGGCGATCTGTGCCTGACGTATAAAGCCATGTCCACCCCGGAATTAATGGACATGCTGCACCTCAGAAAATCCAAATCCCATCGAGCTACACGCTCGAGAGACGTGAACCTCAGCACTGAAATAAATAGGACATGCTGGAGGGACAGATTCATAACCCAGAGGCTCCCTTCACTCTGGAATAAAATCCCAGTCCAGGTTAAGCAGAGTCCCTCATTGACTCTCTTCAAGAGGAATCTTGATGAGTGGATGGGAGATCGTAGGTTTACCCCGGGTATCACTTCTGTGTCACTGTTAGACAGAGGCACAGTATACTAACCTCGAAAAAGGGCATATCGAAATTAATTTAAAATGGGTAGTGAAAGCCAAACACATTCTGGCTAGGCTTATAAATGCTGCAGGGCAGATAGCCTAGTATGAACCTATGAACCTATGAAAGCAGTTGCTACACCGAGACTTCCATTCTTACTGTATCACTTGTTTAGGCCCAGACCACGATGTCCCCATTGCCGGTTCTGTGCCTTCTTTAATGTGAGAACCATTTGCAGTAGAGCTCTTATTGTAGACAGTTATTTTCGTATTCTGTCTTCGCATTCTGGTATGGCATCTGTCAGCCAAGAATCTGTGGACATTCCAAAAAAATGCAGAGATAAAGATAGAGACAGACCACACAAGGCTAAGCCTTCTGATGATGCTACCGCTAATCAGGTCATCAGTTCTCCGGAATTCAGTGAGGTGCTTTCGCAGTCCCTGTTGCCCAATTCCATATCTATGCAGGCCTCTACCGAGACCCTTTCAGAGTCCGGTATGCCGCAGAAATCTTCCTCGTCTTCCGAGTCATTGGGTGTCTCTTCCTTGGTTGGGTCCAGAGCCACGATGCAGGCACCGGGTTCTGAGGAGGCCTTTTGCACTACTGAATCTAGACAAAAAAATGACATCTTCTCATCCGACTACTGTTTCTCTCAGACTGACAGATTCTCTCAGGCCTAGAAGCCAGACCACTCCAAGAAAATCTGCTTCTAGCCACGATCTTTCTCCTGCTCCACCACCCCCAGCACAAATGCTTAAAATGGCAGAGGATCTCATCTTCCTTATCTGGGGTAGTTAGGTCACAACTTCTTAAAGGAAAAAGCACCCTTCTCCAGAAATTATGCCAGAACAGGATTCTGAGGAATCTGACTATTCAGATTTTGAAGAGAAACAGCTACCTCTGACTGCTTATAAGGATTCAGATGCAGAGGAAATCATCCCTTCTGCCTACCCTCCAGAGGACCTTTCTTTTGGGGAAACCTTTCACACCCTCAGTGAACATTTCCAGTGAGTATCTCAGGACTTCCCTCAGTCTAAGAAAAGACTTAAGAGAGTTTCTGGACCAGCCCCAGCACAGACACCAGGCCATCCCCCCTATTTTAGAAGTGGTGGATAATGTTTTCCATGAATACAGCTTAGCCCCTGATACTCTCCCACCTGCTCCCAGTAAACCTGACATGTATTACAGAGTACCAGATTCCCACAAATACCTGTACAGACATCCTGCTGCAGACCCAGAGGTCATTACACAGGGACCTAAAGGAGCTAAGGCAATTCTGCCAAAAATCCTATTCCTTCTGACAAGGACTCCAGAGCATTGGACAGATGGGGTAAAAAAGTATATACCTCTGCAACCTTAGCTATCAGAGCACTCAATTGCCAGTTCCATATGTTAAAATATCAGCAACACACTTTGGAACTATTAAAACAAAAGATTTCTACCTTTCCTGGCTGTGCCAACTCAAAAGACTTAGCAGATTAACTGCACTCTGCTTGTCAAGTGGCAAAACACTCATTACACTGTGGATATGATGCCCCAGAAGCCTCTAGCAGGGCAGCAGTGACAGGATCTGTCATTAAGAGACATGCATGGCTGAAGGAAGAACCTCTCTCTGATCATGTCAAGTCTAAACTTATTGATGCACCCCTGGATAAGCGCTTGTTTGGAGTAAAAGCAGAAGAGGTGCTTAAAAAGCTGGAAGACAAAGCAAAATCTATGCAAACAGTAAAAGATTTCTTTCAGGTTCAGCCTCCCAGGTTCATCAGGAACTTTCCCTCTAAGCACTGGTCTTTCTCTGTACCTGGCAGACATGGCCAAGATATGTCCCGCATTGACAGACCACATGGCCCCTATCCAAGGGCCAGCAGAGAAGCAAACAGTGGACCACTTCCGCCCCAAAGGCAGGGAGTTCTAAGTCACCCTTCTATGGAAAAACCTCACAATTAATCCCCCTCCTCCCCGCCCTCCCTTCACTCACCAAAAACTAGGAGGAAGGCTCTCCCTCTTCAAAGAAAATTGGCTTTCTGTAACAAAGGACCAATGGATATTAAAGATCATTTTTCAGGGATACAAATTCTCTTTCAGCGAATGCCCAATTCCAAGAGGGTACCCAGACTTACCTCCAAATCAGTGGGCAGAGGCACTGAAACAGGTCCAAACTCTCATATCCCAGGGATCAGTAGAACCTGTCCCCTCAGATCAAATAGGCAAATGCTTTTATTCCAGACAATTCCTTGTTCCCAGAAAAGAGGGCACTTGGCGCCCCATCCTGAATCTACCCATTTTGAACACCTCCCTGGTGGTCCCCAGATTCAAAATGCTAACTTTGCAGCAGCTGCAGCTTATGCTAACAAAAAATGCCTGGCTAGTGACCCTAGACCTAAAAGATGCCTACCTCCACATCCCCATAAGGGAATCCTGCAGGAAATTCCTGCGCTTCAGAGCAGGATCACAACTCTTTCAGTTCTCTGCACTGCCCTTTGCCTTATCAATGCACCCAGATTATTCAGCAAATGCTTAGCCCCAGCCATAGCATTTTGCAGATAGAGAAATATACAGATTTACCCTTATCTGGATGACTGCCTCATTCAGGCAGAGTGCAAAGAAAAGCTGCTCCAGGACCTTCTCTTTGTCAAATGCCTACTAACTTCCCTAGGGTTCACCATCAACGAGAAGAAATCAAAGCAAACTCCCACCAGGAAGATCTTTTTCTTGGGATCTCTGCTGACACAGCATCCCAAATAGCCTTTCTAGCCCCAGGAAAGCAGAGCTTCCTGCCTCTCTACTTTACCCAATTGCCTTCCAGAAGTCACCTCACCACAAGGAAGTTCCTGCAAGCCCTGGGATACATGGCATCTTGCATCCTTCTAATTCCTCTGGGCAGGCTTCACATGAGAAGTCTTTAGTGGTATCTAAAGAACCTTTGGTGCCAGCACTCTCAGTATCTAGATACCTCTCTCCCTCTGATCCCATATGTAAGGGTCGAGTTTCTCTGGTGGGCAGAGGCCTGTCCCAAGAACAAGGGACTTCCCTTCATCCTCCACTCTACCAGACAGACCACCACCACCGATGCCTCAGGCATTGCTTGTGGAGCTCACCTAGCAGGCAGGTGCACCCCAGGTCTTTGGGATTCCCACACCTTCACTTACACATCAGTCAGAAGGAAATGATGGCAGTACAAAAGGCTCTGACATCCTTCAAACCCCATCTCAGGCCAGGGGTCCACCTTATAAAAACAGACACCACCACAGTAATGTGGTTTATCAACAAACAGGGGGGGACCCAGTCTTACCCTCTGTGCAGACTAGCCATGGACCTCTGGCTGACAGCTGCCTCCATGGGTCTACACCTAATTGCCCAATACCTACCAGGGGTCAACAACACCCTGGCGAATCACCTAAGCAGAAATGTACTGTAATGGCAGCTCCACAGAGAAATCTTTCTGCAAAACACTCAGGAGTGGGGGATTCCAGAGGTGGATCTCTTTGCTTCACACCTCAACCACCAGCTGCAAAAATTCTGTACCAGGGAGCATCACCTCCTAGCATGGAAGGTGGATGCCTTGACCTTCCCCTTTGTGTACACATTTCCTCCTCTGCCTCTTATTCCCAAGATACTGATCAAAATAAGGAGGGAGAGACCAAAGGCCATCCTCGTTGCTCCAGATTGGCCCAGACAGCATTGGTACCCATTACTGTGCAGCCTAACCTTACAGCCCCCCCCCCCAGCACCTTCCCCTGATCTCAGACCTCTTGACCCAGGTGAGGGGGGAGATACTGCACCCAGACTTGCAGACTCTCAATCTTTCAGCGTGGCTTATACCTTAAAAGCTAACAAGAAGTCTCTGTTAAGCAAACAGGTCCTAGACATGATCACAGAGGCTAGAAGGCCCAGCACCAGAAAATCTTATGCAGGGAAATGGAAAAGATTCTGCTCCTGGAGCTAGTCCAAAGGAGTCAGTATCTCACATCCTTCCGTCCCTCTTATCTTGGATTACCTAGCTGAGTTACTCTAAAGTGGCCTCTCCTTCTCTTCTATTAAAATCCATGCGTCAGCCATTTCAGCCCATTACCATTCAGACCTACCCCTCTTCTCTCATCCTTTGATTAAACAATTCCTCAGAGGGGCTTTTAATATCAGACCTCCCAGAAGGTCTCCCACGCCAGCCTAGGACCTGAATTAAGTTTTAGAAAAACTAACCTTACCTCCTTTAGAACCTGCTATTTCAACAGAATTGAAATACCTCTTCCGGAAGACTATTTTCCTACTAGCTATCACCTCAGCCAGAAGGGTTTCAGACCTTCAGCCACTCATGGCTGTTGAGCCCTTCATCATTTTCCATGCAGACAGGGTCTCCCTGAGGACTAACCCATCCTTTATGCCTAAGGTGGTATCTGATGTGACCCTCAACCAAGCCATACACCTACCCACCTTTTTTCCCAATCCTCAAAACAAGGGGAAATAATTCTGTATTCAATAGATGTGCACAGACAACTCAGATACTATCTGGATCATACTAAACCCTTCAGAAAAACAGACCAGCTGCTTGTCAGCTTTGCCCCAGGGGCAGAAGGGAAGCCCATTTCCAAACAAACCATTTCCAAATGGATATCACACTGTATCCATTTCTGCTACAGACTACATGGGAACCCCCCCCCCCCCATCTATTCATATCCATTCCATTAGGGCATCCTCCACTTCCACAGCCTTCCTCAGAGGAGTCCACACCAGGGACATCTTGGAAGCTGCCACCTGGACCTTTGTCCATACCTTTACAAAGCATTACCACCTACATCTTTTTTCTAAGTCTAGGGCAGGGTTTGCCTCTGCAGTTCTGCAGGGCTTGCTGACCCATGCCTAGGGCTCTAACCTATTCTTTCTCCCTTCTCCTCAGCTTTGGGAATCCTCCCACAGGTGATGACTGCAACAGTGAAACACAAAGAACATAGTACAGTTGTGTACATGTACCATAAATGTAGATGTTCAAGTGTATTCACTGTTGCAGTCCTGGTTTCCCTCCCTCCATCCCCCTTATATCCTCTTCCCCTAGGGGGACATAAGCTTCTCATGGTGGCTTTTAGCCACCAGGATCACTTTACCTTATTTCCTTGTACTTCTGACTGATTAGGGAAAAAAAACTGATGTAATGACGTCGGCTGCCTTGCGTTATAGCACTGATGACCTGAAGTCAGACTACAGGCGACTGCAGCTGACGCAGAAAAACATTGACTATGGTATTCGGGCCCGCTGAGGGCTACCACAGCAGAGATAACCCCCAGGTGATGACTGCAGCAGTGAAACACTCAGACATCTACATTTTTGGTAAGTGTACACAGCTGTACTTTCCTAACCTTGAACTATCTTCTGCTTCTCCATCATCCCTTTGCACTCAACTAACAAAAAAAAAATCTCCCTGTGTTCTGACTGAGTGTGCTTCTCAGCTGATAAGTATATTTTCTGACACTTTTAACTATTCAGAGTTGAATAAAAAAACAATTGAATTTAGTTCAGAATACATTTTGAATAAATTGCATTTATTAAAATGTATTTTCTTTAATACTGCTACACACTCAAGTGTGCTAGTTCGCACCGTACTTGAGTTGTTTTAGTGCTGTTTTAGCTGCTTTCTGGAAACAAAATTCTAAGCTTGCCTTTCCTGTAACTAGACTAGTCCAGATACAGATTTGCTGTATCCAAGACTGATGGAAAGCTTCTGAGCCCCCCAAGCCTTTCTGTGTTGGAGGAAGCCTTCTAGCTTATCAGTGGGAGTGGTAAGCATTAGGTAGCCTATCTACCACAAGAGGAGTGGTTTCTGGCCCACAAAATGTAATTTATTGACCGTTTGGCCAACTTTTCCATCTCTTTCAACTTTCTGGTTTAAAAGCCTGTGTTTCCGCTTGTTTCCTGCCTTTCCTGTAACTCATCTAGTTCACATACAGATCTGCTGTATCCAGGACTGCTGGTAAGCTTCTGAGCCCCCCAAGCCTTTCTGTGTTGGAGGAAGTCTTCTAGCTTATCAGTGGGAGTGGTAAGCATTAGGTAGCTTATCTACCACAAGACGAGTGGTTTCTGGCCCAGAAATTGTAGTTTATTGGGTGTTTGGGCAGTTTTTTCATCTCTTTCAACTTTCTGGTTTAAAAGCCCGCATTTGTGCTTTTCCCTCCTTTCCTGTAACTAGTCTAGTCCAGATACAGATTTGCTGTATCCAAGACTATTTGTAAGCTTCTGAGCGGTGCCAAAGTCTGCTCTTCAAATTTTCCCTTAGATCGGCTAGTTCTCTCCTCTCCTGCACTTTTACTAACTTATTAGTTTAGCACTCTACCAGACTTCTTGTAGCAATTATTGTAGCACACAAAAGTGCTACCAGCACTAAACATTCTACAAGGAAACAGCTCCAGTACTTATTATTAATGCCCACACCTTCAGGCATATCTAAAGGTCAGTTCCTTGTGCTTTCTTCTATTAACCTGGTAAACTTGGGCATCCAAAGGCAATGTAGCAACTGCCTCATGTACACTGATGGGTCTATATTAGAACACTGAAGTTTCATTGGTTCATAGGTTCATAGGTTCATACTAGGCTATCTGCCCTAGGGCATTTATAAGCCTAGCCAGAGTGTGTTTGGCTTTCGCCACCCATTTTAAATTAATTTTGCTATGCCCTTTTTCGAGGTTAGTATACTGTGCCTCTGTCTAACAGTGACACAGAAGTGATACCCGGGGTAAACCTACGATCTCCCATCCACTCATCAAGATTCCTCTTGAAGAGAGTCAATGAGGGACTCTGCCTAACCTGGACTGGGATTTTATTCCAGAGTGAAGGGAGCCTCTGGGTTATGGATCTGTCCCTCCAGCATGTCCTATTTATTTCAGTGCTGAGGTTCAAGTCTCTCGAGCGCGTAGCTCGATGGGATTTGGATTTTCTGAGGTGCAGCATGTCCATTAATTCCGGGTTGGACATGGCTTTATACGTCAGGCACAGATCGCCTTTGAGCAGGCGGTATGCCATTGAGTAGAGCTGGAGTTTCTTTAACCGGGCAGCATATGGCATCTGTTTGAGCCCTTTGATCCTCTTGTTGAGGTACTTTTGGGGTCTTTCCAGTTGCTGCAGGTGTCTGGTAAGGTACATCCCAAAAGGGGCATTGTACTCAATTATGGGCCTGATGAGGGATGAGTAAAGGGGCACGATGACCCCTGATCTAGATGTGAATCCCTTCATGATTAGGTGGGCTATATAAAATGTTTTTTTAACCACTTTGGCCACATAGTTGTCAAATGAGAGATTGCTATCAACTTGGGTCCCCAGGTTCCTAATTACTTCTTCTGTACTTACTGGATTACCACCTATGTGGTAATTTGTGGGCACTTTGTTTTTGCCAAAGGGGATGATTATACACTTTTTGGCATTTAGCTTGAGGCCATGGCTCTGGCACCAGTTGTCTGTTTCTATGAGGCCCTTTTGGAGGATGCTTGTGTCGGCTGGAGAGTCGATTATGGCACCCAGTTTGCAGTCATCTGCGAACTTGGTCAGCCACAGTCCTTCCGTGTTTGCCTGTACCTCCGAGAAATATATACCGAACAACAGAGGTCCCAGGTCTGAGTCTTGTGGGACGCCACTTGTAACTGGTTTGGAGACTGACATGGCTCCAGCAATTCTAACCATGTGGGTTCTGTCCTTGAGCCAGTTTGCAACCCATCTAGTTACATAGGGGTTTATATTTAAGCTGGTGAGCTTATCTATAATGCCTGAGTGAGGTATTGTATCGAAGGCTTTTGTGAGGTCCAGGTAGGCTGTGTGGACCACCTTCCCCTCATCAATGGCTTTGGTGACTGTTTCAAAGAAATCGACCAGGTTTAAGAGGCAGGATCTGCCGAACTGGGTAGGATCCAGTGTCTGTAGGTCCCCAATATCTTTATTTATGAGGTCCATGATGATCCTTTCCATAGTTTTGCAGAACAAGCTAGTCAGGCTTATGGGACGATAGTTTCCAGGATCTGTTGAGGCACCACCTTTGTGGAGAGGGACCACTGTTGCTGTACACCACTCTTTGGGTACATATCCTGCAGTAAGGCTGAGATTGAACAGTAGTTTTATGTTTGGGTTTAGCTCTTCTTGGAGTTCATGTAGGATGCAGCCCGGGACACCGTCTGGTCCAATTGATGCTGTGTTTTTTGCTTTGGAGAGGGCGGCTCTTAACAGAGCATCTGAGATGTCAGGGGGGCAGCACTCTGCTGGGATAGATATTCGCCCTTTTGGTGGGGGGGGGTGGTTGCACTGAACCTGTCAGCTAGGATGTTGGCAATGTCTGTGGGTTTGGTGTATTTTTTGTCATTTTGGACTAATTCTGAGCATATCTGGGAATTCCCACCCAGGTTCCTAACATAACTAAAGAAAGCCTTGTGATTATCCTGAGTGTCCTGTGCAATATTTCTCTCGAAGCTGGCCTTAGATGATTTTATGAGTGCCCATAGTTTTTTGCTAATACTGATCAGAGATGCCTTCCCTTATTGGGATTTTGCTCTATCATGTAGTAGCTTCCTCCTTCTATTGTATAGTTTGTTTATGGCTGTGGTCCACCAGACAGGACGTCTGCCTTTGGAGGATTGGGTCTTGGTTTTATTTGGGATTGCATGATCCATGCATTCCTGAAGGTGTTCATAGAATGCGTTTATAAAGGATTCTGCAGTCTGGGCCGTATTTTCCACAGGCCCGGGGGCTTTGAAGGATTCCACCTCGGTTTTGAGGAGTGTGAAATTTGCTTTAGAGAAGTTTTTCACTATGGTTTTCTGGGCAGGGGATGGGGTCGGGATGTGAATATCCAGTGAGATTAGTTTATGGTCTGATCTTACCAGTGAGGGATACACTTCTGGTCTGGAGCATAGAGTCCCCATGTTGGTGATGATCAGGTCCAGTATATTTTCCCCTCTTGTGGGAGTGGTAACAAGTTGTTCCATAGCATTTGTGTTTATAAATTCTAGGAACCTTTGGGCTAGGTTGTTGGAGCTAGAGTAATGCTCCCAGTCTATGTTTGGGTAGTTGAAGTCGCCCAGTATAATGATGTTTGGAGAGACCTTCATATTTTCCAGTGTTCTCAGGAAGGCCGAGTGGGGTTCCTGGGTTTGGGAGGGTGGTCTGTAGCAGGCTATAAACTGGAAGGCAGTTTTACCCATTGTTAGTTGCACATGGATAGTTTCTGATGCTTCGTGCTGTGCCACCAACCTGGAGGTGTGGGTATCTTTGACGAATATTGATACTCCCCCTCCTTTAGTGGTTTGGTCCAAGTTTTGGGGCCGAAAAGCATGGTATGAGGTATAACCTGGTAGTGCTGGGATGCTCTCGGGAGCCTTGAACCAGGTTTCTGTTACTGCACAGATATCGATGTTCTCCATGCTAAGGAGAGTTTCGAGTGCATGCATCTTGAGGTTTAGACTTCTGGCGTTGAGTAGCATTACTCTTAGTTTCTTATCCCTTGTGATACCCATGGAGGTGGGTTTGTCTTTTGAGCCTTGCCTAAAAAAGGCACTATGGGGGTAGCAAGAACCTTTGCCAATATCTGAAAGCCCAGGGGTGATAGGTGCAAGCCATCCCTAGCGAAGCATCGTGGCTTGTCGAGCATGTTATCCCAGGCTGACAGGCATTGGATCCCCTTTGAATGACACCAATACTTAAGCCAGTTGTTCAAATTGATCATCTTGTCTTCATATTGTGACATCATTCTTGGTGAGGGTAAGATGCTACTCAAGGTCAGGGTCATACCGGCCTGGGCTACATGCTTAGAGAGCACCTCTATGTCTCTTTTCATGTAGTCCAGGGAGGTACATCTCAGGTCATTCACACCAGCATGGACAATGACTGAGTCATATTTGTACTTGCCTTGGAGTGACCTGAGTGCATGTGTTATGTGGAGGGTCCTAGCGCCTGACAGGCAGCTCACCGTGACCTTCTCCTTGTTCAGCCTGGTGAGCGGGACGTCAGTGTGCCTGACGATAGAGTCACCTATTACAAGTGTATCAGGTGTGTTGTTTAGCCTTAAGGGCTGTGACTGTTTGGCACACTTGCTTTGTGAGCTATGTGTTGCACGTGTTTTGTTTTGGGGTAGCGGTTGCTTGGGTGTCTGCTTTGGAGGTCTCTGCTGCTTAGGCCAATTTTTATTTAGAGCCTCCGAGTATGTTTTTGTGTGTTTATGTGTTTGGTTTGCTGTCATGGTAGGTCTATGTGAGACTGGAATTGTAGTGAGTGTGGTTTCCTTCTCCTCCTGACTGGTTACGCCAGTACTGAGTTTGGACAGCTTAGCCTCCAGTTTGGCTATATGGTTGCATCTCTCACATGTGTTGGCATTTGCTGGGAGGAGGAGAGGGTTGTCTGTGTACATGAGGCAGTTGTAACATTGCATCAAGATTCCCAGATTCACCAGCTGCACCAGAGAGGAGATTGACAACTGACCTTTGGACATGCTAGAATAGTATTGGGAATTCCTTTATAATTGAAAAAAAGTGCCAATGGGGAACAAGGTACTCAAGGGGAGTTTGTGAGGGTGTAGTGCTTTTAATTTTTTAGTGCTGACTTAGTGATCAAGTGCCAGGTAACTTAAATGCAATGTGTTACAGGTAACTTAAATGCAAAAATGACAAACAGTAACTTTCTTTCAAGTGAAACAAGGAAATAAGTACAGTAAGCAATGTAGATATCACTAGGGATCCATTAAACTTCAAACGCTCAAATATCAAACCCTATTCAGCGAAAGCTGAAAACATTGAACATAGTGAACAGCAAATGTTTTCCTAAGGAAAGAATTTGCTGTTCCAAAACACATATACACAACACAAGCACACCAAACAAACAGCAATCCACACATATACACCTAAAATCTTACACCTAATCCTACACTAAACTATACACACACCACTAACTATCCACTTACCTTAACCCAAACCCTAACCCTAAGGTCCGTCACTATTGCACTCTCACCTCACCCGTGCCCTAACCCTAACTCACCTAACCCACCATAACCCTCACGTCCACACAATCGCACACATACCTAACCCGCACCCTAACCGTATCTAACCTAACCCACACTCAATCAGACACTTACCTGAACCCGACCCATAACTTTCCACCACATTGCTGTAAATACTGAAGCAACAGAAACAAACAACCAAATTCTTTCCCTAGGAAAAAAATTCTGTTTTCTGTTGCTTCGATATTTTCAGCTTCCGCTGAACAGGGTTCAATATTAGAACATTCAAAGTTTTGAAACGTCGATGTTCTAATATAGACCCACACTGACAACCTTCTCCTCTTACCTCCCATCATTCAGACTTGTGAGAGATGCATTTATATATCCAAATTGGAAGCCATGCACCCTCCGGCCAATAGCTCTCTCTTTCATTTCCCTGCTATAAATACCGTATTTGCCCGGTTTTGCATGCCGGGCAGCTCAGGTTAGCTAGGGTAAAACTATTCCCGGCTCCACAAAGTCTCCTCTTCAATTTTCCCTTGGAACTAGACAAACTTTCAACTTAAGCACTCAAGCCATTCATTTCTCAGCCCGGCACTTGCTCACAACTTATGAAAAAGCACTTATAAACCCTAGCACTAGACCCTCCTGTACTGTACAGAAGGACAAGGCTCTCTATTCGACCTTACCATCCAGTAAAACAGTTCACTGTACCTATCCAGGCATGTCCAAGGGGCAGTTTCAGGTGTACTCTCCAGTCCACCTGGTGAATTTGGGCATTTTGAGGCAATGTTACAACTGTCTCAAGTACACAGACAAACCCCTCCTTCTACCGCCAAACACTAATACATGCGAGAGATGCAGTTATACAGCCAAACTACAGGCTAAGAACTCTCAACTTAAGACTGGATTAGACAGTTAAGAGTAGAAGGGAAATACTTTCATCACACCACCAGTCTCATGTAGACCCATTAAACCAGCACCGGCAAAAAACACACATAAATACATGAAAACATACTCGGAGGCTCTAAATAAAAATCTGCAAAAGCAACAGGGACCTCCAAAGCAGACATCCAAGCAACCTCCACCCCCCAACACAAATCATGAAACACATACTTCACAAAACCTGTGTGCCATGCAATCACAGCCCTTAAGGCAAAATAACATACCCAACATATTAGTAATAGGTGACTCTGTAGTCAGGCACACTGACGTCCCACTCACTAGGCTGAATAAGGAGAAGGTAACTGTTAGCTGCCTGTCGGGTGCCAGGATCCGTCACATAACACACACACTCCTGAGCTGTACCTCCCTGGACTACATAAAAAGAGACATGGAAGAGCTCACTGATCACATAGCCCAGGCCGGTATGACCCTGACCCTGATTAGCAACCTGCCCTCACCAAGAATGATACCACGGTATAAAGAAAAAATTCTCAAGTTCAACAATTGGCTAAGTTTCTGGTGTCATTGAAAGGAGATCCAGTGTCTGTCCGCCTGGGATGACATGCTTGACAAGCCACGCTGCTTCGCTAAAGATGGCTTGAATCTGTCACCCTTAGGCTTTCGAATACTGGCCAAGGCTCTTGCCACCCCATAGTACCGTTTTAGGCAAGGCTCAAAAGACAAACCCACCGCCATAAATTGCACAAGTAACAAAAAATTGAGGGTAATGCTACTCAATGCCAGATGTCTAAACCTCAAAATGCATGCACTCGAGGCACTCCTCAGTATGGAGAAAATCAATATATATGCATTAGAAGAAACCTGGTTTAAGGCTCCAGAGAGCACCCCAGCACGATCAGGCTACAACTCATACCATACATTTCGGCCACAGGACCCAAACCAAAATATAAAAGGTGGGGGCATATCCATATTCATCAAGGATACCCACACCTCCAGGTTAGTGGCACAGTGTGATGCTTCAGAGATCATCCACGTGCAACTAACAATGGGCAAAACTGCAATTCAAATTATAGCTTGCTACAGATCACCCTCCATGTCCCAGGACCCCCATTCCATGTTTCTGGAAATACTGGGAAACATAAAGGTCCTACCAAACACCCTAATGGGTGATTTCAATTACCCAAACATTAACTGGGAGAACTACTCAAGTACTAACTCCCTTGCCCAACTTTTCCTAGAATTTAAAAACTCAAATGCCCTGGTTCAACTGGTCAACACTCCCACCAGAGGTGACAACATATTGGACCTGGTCATCACTAACATGGGTGACCGGTGTTCCACACCAGAGGTCAGCCCCTCGCTGGTTAGATCTGACCATAAACAAATCACTTTGGATATCCATATTCCGCCCCCACCCCCGGACAAGAAAACCACAGTGAAAAACTTTTCAAAAGCAAACTCCACGTTACTTAAGACCAAGGTGGAAAGTTTCAAAGCCCCCATGCTGAAGGATAACACTGTCCAAGCTGCAAAATCCTTTACTAATGCATTCTACAGGCAGCTACAAGAATGCATGGATCATGCCAGCCCAAGCAAAACAAAGACTCACTCCTCCAAGAAAAGGAAACCAGTCTGGTGGAGTCCTGCCATAAACAAGCTATACAATAGAAGGAGGAAACTAGTACAGAAAAGTGTAAAATACCAAGAAGGGAAGACATCTCTGATCAGTATCAGCAAGAAACTACGCTCCCTCATAAAATCATCCAAGGTGAGCTTTGAAAGAAAAATTACCAAGGACTCCAAACATAACCACAAGGCATTCTTTAGCTATGTCAAGAATCTAAGTGGCAATGCTCAGATCTGCTCAGAGTTAGTGTAGAATGGCACAAAATACACTGAACCGACAGATATCGCCAAAATCCTGGCAGACAGGTTCAGCGCAAATGTCACCCCCTTTCACCCCCAAAAGGGCCCATAACTATACCAGAAGAATGTACAGTTCCTGAAATCACAGACACTCAGGTTAAAACAGCCCTCTCCAAAGCCAAAAACACAGCATCAATGGGACTGGACGGTGTCCCAGGCTGCGTCCTACATTAGCTCCAAGATGAACTAACCCCTCACCTAAACACACTGTTCAAACTCAGCCTCTCCACAGGCTACACACCCATAGAGTGGCGCACAGCAACGGTTATTCTGCTCCACAAAGGTGGAGCCACAACAGACCCTGGGAACTATCACCCTATAAGCCTGACTAGCTTGGTCTGCAAGGATATGGAGCGCATCATCATGGAACTCATTAATAGAGACATTGGGAACATCCAAACACTGGACCCTACCCAGTTTGGCTTTGTTAAGGGCAGATCATGCCTCCTAAACCTGGTGGACTTCATTGAGACAGTTACCAAGACTATAGGCGAGGGAAAGGTGGTACACACAGCCTACTTAGACCTCGCTAAGGCCTTCAACACCATTCCCCATTCTGGTATTATACACAAGCTCACCAGACTGAACATAAACTCCTACGTCACAAGATGGGTTGCCAAATGGCTCATGGACAGAACCCACATGGTGAGAGTTGTGGGAGCTAGGTCCATCTCTAAACCACTTACAAGTGGCGTTCCTCAGGGCTCAGTCTTAGGACCACTCCTGTTTGGCATATACTTCTCAGAGGTACAGGCAAGCACAGGAGGACTATGGCTGACCAAGTTCGCAGACGACTGCAAACTAGGGGCTATAATTGACTCTCCAGCTGACACACACATCCTCCAAAAAGGTCTCACTGAGACCTGGTGTCAAAGTCATGGCCTCAAGCTAAATGCCAAAAAGTGCATAGTCATCCCCTTTGGAAAAAGCAAAGTGCTCACAAATTACCACATAGTTGGTAGTCCCCTAAATACGGAAGATGTAATAAGAGATCTGGGGACCCAAATAGATAGTAACCTCACCTTTGATAATCACAATGCCAAAGTGGTTAGAAAATCCTTCTACGTGGCCCACCTAATCACAAAAGGGTTTGTATCCAGATCGAAGGAGGTCATTGGGCCCCTCTACTCATCACTCATCAGAACCATCATAGAGTTCAACACCCCATTTGGGATGTACCTTACAAGACACCTGCAACAGCTTGAAAGACCACAGAAGTACCTCACCGAGAGGATCATTGGCCTCAAGCAGATGCCCTATGCAACTCGATTGAAGAAACTCTACTTGTACTCGGTTGCATACTGCCTACTCAGAGGTGATCTCTGTCTGACATACAAGGCCATGTCCAACCCAGAATTGATGGACATGCTCCACCTAAAGAAAACCTTATCCCCTCGAGCCACATGCTCTAGGGATCTAAACCTCACCACAACAATAAATAGGACATGCTGGAGGGATAGATTCCTGTCCAAGAGACTTCCCATGCTTTGGAACAAGATCCCAATCTACATTAGGCAGAGCTCCTTGCTAACACTCTTCAAAAGAAACCTTGACGAGTGGATGGGAAACAGAAAGTTTACCTCGGGGATCACTTCAGTGGCTCTACTGGACAGAGGCATAGGGAACTATTCTAAGGGGGCAGCGAAAACCAACACATTCTGGCTAGGCTTATAAATGCCTTTGGGCAGATAGCTTAGTACCCACCTATGAACCTATGAACCTATGGTTAAGAGGAGACGGTCAACACTTGCACCATACTACATGGAACACATAGCCCTCCAGAACAGACACCAGCACTGTCTTCACATAAATACAGAAATCACACACCCACCTTCGCAGAGGATCTTAATAAAAATCTATCCAAACAGCAGAGACCTCCATGGCAGGAACACACTCGACCACCACAACACAACACTAATCATGAGACACATAACTCTCCTAAACAGTGTGCCACTCAACCAAAGCCCCTAAGGCAAAACAGCATGCCCAACACACTAGTCATAGGTGACTCTATAGTGAGGCTGATGTCCCACTCACTAGAATGAATAAGGAGAAAGTAACAGTCGGCTGCCTCTCAGGTGCCAGGATCCACCACATAATGCACGCACTCAGGCCCCTCTACAACAGGTACAAATATGACTCTGTCATTGTACATGTGGGTGTGAATGACCTAAAACGTACCTCCCTGGACTACATGAAAAGAAACATGGAGGAGCTCTTGGATTATGTAGCCCAGGCGGGTATGGCCCTAGCCCTGAGCAGCATCCTATCATCACCCAGAATGATACCACAGTAGAAGCAGAAAATGATTGATTTCAACAATTGGCTAAGTTTCTGGTGTCATTCTAAGGGGACCCAGTATCTTTCTGCCTGGGCTGACAAGATTGACAGAGCTTGATGCTTAGCCAGAGATGGCCTGGATCTGTCACCCCTGGGCTTCTGGATACTGGCCAAGGCTCTTGCCACCCATATTGTGCCTTTTTTAGGCAGTGTTCCAAAGACCAAATTACAACTGTAACAACTACAAACAAATGCAATCTGAGGGCCATGCTGCTCAAGACTAGAAGTCTAAATCTCAAAATGTACTCACTTGAAGCACTCCTTAAAATGGAGAACATCGACATTTGTGCTGTAACAGAGACCTGGTTCAAGGCAGCAGAAAGCACCCCTGCACTACCAGGTTATAACTCTTTCCACACCTTTTGGCCCAGGAACCTGGACCGAAGCTCCAAAGGCAGTGGTGTTTCCATATTCATAAAGGATGTGCACACCTCCAGACTGGTAACCCAACATAATGCATCAGAAATACATCAGGTGCTGTAGTATATCCCTCATTGGTGAGATCTGATCATAAACTAATCTCACTGGAAATCCACATCCCGCCCCCACCCCAAACAAAAAAGACCACAGTGAAGAACTTCTCTAAAGCAAACTTCACACTACTCAAGACTGGTGTGGTATCCTTCAAGGCCCCTGAGACAGTGGAAACCACAACCCAAGCTGCGGAAGCCCTTACAAATGCCTTCTATGAACACCTCCAGGACTGCATGGATCAGGCAATCCCAAATAAAACCTAGACTCTTTCCACAAAGGGCAAACGTCCAGTCTGGTGGACCCCAGCCATTAACAAACTTTACAATAAGAGGAGAAAGCTATTACATGATTGAACAAAATCCATAAAAGGGAAGTCACCCCTGATCATTATTAGTAAAAAAATACGAGCACTCATAAAATCAACTAAGGCCAATTTTGAGAGAAAAATTGCCATGGATTCAAAGGACAATCATAAGGCCTTTTTCAGCTATGTTAGGAACCTGGGTGGAAACTCCCAGATATGCTCAGAATTAGTCCAAAATGATACAAAAATCACTGAACCCACAGACATTGCCAACATACTGGCAGACAGGTTCAGTGCAAACTTCACCCCTCTCCCCCAAAGGAGAGATAACTATCCCAGCGGAGTGTAGCCTCCCAGACATCTCAAATGCGCAGGTGAAAGCTGCTCTCTCTAAAGCTAAAAACACAGCATCAATGGGACCGGATGGTGTCCCCAGCTGTGTGCTACACGAGCTAAATGAGGAATTAAACCCGCACATAAGGCAGCTGTTTAATCTCAGCCTTACCACAGGATACGTGCCCAAGGAGTGTCGTACGGCAACTGTGGTCCCACTCCACAAAGGTGGTGCCTCTACGAACCCTGGTAATTACCGCCCCATAAGCTTAACAAGTCTAGTCTGCAAAGCTATGGAGAGGATCATAATGGAGCTTATAAACAAAGATATAGGGGACTTGCAGACATTGGACCTGACCCAGTTTGGCTTCGTCAAGGGAAGATCATGCCTTTTGAACTTGGTCGACTTCTTCGAAACAGTCACCAAGGCCATTGATGAGGGAAAGGCAGCCCATACAGCCTACCTTGACCTTGCAAAGGCTTTCGACACAATACCCCACTCGGGTATTGTAGAAAAACTTACCAGCTTAAATGTAAACCCATATGTCACAAGATGGGTTTCAAACTGGCTTAAGGACAGAACCCACAGGGTTAGAGTTGCTGGCGCTATGTCAGACTCCAAGCCGGTCACAAGTGGTGTCCCACAGGGCTCGGTCCTTGGCCTCCTATTGTTCGGCATCTACTTCTCAGAAGTACAGGCCAACATGGGAGGCCTTTGGCTGACAAAGTTTGCAGACGACTGCAAACTGGGCGCCATAGTGGAAAGTGCATCGGACATGGATATCCTTCAGGAGGGACTCATGGAAACAGATAGCTGGTGCCAGAGCCATGGCCTGAAGTTAAACGCCAAAAAATGTATAGTCATACCCTTCGGGAAAAACAAGGTAACCCCAAGCTACCATATAGGTGGCAATCCACTAAGCACAGAAGAGGTTATCAGGGACCTGGGGACCCAGGTTGACAGTGGCCTTTCTTTTGACACTCACGTTGCTAAAGTGGTTAGAAAGACCTTCTACATTGCCCACCTGATCATGAAGGGATTCACATCCAGATCTAGTGAGGTCATTATTCCCCTGAACTCTTCACTTATCAGACCAATGATCGAGTACAATGCCTCATTCGGGATGTATCTCGCCTGACATCTGCAGCAATTGGAGAGACCCCAAAAGTTTCTCACCAAAAGGATAAAGGGACTCCAAAATCTGTCATATGCTGTCAGATTGAAGAAACTCCAGCTCAATTCAGTCGCATACCGTCTGCTCAGAGGTGACATGTGCCTGACATACAAAGCCATGTCCAACTCGGAATTAATGGACATGCTCCACCTCAAAAAATCCAAATCCAACAAAACCACTAGAGCAAGCGACTTAAACCTTAGCACGGATATAAATAGGACGTGCTGGAGGGATAGATTTATCACTCAGAGACTCCCTATGCTGTGGAATAGAGTCCCGGTCCATGTGAGGCAGAGCACCTCGCTGGCTCTGTTCAAGAGAAATCTTGACCTGTGGATGGGAGATCGTAGGTTTACCCCGGGAATCATCTCTGTGTCACTGCTGGACAGAGGCACAACAAACTAATGGGTACAGTATTTTTTCATACAAGGGGTGGCGTAAGCCACAAAAATTCGGGCTAGGCTTATAAATGCCTTGGGGCAGATAGCCTAGTATAAACCTATGAACCTATGAACCTATGAACATTGGGTAAGACAGCAATTCAGGTCGTAGCCTGTTATAGGTCTCCAACCATGTAGCAAGACTCACACTCCACATTTCTAAGCATCCTGGAGAATATTAGGGTCCAACCTAAAACTCTCATACTCCTCCCTGGTTAGATCTGACCACAAACTAATCACCTTGGAAATCCACCCCCCCCCCACCCCCCCCCACACACACACACAAAGATAACCACCATGAAAAACTTCTCCAAAGCTAAATTTTGGTTCCTAAAAACAGAGGTGGCTAACTTCACGGCACCCATGCAAATGGAGAATAGTTGCATGGCCACCGAATCATACACCGATACACTGTACGAACATGTATACAAACTCATGGATCTTGGCATACCCAATAGAACCTAGACTCTCTCCTGAAAAAAAAAAAGGAAGCCAATCTGGTGGTCTCATGTCATAAACAAACTCTACAACAGAAGGAGGAAACTGTTGCGGAATAAGGAGGAAAAACTCCCTTATCAGCCTCAACAAATGGTTGAGATCCCTCATTCAATCCTCTAAAGCTAGCTAAGAAAACAGAAATACAGCAGATAGTAAAGACAACCACAAGGCCTTCTATAGTTATATAAAGAATCTCCATGGCAATGCTCAGATTTGCTCTGAGCTACTGCACAATGGTACCTCCTATACCGAGCCAACAGATTTGCCAATATACTGGCCGACAGATTCACTGCTAAGTTTACCCCCCCCCCCCAAGGACCAATCACAATATCAGTAAATTGCCAGGCACCCAGTATTACTGCTCCATAGGTTAAAACAGCACTGTCTAAGACCAATAATACAGCTTCTATGCAACCTGACAATATCCCCAGCTGTGTTCTACATGAAGTACAGAGTGAACCGGCACCTCACCTGTGTGCCCTGTTCAATCACAGCCTCATCTCAGGCTTTGTCCCTACTGAATGGTGCACTGATACAAGGGAGGAGTGACAACAGACCCCGGGAACTATCGCCCCATTAGCCTGACGAGTCTGATATGCAAAGCTATGGAACACATCATCATGGACCTAATAAACAAGGATATAGGGAATCTCCAACTCTGGGTTCCACACAGTTTGGTTTTGTGAAGGGTAAATCATGCCTGCTCAACTTGGTCGACTTCGAGTCAGTCACCAGAGCTGTGGATGTAGGCAAGGTGGTTCATACAGCCGACCTTGATCTGGCCAAGGCCTTTGGTACCATTCCCCATTCAGGAATCATACATCAACCCCTATATCACTAGGTGGGTTAAAAACTGGCTCACAGATAGAACCGACAGTGTGAAAGTAGCTGACTTCAAGTCAGACTACTGACCAGTCACGAGTGGAGTCCCACATGGTTCAGTCCTGGGTCCTCTCCTGTTTGGTATCTACCTCTCTGAAGTCCAGGCCAACATGAACGGACTCTGGCTGACAAAGTTTGCAGACAATTGCAAGTTGGGAGCTATTATTAACTCCCCAAGTGATGTTGACATCCTACAGAAAGGCCTTGATGAGACCAACAACTGGTGTCAGAACCATGGCCTTAAGCTCAATGCCAAAAAATGTGTCATCATCCCCCTTGGGAAAAACCTGGTTCCTTTGAATTACTACTTCGATGGTAGTCCACTGAACACAGAAGGCATTATAAGAGATCTAGGAACACAGGTTGACAGCAACCTGTCTTTTGACCACCACATTGCCACTGTGGTCAGAAAGTCCTTCTATGTGGCACATCTCATTACTAAGGGTTTTGCAATCAGGAAGAAAGAGGTCATTGTCTCCCTCTACTCTTCCCTCATTAGGCCAGTCATCGCGTACAATGCCCCATTTGGCATGTACCTCACTAGACACCTGAAACAACTGGAGAGGCTGAAAAAGTACCTCACAAAGAAGATCCTAGGCCTTAAACACTTGTCGTCTATGGACAGACTCAAAAAACTTCAACTTTTCTCTGTCTCACATCGCCTACTTAGAGGCGATCTCTGCTTGACTTACTACATCTAAAGAAATCCTAATCCCTCTCCATCACATGCTTCAGAGACCTAAACCTCATTACCACAATCAACAGAACATGCTGGAGGGACAGGTTCATAACCCAGAGACTGCCCATTCTATGGAATAGACTTCCCATACATGTCAAACAGAGCACCTCACTGGCCCTTTCAAGAGAAATCTTGATGAGTGGATGGGAAATAGAAAATTCACCCCGGGGATCACTCCAGTGGCTCTACTCGACAGAGGCACTAGGAAATAAGGTTGGGTGGGATGATGCTAGGGTAATCTTATGGGCTGGGCTTGTAAAGGCTCCAGGACCATTAGCCTAGTACACACCTATGAACCTATGTTGGAACATGGATAGATAATTCCCTCTCCTTTGATCATCACGTTGTAACCATGGTTAGAAAAGCCTTTGATCTGGTGCAGCTAATTTCACAGGGTATCTCCTCTTAATACAAAAATGTTGTTACTCCTCTATACCTTGCACTAATCAAACCCATTATAGAATACAATCCCCAGGGATGTATCCTACCAGGCTAATTACACAGTTGGGGTTAGCAACCATAGGTTTATAATACAAAAGATCACAGGCCTAAAAGACTTGAGCTACCAGGAGAGGCTGAACACTCTGTCCCTGTATTCAGTGTCCTATAGGCTTTTTAGGGGTGAGCTGTGCCTTGCTTCTCAGGCCAATAGTGAACCAGCAGTCCACGACATCTGAGATCTCCAAAAATTCAACAGTCCAATGAACACTAGAACTACACATTTAAACCTGCTTCAGCAAATAAACAAATCCGTTGTTCAGACAGATTTATCCTGCAATGACTGCTCCTGTGGTACAAACTTCCATTCCAGTTCAAGCAATGTAACACACTATCTTCGTTTGAAAGGAGTTAGACGATTGGATGAGTATTCAGATTCACCACTAAGATGACTGGCCTTTCGCTCCTTGAAAAAGTGAGGTAAGGTCTAAGTGTGGGTATTGGCAAGGTGTAAATTGCCACATAGCCTGGTTGCCTTATATTTTCTGTGAGTCTGTGATTGTAGGATATCTTATCCTTATAACTCTTTGTCAAGGTAGGGATCCTTTCAGGCTTTATGCTTAGAGAAGAACAGTGAGATATACTGCCAGGCTTGGGTCCACTCAAACATCAGAAGGTTGGAAAGGAGAGTCAGACAATGAGTGGGACAGCCACCAGTGTCAAATATGCTGTCACAAATATCAGTAGTTTTCTTCAAGCCCCATGTCCCTCCCATATGTGCTGACATCATTGTTAGACTAGGAAGGCAAAGGGGAGTAGCTTGAGCATGTGTCCCACCTAGGCCCCTAGGCAGCCACACCTACTTAGGCCTCCAGCTAGTCCAGCCCTGTGTCATCTCTCTGAGCTATAATCTCCTCTAAAGTTTACTAAAACAATGTCCATCATACCTTCCCTATCACAGTGCAGGCACATGTATCCTCCCTGCCTAAGTGATCATGCATTCAAGTGCTAAGCTAACTCATTTCATGTGGGCCACGGTCATGGTCTTATCTCTCTATGCCATCAGTGAAACTTGCATAGTTAAAAATCTTAATCCCATTCAAGCTAAAAGGAGAATGTTTTAATTTGTATAACATGCAGTAGTCAGATGTATGTGGGAATGAAGATTTCTAATAACACAGCCTAACTAGCTCTGAGCTCCCCTACAATGTACTGTAGCACTGTATAGTGCAGTTGCACTGAACAGGGACTGTGCAGTTAACTGCAGCAATGAACACACACAGTTGTATTGGTTTGGGACCAGACACCCTACTGCAGCTTTGCCCGTTGCGTACACATGGGTCACAAACTGTACAACACACCACAACACTGCACAGCACAATCACATGGTTTAGGGACCACAGCATTGCCAAGTGCAAAAATATGCATCAGGCGCCATGCAGTGTAGAGCAGGAATACAAAGAGCAATCACAGGGACCAAGTGTCATGCAGTGCACTGTATGATTGCTCATCACTGTTACACAAGTCAAGTACTGTACAGAATCTGCAGAACTGCATAGCATAATCCCAAACAGGGAGCACACAATGAACTTCATTACTGCATAGCAGCAAAACAGTCCTATATAAAGGTATGCAGCATATGTATTTTAACTACCAAAATCCTCTGTTGCTATTTTTATTGAAATGTATCTGCATTGCTATTTTTATTGCATTGTATATCTTTGGAACTTTTCTCCCCAGGCCACTGCTGAAAAAGGGCAATAGCTCAGCTGGACACTCCCAGTCAGCAAATGTAAAATAAAATAAAATAAATAAATAAATAACACAGTTGCAGAGTCAGAGATCATGAGATGCACTGTATCACTGCATCACACAGCTATATGTGTCATCAGGGATCAAGCAAGACAGTGCAGCACTGTACAGCACAGTCACATGAATCAAAGGGCATGAGATGCACTGTATCACTGCATCACCCAGCCATATGAGTCAGGGATCATGCAATGCAGTGCAGCATTGTATAACACAATCACATGAGTAAAAGGTCATGAGATGTACTTTATCACTGCACCATACAGCCATGTGAATCAGAGATTATGCAATGCAGTGCACTGCAAGATTGCTCATCACTGTTACACAAGTCAAATACTGCACAGTATCTGCAGAACTGCATAGCATAATCCGAGTCAGGGAGCACACAATGCATTTCATTACTGCATAGCAGTCACTTGAGTCAAAGGTCATGAGATGCACTGTATCACAGCATCACACAGCCATATGAGTCATGGATCATGCAATGCAGTGCAGCATTGTACAGCACAGTCACATGAGTCAAAGGTCATGAGATGCACTGTATCACTGCACCATACAGACATATGAATCAGAGATTATGCAATGCAGTGCACTGCAAGATTGCTTATCACTGTTACACAAGCCAAATACTGCACAGTATCTGTAGAACTGCATAGCATAATCCCAATCAGGCAGCACACAATGCACTTCATTACTGCATAGCACAGTCACAGAGTCAGAGATCATGAGATGCACTGTATCATTGCATCACACAACCATATGTGTCAGCAGGGATCAAGCAATACACTGCAGCACTGTACAGCAGAGTCACATGAGCCAAAGGTCATAAGATGCACTGTATCACTGCATCACACAGGCATATGAGTCAGGGATCATGCAATGCAGTGCAGCATTGTATAGCACAATCACATGAATCAAAGGTCACGGGATGCACAGTATAACTGTACCATACACCCATATAAATCAGAAATTTTTAATGCAATGCACTGTAAGATTGCTCATCACTGTTACACAAGTCAAATACTGCACAGTATCTGTGGAACTGCATTGCATAATCCCAATCAGGGGAGCACACAATGCACTTCATTGCTGCATAGCACAGTCACAGAGTCAGAGATCATGAAATGCACTGTATCACTGCATCACAAAGCCATATGTATCAGCAGGGATCATGCAGTGACAAGAGTAAAAGGTTATGAGATGCACTGCATCACACAGCCATATGAGTCAGGGATCATGCAATGCAGTGTAGCATTGCATAGCACAGTCACATGAGTCAAAGGTAACGCAATGCACAATATCACTGCACCATACACCCATATAAATCAGAAATTATGAAATGCAATGCACTGTAAGATTGCTCATCACAGTTACACAAGTCAAATACTGCACAATATCTGTAGAACTGCATAGCATAATCCCAATCAGGGAAGCACACAATGGACTTCATTACTGCATAGCACAGTCACAGAGTCAGAGATCATGTGGTGCACTGTATCACTGCATCACAAAACCATATGTGTCAGCAGGGATCATGCAGTGACAAGAGTAAAAGGTCATGAGATGCAATACACCATACAGCCATATGAGTCAAGGATCATGCAATGCAGTGCAGCATTGTATAGCACAGTCACATGAGTCATAGTTCATGAGGTGCACTGTATCACTGCATCACATGGCTATATGACTCAGCAGGGATCAAGCAATACAGCGCATCACTGTACAGCATAGTTACATGAGTCAAAGGCCATGAGATGCACTATATCACTGCAGCACACAGCCATATGAGTCAGGGATATTGCAATACAGTGTGACATTGTATAGCACAGTCACGTGAATCAAAGGTCATGAGATGCACAGTATCACTGCACCATACATCCACATAAATCAAAGATTATGCAATGTAGTGCAGCACTGTGCAGCACAGTTAAATAAGTCAGAGTCATGAGATGCACTGCATCATTGCACCATACAGCCATTTGAGTCAGAGATCATGACATACAGTGCAACACTGTACGTGCAAAATCATATGAGTCAGAATCACATGATATAAGGTATCACTGTAACACATAGCCATATGAGCCATGGACCATGTAATGTAGAGCACAGTCACATGGGTCATGTAATATAGCAATAACCCACGCCTGGATGTGGGTAATGCGGGATTTACCCAGGGTTGGCGTGGTTTGGTCCCGTGGGTAAATCCCGCATTACCCACACCCAGAAGTGGGTTATTGCTATTATACTATGACATTATTTAAGAAAAGAAATAATTACTTTTCTTAAATAATGGCATTGTGTAATGCCTCTTTGCTGCCCTTCCGCAGCTGGCTGGTATCCGTGGCAGTTCTGATGTACTGCGCATGCCTACGCAGTACATCAGAGCTGTGGCCAAAAGCAACGGAGAAAGCAAGATCTCCGTTGCTTTTTACTGTTTCGCTATGTTAAATGGGTTTAACATAGTGAGACAGCTTTAAAATAAGCAACGGAGATTTCCGTTGCTTATTTTAAAGCTGTCTCGCTATGTTAAACCGATTTAACATAGCGAAACAGTAAAAAGCAACGGAGATCTTGCTTTCTCCGTTGCTTTTTTTTTTTAACCTGTCTCGCTATGTTAAAGGAGTTTAACATAGCAAGACAGCTTTAAAAAAAGCAATGGAGATCTCCGTTGCTTTTTTTAAACCTGTGTCACTATGTTAAACTCTTTTAACATAGCGAGACAGCATTTTAAAAGAGACTTATACTAATGGAAAAAGTCCGGGTGACAGGACCTTTTTCCATTAGTATAAGTCGATTTACAATGTGCACGCTGGCCAATCAGCGTGCACGTTTTGGAATATTAATGGGGGACCATGGTGTAATGTATAATAAAGCTTTATATGCTGCCCTTGGCTAGTGCTCAATGTAGTATAACACAGACATATTCTACTTAATTTGTCAATAACGTTTCACATATCTCCCATCCTCTGCTGTGTTATGGCTAATAATAGTCTTTAGACTGGCCCACCTACCCGGCTGACCAAAAGTACAAAAAAATAAAAAAAACAAACAAACTAATAAATACAGAATGACAGAGATATTTTACAATATGGCACATGTTTTGACATAACTCACCAGGAATATAAGAATGAGTAGTGTCAAATGTAAATCTTGTAACGCATCTCTCACAAATTGGTATAAAGCAATGCAGTATATTCCACATTACTAGTACACATGCTGAGAGTGTAATTAGAATTCCAATGCATAGATAGCATTTTAATAAAATAAGCAAAGGAATACCCTAAGAAAATAACTTCTTCATACCCTATAACAAGTATAGAGTACCCCACTGCTTTTTGACCACTTTGCCATAAATCTTGTGGCATAGAGATTATCTATACTTTTGTACCCCAAACTAACAAACTCACAGCACCATAAAGCCATGTATGATGGTCTAACACAGAGATGACTATGAGCTATGAAAAAGCTGAATCCTGTGGTTTTGCCTTGGATTCCTTCAATGTCCACTTGCAAGTTGTTTTATTTATTTATTTATTTATTTATTTTACATTTGTTGACTGGGATAGTCCAGCTGGATATATGTCCATTTTCAGTGGAGGCCCGTGGAGAAAAGCTCCACATACCAAAAAAGAGACAGTACATACATCACTGAGTGATAAACTCAGGCAGGCATGTTTAGGAAAATATAGACAAAGAATACAGGCAGATATCAATATACACAACGTGCAGACTTACATCTGATTGGCAGAGACGTATCAAAAAATGTGAACATAGAATACAATCAGATCTCATAATTCACAATGCTTAGACATTCAAATGCTATGAGACATAGATACTTGGCTAAACAGCAGGTTGGGTAGCGAGACGTATTAGTGAAGTTATTAGTCAGGTTTAGAACAAGACCACAGCCAATGAGATGTGAGCTATTTTCTGAGTTCTCTTTTAAATAGGGGTACTGAGGTTTCCTTGGTAATGATGGTAGGGAGTAGATTCCCGATTTTGCCAGTTGAGTTGGCAAATATAGCATCACCTGCAGAGTTGTTGCATTTTTGGGTCAGTATCATTAGTTTGTCAGCTTAGCATAATGACCTGGGGGCACAATGAGGGGTGAGAATATTTTTGAGGGCAGGGGTGTTATCAGGTTGATGGAGTATTTTATGCACTACTATAAGCTGGTTGAACTGTAGAAGGGTAGGATACTCTAGCCATCCTAGTGCTTTGAGGTTCTGGCAATGGTGGGTCCTAAAAACCATGCCAGTAGCAAATCTGGCTATATGATTGTAACATCCTGATAATTTGTTGAGATCACTTTTGGATAGGTTGGTGAGTACAGGAGAGGCATACATAAGGGTAGAGAAGAGATGTGATTGTGCAATAGCTACCCTAGCTAGGGGGAGTGAGGAAAGGTTTGGTTCTGTATAGGGAGACAAGTGTTTTGTTGATGGACTTAATGGTGTGATTGACATGTTTATCAAATTTAAGGTTGTTGTCTATTATTACACCTAGAAGCTTTGTATGGTCATCAGGAGAGATAATGGTGTCATTGCTAGATTTGATGTTGAAGGAAGGAGGAGAAATTCTATTGGTTCGGGGAGAAAAGTAGTAGCTTGGTTTTGTTAGGATTTAGAAGCAGGCGGCGATTAGTTAGCCAGGTGGTCTGGGTGAGGGTTAGAAGTTGTGTAGGAGAGGAGGCGGAGCATGTCAGCATTGAGTCATCTGCATATTGAATGCAAGTGGCTCCTGGGATGGTGGTGTGCAGATCATTGATAAAGACAGAGAAAAGAAGGGGACCTAGTATGGACCCTAGTGGGACACCTAGGGTTAGAGGAAGTTGGGATGACAGCTTACTCTGCCATAAGACAGCCTGCTGTCTACCATTTAGGTAGGAGTGAAACCATTGTATTGCATGTTGGTCTAAACCGATGGCTTGTAGGGTATTGAGCAGAAGCTGATGGCTGACCATATCGAAAGCTTTTGAGAGATCTAGGAAGAGTGCTGAAGATAGTTTGTTGTTGTTACGATGAAGATTGATGACATTAGAGAAAGATAGAAGAACCGTTGTGGTACAGTGGAATGGCCTAAAGCCATGCTGAGAGTCGGTGAGCTTTCCATTTTGAATAAGAAAGTGCATGATTTGTTTGTGTATGCATCTTTCCATGATTTTAGCTAGTGGTGAAAGAATGGCTGTAGGTCTAAAGTTAGATAATTCTGTGGAACTTCCTCCTTAATGGAGAGGTATAACATGATATTTTCCATATTTCTGGGATGGATCCTTCTGAGATGGAGCTTTTGATCAGAATAAAAATGGGAAGTGCTATGGCATCAGCTGATTTTTGAAGATATTCAGCTTGGGAGGTGGTCGGCAGCTAGTGTAGTATGTTTTAGCTTTTTGAGTAAGGTCCAGATCAGGTTGGTAGGCACGGTTTGAAAGGTAAAGGTGGGTTGGCTGCTGGGTGGATCAGGGCTAGATGTGCCAGAGCTGGTGTCTGTGTCCAATGGAGTGAGATGGGTAGCTAGAGACTGGATAGTTTCAGTAAAGAAGGAGTTGAAGCTGTTTGCAATTTCTACAGGGGATTTATCAAGGGCAGCTGATGGGGTAGGAGTGGCGGAATGGCCTGGATGGAGAAGTTCGTTAATACCAGCCCAGAACATTTGAGGTTTTAGCTGATATTTGTTTTAATCTAAGTCATAACAATATCACACCACAATTAACCAGATATTCCTTCTTGACTGGTCATAGAAAGAGGCACTTGACTTTAGTGGGTCTACCTAAGTAAGTGAAAATGAATGAAATAAAAAAATCTGACAAATGCATTGTATTCTTAATGCAGCAGGTTTAGTGTACCAAAATGCTTTCACTAACCTTTCAGCTCCCCTTAATCCTTACAGGAGCCATACTGCTGAGTTTGCAGGTACACTGAACAGTCATACACAAGAAATGGCATGGTGCAACTTCTGGGCATGCATACAAACCACAAAATTACATACCATGTTTAAGAACTCACTGAAACTAAGACTCAGTAACTCAGACACTAAGGACATTGCAGTCCACCCTGGTTTAACGAAGCCCTCATAACTGTGAGCCACAAAATGTGGGGCACTACAACCTCAATGTTTTTGATTCCCCAAAACTGAAAGATCTAAGTATTCTACCCCATTTCAGTCACTGAGTCAAGCACACTAAGCCCACATTACTGCAACAGAAACAGCTAAGGGGAACTAGGCCTTAATGTGTTCATGGGCCACTCAGTGTAAGGAACTTAGTCCCAACATCTCATGAAGTCCTGGAGTGCTACAACTAGGGCCTTTATGACTGTGAGTCACCTAACCAAAGTAATCAGCCCCATTCCCTGGAAGTACTAAATCAAAAGAAATTAGAGGAAAGGAAAATACTTCCACAGGAAAAACTGTCAGAAGCTTCTAATAAACACCACACTGCCACTGTGGTCAGAAAGTCCTTCTATGTGGCACATCTCATTACTAAGGATTTTGCATCCAGGAAGAAAGAGGTCATTGTCTTCCTCTACTCTTCTCTCATTAGGCCAATCATCGAGTACAATGCCTCATTTGGCATGTACCTCACTAGACACCTGCAACAACTGGAGAGGTTGCAAAAGTACTTCACAAAGAGGACCCTAGGCCTTAAGCACTTATCCTATATGGACAGACTCAAAAAACTCCAACTGTTCTTTGTCTCATATTGCCTACTTAGAGGTGATCTCTGCTTGACTTATAAAGCTGTGTCTGACCCAGCTCTGTTAGAAATGCTACATCTAAAGAAATCCCAATCCCTCTGCACCACACACTCCAGAGACCTTAACCTCATTACCACAATCAACAGAACAAGCTGGAGGGACAAGTTCATAACCCAGAGACTGCCCATGCTATAGAATAGACTTCCCATACATGTCAAACAGAGCACCTCATTGGCCCTCTTCAACAGAAATCTTGATGAGTGGATGTGAAATAGAAAATTCACCCCGGGGATCACTCCAGTGGCTCTACTCAACAGAGGCACTGGGAACTAAGATCGGGTGGCACTATCATAGCCGGCCTTAGGCATAGGTCAACTAGGTGGTCACCTAGGGTGCCGCTTTAACAGGGGCACTTTTTCAGTATTTAATGGAGGTAAACCAGGATGGGGGCACTGGGTGGTGTGGTGGTGGGGCGCCGTGGAGCCCTTTTGCCTAGGACACCAGTTGACCAAAGGCCACTCCTGGGCATAATGCCAGGGTAATCCTATGGACTAGGCTTGTAAAGGCTCCAGGGTCATTAGCCTAGTACACACCTATGAACCTATGAACATGTGACCTATGAACCTATGAACCTATGAACCTATGACCTATGAACCTATGAATCTGTTTGGAAAAAGAAGCATCAGAGGAAGCAAGAAAATATAAACAACAAAACCTGGAGAAAAATATAAAACAGAAATACGGACACGGGTAAGGAAGAAGGATTTGATACGGTGCAATGTTTATGCAAAGGAGGAAGCCAAATTAACTAATACAGACAAGGCAGTGTCAAAGATATTCAAAGAAAAATACAGGCAAAGACATCCAGATATGGAAAACTTCACAATAAAAAGATTAAAAGCACAAAGATTTAATGTAGAAAAGAAGATTAGTAACACAGAAGTTGAAGTTAAGGAGTGCGAAGTGAAGGATTTAATGTAGAAGGTCTAAGACAGACTATATCACAGCATGATGGAGTGAGTCCTCAGAATAAGGAAAAGCAAGAAGATCAGAAGACGTGAAGAAGAAATATGGACATGGGAAAGGAAAAGAGATTTAATATGCTGTAATATTTATACAAAGGAGAAAGCAACACTAACCAATACAAAAAGAGCAGCACCAAATATATCTGAAGAGAAATACAGGAAAAGGAATCTGAACATGGAAAAGTTTACAATGCAAAACATAAGAAGACAAAGAGGAAAAGTAGAAAAGAGATTAGTAATGGAGAAGTTAAAGAAATAAAAATTGAGTTTATGGAACAGCTGCAAAGAGAAGGATTCAGTGTAGAAAATCTAATTCAGAAAGCACCACAATAGGATACCGCAATGGACATCCAAATTAAGGGGAAACCAGTGTAACAAAAAGTAACAGGTCAGGTGCCATATCAAGATATTTTGGAGCCTTCCACAGGAAACCAGTAAAAACATTCACTTGAAGCTGGACAGCAAGAAAATAAACAGGAAATGGTTTAAACTCTGATGCAGTTAATGTTGAGGAGTGACAGGCCAGTGAGTTCCCATATGACAGAACAACAGATGACACAGGATGAAATTGAAGAGAATGCGCCAAAGGAAGACATTATTAAACTTTCTATAGAATGCCCATAGGAAACGGAAAGCAATGGATGTGCCCTTAGTTTGGAAGAAAATGCATTAAGAGAAGAGTAGATTGATTTAATAGACAAAGACAGATATATCAAGATCAATGAGAGAAATAGACTGCAGAAGGTTAATAAAACCCCAAAAGTCAGAAGCTTGATAAAACAAATGAACACAGTAATTAGGATGGTCCATAGAGATCCATGTGATTAACAGAAGTAAACAGGATATATTACTGTGCTGCTAAATTAATAACTGATAAAATTCTACCACAGGAACACAGGGTAGCGAGGGAAAGGAGGGGGCAACAGCGAATACTATCATGGAAATATCGAATAGAGAAAACTATAAAGCAACTTAGACAAGAAGTATCATTGTTAGAAGATTATAGAAGAGGGAACAGATCAACAAAAATACTTAGAAAGATAGATGTGATAAAAGCAATGGGTGGTATTGGAACAGATCACAATCTATTAAGCAGTTTTGGAGATAGCAAACTAAAAAAAAACAGGCAGAAAGACTTAGAAGATACGAAGATAAATATAAGGGAAAAGCACAAAATAAGCAATTTATTGATGACCCAAAAAAGTTTTATAGAGAATTGGGAAATAAGGTAAAAGGAACTGAAAGACCACAAAAAAAAGAGGAAGTAGATACATTTTGGAGAAGTAAATATGAAGATCCTGTGGAACATAACAAAGATGTTAAATGGATAGAAGAAGTAAAAGAAAGAATAAGAAGTTTAAAGGTACAGGATATGAAATGGGATGAAGTAACAGCCAAAGAGATTGAGGCAAACTTGAGAAAAGCCTCTAACAGGAAAAACAGGCTCAAATGCAATACCTAACTTTTGGCTTAAAGTTTTAACTTCTTTGCAGGAGGATTTAGCCATGAGTAAGAACTATTTATATGTGCACCCTGAAAACACACCACACTGGTTAACAATAGGAAAAACAATGCTCCTACTGAACCTGCAAGCTAACCTAAAAATTATAGACCAATATCTTGTCTTCCAACAATGTATAAACTATACATGAAAATTGACGCCAGAAGAGTTTATAGTAATTTAGAAGAAAACTCAATTATGGCAGTAGAACAAAAGGGCAATAAAAGAAAGTCATATGGAACAAATAATCATTTGTTGTTAAAGTTATAGTGGAGAACTGTAAGAAGGGGAAGAATCTAAGTATGGCATGGAGTGACTACAAAAAAGCATTTGATAGTATCTCACATTCATGGATAAAAGAGTGCTTAAAAATGTATAAGGTACACCCTACACTGATTGTCTACATTACAGTAACCATGAAACAATAGCAGACCACTTTGGAATTAAGCCATGATAAAGGACAGATTATTATCCCAGTGATAAAAATTCGAAGGGGGATATTCCAGGATGACTCTCTGTCACCGTTGCTATTCTGCCTTGCCATTAAGCCATTAAGCTGTTTACTTAACAGCTTAGGCCATGGCTACAATTTGGCTTCTAGAAAACAACAAAGTCTAATGACTTTTCATCTTCTCTTTGTCGATGATTTAAAACTGTAGCTCATCAGATGAGGAACTGAAAGCACAGCTGCAGGTTGTCAAAACTTTTTCAAATGATATTGGAATGTCATTTGGTCTTGATAAATGTGCAAAAGCAACCATTAAAGCAGGAAAACATCAGTTTGGGACAAGAATGTGATATAAAAGAACTTGAGCAAGATGGGGTGTATAAATACTTGGGAATTGATGAAGGATCAGCAATAAAACATACAAATGTGAATAAAGCTTAGTAAGGAGTAAGTTAGAAGACTTAAATTAATCCTGAAAACAGCATTGACATCTAGGAACAAGATCCAAGCCATAAATCAGTTTGCTCTTCCTGTCCTAACTTATAGTTTTGGAGTGATTGACTGGCCCCAAAAAGTGTTGGATAGACTAGATATTAAAACAAGAAGGAGGCTTCATGCTCACCAAATGATTTATAAAATTCAGTGCATACCAAGATTATATATTCCCTGTTCCAAAGGAGGGATGGGCCTCCTTGAAATTGATTACATGTATAGATCTGCAATTGTGGGACTCCACACATATCTACTGACCTCACATGATCAAAAAGTAGCGAATGTTTTGAAACATGAGGAGAATAAATCTAAGATGAAATCTCTGCTGAATTTAGCAGAAGCATATCGACATCAAGCCGGACTGGAAATCAAACCAGAAGTAGGTAAAAACCAGGAAGCAACTGAATGTGCTAAAAAACAAAAGAAAGAATATAAGGTGAAGGACCAGATGAGAAGGCAAGAAATGTGGAAAAAACATTAATATAATTGCAAGTATAGAAAACTTCTGGAAGAGCCTTATGTTAATCAAGAACAAATGCAGAAATGGTTAAGGAGAGGTGAATTCACATCAAGAATTGAAAGGTTGATATTGGCATCCCAAGATAGTGGGCTATGTCACACTGATTTACAAAGTCCATTGAACATGTGGGAGAAACAGACATATGTAGGTTTTGTAAAACCGAACTGGAAACAGTCACACATCTTGTTGCTGGTTGTGACGCACTAATGTCAGGGGGACTGTATACTGAAAGACATAATAATGTGGCGAGACTGTTGCATTGGGGATTTGCAAACATTATGGTATCAAAGTGGCTGAAAAACACTAGAAACATGATCCACAAAGAATCATAGAAAATGATGAAGTTTATATCACATGGGATCACCCAATACCAACAGTTCAAAAGATAGATGCTAGAAAACAGGATACAGTGGTCCAAGAAAAGAAGACACAAGTAGCATTGATCATTGAAATCGCCACACCTAGTGAATACAGTGTGTTGCATACAGAGAGACACAAACATAAAAAACCTGGATCTGCAGGCAGAAACGAGAGTCATGTGGAAGAAAGATACCCAGACAGTTCCAATAGTAGTAGGAGCAATGGGTCTTATAAAAAAGAATTTACACTCGTATTTAGATATGTTACCAATTCATGTAACACCATACAAATTGCAGAAGGAGTCATTACTGGGCACATTGCGGATGCTGTGAAGAGCATTTTTGGCTAACATCAAAGATTGAAACAATACTAATTTCATGAACTTTAACTGTACTTTGACTTAGGAATGGGGTCCATTCCCATCATGGTATTAGAAACCCAAAAGACTTGAAGAAATTAAAAACAGCAGAAACACACACACACACACACACACACACACACACACACACACACACACACACACACACACACACACACACACACACATACACACACACTATAGAGATATAAACAATAAGACCCATTGGTTATTAAGAAAATACATAATTTACTTAAACATGTTTTCCTGCTGGAGATATTTACAGCCAATATGGTATTCATACCACTACCCACACCTAAATATTTGCCTTAGATGGAGGCGTTAAAGGCACACAGTTCATTAAACACACATTGATGACATATGGGTGCAGCAGTTGGGTGTGATCATGTGTTGTGTAAACTTCAAATGTCACATGAACAACTGTTTGAACATTATCCAAATGGCAATTTGTTTTCTTCTTCAAAACTTCAGTATAAGCAAAAGGCTGCAAGCATTTCTCATGGACTACTGCAACATCTGTCCTTGGTTAAGTCTTTCATCACTGTAAACTACATCAGACTGAATCCTGTACAAAAATATTGAGCAAACGTATAAATCACTATGGTCCCTGTCCTTAAGGAAATGAATATAGGTGACAATGGCCCCCCCCCACACACCACAACCACTGAAGAAGTGACACTTAACACTGCCATGCTTCAGAATCATTGAAAAAAGGCACCAGGCCCCTTTCACAGATCCACTGATGCAAAGCATGCTTAAAGCCATGGAGAAAAACTGAATCAAGGGGGACCCATGAATGTGACTCTCCAAACGTAAGGGACCAGGCATTTGCATCGTCACCCTAATGCACTAGAAGTCATATTTATAAACAAAATGAACCTCCTGGACAGAGGAAGTCAGTATTAGCTACCATGGACCCTTAACGCTGTGAACCTCACTCACCTAACCATTGACAAATGGGCAACTTTGGATAAACATGACTAGTCTTGTAAGGGCTGTAGGTCTGTTAGCCTAGTAACCTCCTATGAGCCTATGTACTGATAATACATGAGGCACACAAGCTTAAAAACAACTGAAATGAGGATACCAGGGGCCCTAAATTTGCATGCCATTAAATCTAGGACAGCGTGTCTCTCTGCCCAGAAAATAGGGATGCTATTCTGCTGCACCAGTGAGGGGGACAAGGCTGCATGTTTATGAACCGGTCAACATGAAGCAATATAGCCCAATATTCAAAAGCCATTGCTTTTATGGGAACTACACACCCTACTGTTGTGACCCACTGGTGTGAAGGTACTAAATCATAATGCCTGAAAGTCAGAGGTCCAAGTTGACCCCAAGCATGTGAGACAATGAGTCAACAGCAAGAGACCTCTTGCTACTTTGGCACTGGACCACAGTCACAAAGCCTAGATGTGAGAAACATGAAACTCAGGACTATGTGAGGCAATGAACCGATGGAACTGAGCCCCATGCTTGTCAGCCAGTTAATTAAGGATAACAGGTCTTACGCTGTGAGCTATAGAATGCAAAAGTCTAGGACCCAAATGCTTGTGAACCACTAAAATGAGGGACCTATACCTCTATGTTTGAAAGAAACATGCCCATTATACCACAATAACTAGTCATGAACTAATGTACCACAATAACTAGTCATGAACTAATGTACCACAATAACTAGTCATGAACTAGTGTACCACAATAACTAGTTATTTTATTTTGCCTTAGTTTAGTTGGAAATTCAGACTGGGTTAAGAACCCCACATTTATTAGATATCTGGGATGAAATGCTTCACATTTACACATAAAGTGCAAGTTTATGAATAAAAAAATCAGGAGATATAATATTTAACATAGTAATATAGCATTATTTATGTGAGTTAGTAAATTACAGTGATTGGCATAACAAGTCAGCAATACCATCAGAAGCAAACTGCTCTACCCAACGACTGTGCTGCTTCTGAGTGACACTAGTACAGATGGTATTACTACTAAAGATACCAGAAGTTCAGTTTCACAAGTTATATATACTACATAAAAGTGAGAAAAGTGTTAAAATATACTGAGACCCTAACTAGCGTGACTTATTACAGTTATATCTGCACCCCCAGATCTTTCATTAAACAGCAAAAAAAAAAAAAAAAAAAAATAGCTGTTCCTTCTACTGGCACACCAACAACATGGACAGATGCATGGCATGCCCCACCTCCCTCCTGCCATAGCCATTCAGGTCCCATTTCTGTGCCCTCCCCCAACCCTCCTTCAGCTTATTTTATTAAAAAAAAAAAAAAAAAAAAAAAAAAATATATATATATATATATATATATATATATATATATATATATATTTTTTTTTTTTTTACACTGTAGCAAATTGTTTGCTACAAATTGCTATAGTTTATACCTTGTCTGAATGGAGCACAACAGCTCTGAAGTTTTACTTTAAAAAAAAACTGTAGCAAACAGTTGTCACATTTTAGACCACACGGACTGCAAACACAATACCCTCTTTTAAAAGCCAATATTGCATTAAAGAGAGATCGGGATCAGCTGATGCCACCAACAGTTTGCACCCAGGGCAGTTGCCCCTCTCACCCCACACTAGCTATGCTACTACCACCATGCATAAATCTGCTATTAATACTAAAAATAAAATAATGTACCAGATATGAAGTGTACATCTATGTGTGTGTAATGTTTTTTTGGCTCTTGTGATTACATCGCAATTCAAATTTTCTAAGGGCAGTGGAGGTCCATGTTTATAAACACAGTGTACTCTTATGCTTGTAATCACAGAAACCACATTTGTAGTGAAAATGTACTGCCATATTTATTGTCAAAATGTACATCTCTCTGTAATCACAGTGGATGCCTGCATTTGTAATCACAGTTTATTTTTATGACTGGTGCTTTTTTAAGCTTAGCCATGCAAACCATGTTTTGGGCTTGTTAGACCTCATCAGTACAGAATAAGTGGATTGCTTGACTACACTTTACAATCACCCTATCTGATGTCCTTGAATATTACTTACTGATGTAGCCAAGCAGTCTAATTATACTGTAGTAACAAGGTCCAAAAAGTCTGAAGCATGGCATATCTATGGCTAGTGGGTTTTGGCTTTTTTGGCCCGAATTCATCCACGAAGAGTTAAAAAGTAAAAAGTAAAAAAGTCAAGGGCTTTCAGAAGCCATGCAGCTGAAAAAAAAAAATATATATATATATATATATATATATATATATATATATATATATATATGTATGTATACATGGATCTCTATCAGATGAAACTCAACATTCATATGGTCGGGGAAAACTCGATCATTAAAAAACACAAAAATCTACCTTGTTTTACACTCCCCTGCGGCCCCCATACCCTCTGCAAATTATATACACCAACTCCGAGATCACACTACAGTGAGGAAAAGGGTAAATTTCCTGATCCGTGTTGTATGGCGATTTCCATTCAGAATCTTTGAGTTTTCAAAAACTCTAACATATGGTCCCGACCATATGAATTTCGAGTTTCTGAAAACTCAGTCATCTCATAAGAATCCATATAAATGTGTATATACACACAAATATATATATATATATATATATATATATATATATATATATATATATATATACATATATATATATATATATATATATATATATACACACACATACATACGTATGTATACATTCATGGAGACAGTGCTAGTTATGGCACATACATGCCACGCTCTAGTCCTATGTAAAATAAAACTACATCCCATTATCAAAAGCTTTCCATGGCCAGCGCTACTTGTAATTTCTATTTTAATTGTTATTACAGCTCTAATACTAGTAGAGTCAACATATTACAAACCTGTTACATCACAAACTTGTGGGAACACAGCATTATCTCACACATCTACACATGCGGATATATACTGTACATCATTAGGAAATCATTATCGACAAATTACTACAAACTCATAACATTAAAGCAGACAGCATGACTACATTAGGAAACCTGATCAGCATTAAGAGATTTCCATCTACACTGCAGAGGCGATAACAAAAACACTGCAAACACCTGCACTGCAGGTGGCTAATGAACTGTACTTACATTGGCACCTGGAATGCCTGCCAAACCCCGTGTTCCTTTTTCTCCTGCATCACCTTTTTCCCCCTTAAAATGAAAACAAATATGATTAAAACATAATCAGAAATGTGTGATTTCATGTTACCTAAAGGCCAAAATGATCTTTACAAGGTAAATGCTTTTGTCTCATCCAGTTTGAAATGTTTTAGTCTGAAAGTAATATATCTTGCAATCGTCTGGAGTGCTCAAGCAGCAAGCTATGAAACACACCCTAAATACTATCTATTATTTGCAGATTGCTTTAGAAGTAACATGGGAGATAATTAAGGACCTTTTAATACTCATTTTAGGCCATAGATGTTAAAATAAGTGTTTTCCTGCCCCTGTTTAACATGAGACACATCACGTTCTTGAAACTAGGTTTGTAATATCTGAGGTTGTATTGGGTTGCAAACATAGATGAAATGTTTGAGTTTGCCTTAACTTTTGTTTTTACTTAATTAAAATGTCTTATGCTATGTTGTTGCAGAACAGGTTTCAAACAAAAATTCCCATTACACAGTAAATAAAAAGTGTACAACTGAAAGCTGAACACATACCTGCAATTCTAAGTAAACACAGGTATTCACCTTACCTCAGAACATTTTAGTTTTAGCTTTATGTAGAAAACAATTACAGTGATGTGAATACACCTTTTAGATATATAAAACAACAAGCAAGTAAATATGATCAAGTAGAAGGACCTTGGTCCATATAGTCTATGTTTTGTATCAGATACTAATGCCCTTGCAGACTCCATCTTCCCTCCCGTTACAGTCGCAGACTCCATCTTCCTTCCCGTTACAGTCGCAGACTCCATCTTCCGTCCCATTACAGCAGACCACAACATGTAATACACATTTTCTTTATCATCAAATTCATTAGAAAGCATTTTTGATTTTGGTTATAGCATAACACCCAGCATGCTGTCTACAACATCTATGTTCCTCTCAAGAAATTGTATTTCCTCTCTGTCACACTAAACATTTCACTTTCCAGTTTGCTCTCTCAATCTGCTGATGCAAACTTGGTAATAATAAAATATTTTCAACATTTTTCCAGTCTCATGTCTCATCACTTCTGCCCATTATTGCTTACTCCAGTCTTGTGACAGTAGTCTAAAATTGTTCTCATAAATTAGCACGCAACCTGTAGCCCAATGGGACAACTTCTCCACCCCCACCCCCCAAAAGAGCAAGTATCTATCCCGGCAGAGGGCTGCCTCCCAAACATCTCAGATGCTCAGGTGAAGGCTGCCCCCTCCAAAGCAAAAAACACTGCTTCCATGGGACCAGATGGTGTCCCAGGTTGCATCCTACATGAACTACTAGAGGAACTAATCCCTCAAATAAAACAACTATACAATCTCAGCCTCACTACAGGATATGTGCCCACGGAATGGTGTACAGCAACAGTGGTCCCACTCCACAAAGGTGGAGCCTCTAAGGACCCTGGAAACTATCGCCCCATAAGCCTGACTAGCTTAGTCTGCAAGGCTATGGAGAGGATCATCATGGAGCTCATAAACAAAGACATTGGAGACCTACAGACACTAGATCCTACCCAGTTCGGCTTTGTCAAGGGCAGATCCTGCCTTTTGAACCTGGTTGACTTCTTTGAAACAGTCACCAAAGCCATAGATGAAGGGAAGGTAGTCCACACAGCCTATCTGGACCTTGCAAAGGCATTTGACACAATATCCCACTCGGGCATCATAGATAAGCTATCCAGCTTAAATATGAACCCCTATGTCACAAGATGGGTTGCAAACTGGCTCAAAGACAGAACCCACAGAGTGAGAGTTGCTGGAGCCATGTCAGACTCGAAACCGGTCACAAGTGGCATCCCACAGGGTTCTGTCCTGGGACCACTCTTGTTCGGTATATACTTTTCCGAGGTACAGGCAAATGTGGGAGGACTATGGCTCACCAAGTTCACAGACGACTGCAAACTGGGCGCCATAATCAACTCTCCAGCTGACACAAACATCCTTCAAAAAGGTCTCACAGAGACAGATAACTGGTGCCAGCACCATGGTTTAAAGCTAAATGCCAAAAAATGTATAGTCATACCCTTTGGCAAAAACAATGTGCCCACAAATTACCACATAAGTGGAAACCCATTAAGTACAGAGAAAGTTATTAGGGACCTGGGGACCCAAGTTGATAGCAATCTCTCCTTTGAAAACCACATTGCCAAAGTGGTTAGAAAGACCTTCTACATAGCCCACCTCATCACGAAGGGTTTCACATCTAGATCAAGAGAGGTAATCGTGCCCCTTTATTCATCCCTCATCAGGCCCATCATAGAATACAATGCCCCTTTTGGGATGTACCTTACCCGACACCTGCAGCAATTAGAAAGACCCCAAAAGTATCTCACCAAGAGGATCAAGGGTCTCAAACAGATGCCATATGCTGCTCGGTTAAAAAAACTCCAGCTCTACTCAGTTGCATACCGCCTACTTCGAGGCGATCTATGCCTGACATACAAAGCTATGTCAAATCCAGAACTAATGGACATGCTCCACCTCAGTAAATCTAAATCCCTTAGAGCACATGCTCGAGGGACTTGAACCTCAGCACAGAAATAAATAGAACTTGCTGGAGGGACAGGTTCATAACCCAGAGGCTCCCTTCGCTCTGGAATAGAATTCCAGTTCATGTGAGGCAGAGCACCTCACTGAATCTCTTCAAGAAGAATCTCAATAAGTGGATGGGGGATCGTAGGTTTGTCCCAGGGATTACTCCCATGTCACTATTAGACAGAGGCACAGTAAACTAAACCTTAAAAAGGGCACAGCATACTCAAATCAAAAGGTGGCGTAAGCCATACAGAATCGGGCTAGGCTTATAATTGCCCCAGGGCAGATAGCCTAGTATGAACCTATGAACCTATGAACCTATAAACCTGAGTGCACAAAAGTGGTCAAATCGGGAATAATAATTTGCATGTTTCATCATTAGTCTAAACAATGATGGAAATACTTTGACAAATGAAATATTCTAAAATATTCACAGCAGTGATACAGTGGTTCATCTTATCTGTATCAGCGTGACCATTACCTGGTTATGGGCATCCACCATGGATATGAGCTAGAAGTGGGGGGAGGGAATAATTCCTCTCTTTCTTTGTCTACAAAGTCTCTTACCTCAAAAATAACCCCTATGTCTGTCAGTCCTGCTATTATGTTAACATCATTGTAGATCTGACTACATTGACCTCTAAACAATATGCTAGATGAGTCACTTTCTTGTCTGTCAGCCCTGCTATTATGTTAACATCGTTGTAGATCTGACCCCATTGACCTCTAAACAATATGCTAGATGAGTCACTTTCTTGTCTGTTAGTCCTGCTATTATGTTAACATCGTTGTAGATCTGACCCCATTGACCTCTAAACAATATGCTAGATGAGTCACTTTCTTATCTGTCAGTCCTGCTATTATGTTAACATCGTTGTAGATCTGACCCCATTGACCTGTAAACAATATGCTAGATGAGTCACTTTCTTGTCTGTCAGTCCTGCTATTATGTTAACATAGTTGTAGATCTGACCCCATTAACCTCTAAACAATATGCTAGATGAGTCACTTTCTTGTCTGTCAGTCCTGCTATTATGTTAACATCGTTGTAGATCTGACCCCATTGACCTCTAAACAATATGGTAGATGAATCTCTTTCTTGTCTGTCAGTCCTGCTATTATGTTAACATCGTTGTAGATCTGACCCCATTGACCTCTAAACAATATGCTAGATGAGTCACTTTCTTGTCTGTCAGTCCTGCTATTATGTTTACATTGTTGTATATCTGACCCCACTGATCTCTAAACAATATGCTAGATGAGTCACTTTCCTGTCTGTCAGTCTTGCTATTATGTTAACATTGTTGTAGATCTGACCCCATTAACCTCTAAACAATATGCTAGATGAGTCACTTTCTTGTCTGTCAGTCCTGCTATTATGTTAACATCGTTGTAGATCTGACCCTACTGACCTCTAAACAATATGCTAGATGAGTCACTTTCTTGTTTGTCAGCCCTGCTATTATGTTAACATCGTTGTAGATCTGACCCCATTGACCTCTAAACAATATGCTAGATGAGTCACTTTCTTGTCTGTCAGTCCTGCTATTATGTTAACATCGTTGTAGATCTGACCCCATTGACCTCTAAACAATATGCTAGAGGAGTCACTTTCTTGTCTGTCAGTCCTACTATTATGTTAACATCGTTGTAGATCTGACCCCATTAACCTCTAAACAATATGCTAGATGAGTCACTTTCTTGTCTGTCAGTCCTGATATTATGTTAACATCGTTGTAGATCAGACCCCATTGACCTCTAAACAATATGCTAGATGAGTCACTTTGTTGTCTGTCAGTCCTGCTATTATGTTAACATCGTTGTAGATCTGACCCCACTGACCTCTAAACAATATGCTAGATGAGTCACTTTCTTGTCTGTCAGTCCTGCTATGATGTTAACATCGTTGTAGATCTGACCCCATTGACATCTAAACAATATGCTAGATGAGCCACTTTCTTGTCTGTCAGCCCTGCTATTATGTTAACATCGTTGTAGATCTGACCCCATTGACCTCTAAACAATATGCTAGATGAGTCACTTTCTTGTCTGTCAGTCCTGCTATTATGTTAACATTGTTGTAGATCTGACCCCATTGACCTCTAAACAATATGCTAGATGAGTCACTTTCTTGTCTGTCAGTCCTGCTATTATGTTAACATCGTTGTAGATCTGACCCCATTGAAGTCTAAACAATATGCTAGATGAGTCACTTTCTTGTCTGTCAGTCCTGCTATTATGTTAACATAGTTGTAGATCTGACCCCATTAACCTCTAAACAATATGCTAGATGAGTCACTTTCTTGTCTGTCAGTCCTGCTATTATGTTAACATCGTTGTAGATCTGACCCCATTGACCTCTAAACAATATGCTAGATGAGTCACTTTCTTGTCTGTCAGTCCTGCTATTATGTTTACATCATTGTATATCTGACCCCACTGATCTCTAAACAATATGCTAGATGAGTCACTTTCCTGTCTGTCAGTCTTGCTATTATGTTAACATTGTTGTAGATCTGACCCCATTAACCTCTAAACAATATGCTAGATGAGTCACTTTCTTGTCTGTCAGTCCTGCTATTATGTTAACATCGTTGTAGATCTGACCCAATTGACCTCTAAACAATATGCTAGATGAGTCACTTTCTTGTTTGTCAGCCCTGCTATTATGTTAACATCGTTGTAGATCTGACCCCATTGACCTCTAAACAATATGCTAGATGAGTCACTTTCTTGTCTGTCAGTCCTGCTATTATGTTAACATCATTGTAGATCTGACCCCACTGACCTCTAAACAATATGCTAGAGGAGTCACTTTCTTGTCTGTCAGTCCTGCTATTATGTTAACATCGTTGTAGATCTGACCCCATTAAACTCTAAACAATATGCTAGATGAGTCACTTTCTTGTCTGTCAGTCCTGATATTATGTTAACATCGTTGTAGATCTGACCCCATTGACCTCTAAACAATATGCTAGATGAGTCACTTTCTTGTCTGTCAGTCCTGCTATTATGTTAACATCGTTGTAGATCTGATCCCACTGACCTCTAAACAATATGCTAGATGAGTCACTTTCTTGTCTGTCATTCCTGCTATGATGTTAACATCGTTGTAGATCTGACCCCATTGACCTCTAAACAATATGTTAGATGAGTCACTTTCTTGTCTGTCAGTCCTGCTATTATGTTGACATCGTTGTAGATCTGACCCCATTGACATCTAAACAATATGCTAGATGAGTCACTTTCTTGTCTGTCAGCCCTGCTATTATGTTAACATCGTTGTAGATCTGACCCCATTGACCTCTAAACAATATGCTAGATGAGTCACTTTCTTGTCTGTTAGTCCTGCTATTATGTTAACATCGTTGCAGATCTGACCCCATTGACCTCTAAACAATATGCTAGATGAGTCACTTTCTTGTCTGTCAGTCCTGCTATTATGTTAACATCATTGTAGATCTGACCCCATTGACCTGTAAACAATATGCTAGATGAGTCACTTTCTTGTCTGTCAGTCCTGCTATTATGTTAACATCGTTGTAGATCTGACCCCACTGACCTCTAAACAATATGCTAGATGAGTCACTTTCTTGTCTGTCAGTCCTGCTATGATGTTAACATCGTTGTAGATCTGACCCCATTGACATCTAAACAATATGCTAGATGAGCCACTTTCTTGTCTGTCAGCCCTGCTATTATGTTAACATCGTTGCAGATCTGACCCCATTGACCTCTAAACAATATACTAGATGAGTCACTTTCTTGCCTGTCAGTCCTGCTATTATGTTAACATTGTTGTAGATCTGACCCCATTGACCTCTAAACAATATGCTAGATGAGTCACTTTCTTGTCTGTCAGTCCTGCTATTATGTTAACATCATTGTAGATCTGACCCCATTGAAGTCTAAACAATATGCTAGATGAGTCACTTTCTTGTCTGTCAGTCCTGCTATTATGTTAACATAGTTGTAGATCTGACCCCATTAACCTCTAAACAATATGCTAGATGAGTCACTTTCTTGTCTGTCAGTCCTGCTATTATGTTAACATCGTTGTAGATCTGACCCCATTGACCTCTAAACAATATGCTAGATGAGTCACTTTCTTGTCTGTCAGTCCTGCTATTATGTTTACATCGTTGTATATCTGACCCCACTGATCTCTAAACAATATGCTAGATGAGTCACTTTCCTGTCTGTCAGTCTTGCTATTATGTTAACATTGTTGTAGATCTGACCCCATTAACCTCTAAACAATATGCTAGATGAGTCACTTTCTTGTCTGTCAGTCCTGCTATTATGTTAACATCGTTGTAGATCTGACCCCATTGACCTCTAAACAATATGCTAGATGAGTCATTTTCTTGTTTGTCAGCCCTGCTATTATGTTAACATCGTTGTAGATCTGACCCCATTGACCTCTAAACAATATGCTAGATGAGTCACTTTCTTGTCTGTCAGTCCTGCTATTATGTTAACATCGTTGTAGATCTGACCCCATTGACCTCTAAACAATATGCTAGAGGAGTCACTTTCTTGTCTGTCAGTCCTGCTATTATGTTAACATCGTTGTAGATCTGACCCCATTAACCTCTAAACAATATGCTAGATGAGTCACTTTCTTGTCTGTCAGTCCTGATATTATGTTAACATCGTTGTAGATCTGACCCCATTGACCTCTAAACAATATGCTAGATGAGTCACTTTCTTGTCTGTCAGTCCTGCTATTATGTTAACATTGTTGTAGATCTGATCCCACTGACCTCTAAACAATATGCTAGATGAGTCACTTTTTTGTCTGTCATTCCTGCTATGATGTTAACATCGTTGTAGATCTGACCCCATTGACCTCTAAACAATATGTTAGATGAGTCACTTTCTTGTCTGTCAGTCCTGCTATTATGTTGACATCGTTGTAGATCTGACCCCATTGACATCTAAACAATATGCTAGATGAGTCACTTTCTTGTCTGTCAGCCCTGCTATTATGTTAACATCGTTGTAGATCTGACCCCATTGACCTCTAAACAATATGCTAGATGAGTCACTTTCTTGTCTGTTAGTCCTGCTATTATGTTAACATCGTTGCAGATCTGACCCCATTGACCTCTAAACAATATGCTAGATGAGTCACTTTCTTGTCTGTCAGTCCTGCTATTATGTTAACATCATTGTAGATCTGACCCCATTGACCTGTAAACAATATGCTAGATGAGTCACTTTCTTGTCTGTCAGTCCTGCTATTATGTTAACATCGTTGTAGATCTGACCCCACTGGCCTCTAAACAATACGCTAGATGAGTCACTTTCTTCTCTGTCAGTCCTGCTATGACGTTAACATCGTTGTAGATCTAGTCCCACTGACCTCTAAATAATATGTTAGATGAGTCACTTTCTTGCCTGTCAGACCTGCTATTATATTAACATCGTTGAAGGTCTGACCCCATTGACCTCTAAACAATATGCTAGATGAGTCACTTTCTTGTCTGTCCGCCCTGCTATTATGTTAACATCGTTGTAGATCTGACCCCATTGAACTCTAAACAATATGCTAGATGAATCACTTTCTTGTCTGTCAGCCCTGCTATTATGTTAACATTGTTGTAGATCTGACCACATTGACCTCTAAACAATATGCTAGTTGAGTCAATTTCTTGTCTGTCAGTCCTGTATTATGTTAACATCATTGTAGATCTGACACCATTGACCTCTAAACATTATGCTAGATGAGTCACTTTCTTGTCTGTCAGTCCTGCTATTATGTTAACATCTTTGTAGATCTGACCCCATTGACCTCTAAACAATATGCTAGATGAGTCACTTTCTTGTCTGTCAGTCCTGCTATTATGTTAACATCGTTGTAGATCTGACCCCATTGACCTCTAAACAATATGCTAGATGAGTCACTTTCTTGTCTGTCAGTCCTGCTATTATGTTAACATCATTGTAGATCTGACCCCATTGACCTCTAATCGATATGCTAGATGAGTCACTTTCTTGTCTGTCAGTCCTGCTATTATGTTAACATCGATGTAGATCTGACCCCATTGACCTCTAAACAATATGCTAGATGAGTCACTTTCTTGTCTGTCAGTCCTGCTATTATGTTAACATCGTTGTAGATCTGACCCCACTGACCTCTAAACAATATGCTAGATGAGTCACTTTCTTGTCTGTCAGTCCTGCTATTATGTTAACATTGTTGTAGATCTGACTCCATTAATTTCTAAACAATATGCTAGATGAGTCACTTTCTTGTCTGTCAGTCCTGCTATTATGTTAACATCTTTGTAGATCTGACCCCATTGACCTCTAAACAATATGCTAGATGAGTCACTTTCTTGACTGTCAGTCCTGCTATTATGTTATCATCGTTGTAGATCTGACCCCACTGACCGCTAAACAATATGCTAGATGAGTCACTTTCTTGTCTGTCAGCCCTGCAATTATGTTAACATCGTTGTAGATCTGACCCCATTGACCTCTAAACAATATGCTAGATGAGTCACTTTCTTGTCTGTCAGTCCTGCTATTATGTTACCATCGTTGTAGATATGACCCCATTGACCTCTAAACAATATGCTAGATGAGTCACTTTCTTGTCTGTCAGCCCTGCTATTATGTTAACATCATTGTAGATCTGACCCCATTGACCTCTAAACAATATGCTAGATGAGTCACTTTCTTGTCTGTCAGTCCTGCTATTATGTTAACATCGTTGTAGATCTGACCCCATTGACCTCTAAACAATATGCTAGATGAGTCACTTTCTTGTCTGTCAGTCCTGCTATTATGTTACCATCGTTGTAGATCTGACCCCATTGACCTCTAAACAATATGCTAGATGAGTCACTTTCTTGTCTGTCAGCCCTGCTATTATGTTAACATCATTGTAGATCTGACCCCATTGACCTCTAAACAATATGCTAGATGAGTCACTTTCTTATCTGTCAGTCCTGCTATTATGTTAACATCATAGTAGATCTGACCCCATTGACCTCTAAACAATATGCTAGTTGAGTCACTTTCGTGTCTGTCAGTATTGCTATTATGTTAACATCGTTGTAGATCTGACCCCATTGACCTTTAAACAATATGCTAGATGAGTCTCTTTGTTGTCTGTCAGTCCTGCTATTATGTTAACACCGTTGCAGATCTGACCCCATTGACCTCTAAACAATATGCTAGATGAGTCTCTTTCTTGTCTGTCAGTCCTGCTATGTTAACATCGTTGTAGATCTGACCCCATTGACCTCTAAACAATATGCTAGATGAGTCACTTTCTTGTCTGTCAGTCCTGCTATTATGTTAACATCGTTGTAGATCTGACCCCATTGACCTCTAAACAATATGCTAGATGAGTCACTTTCCTGTCTGTCAGTCCTGCTATTATGTTAACATCTTTGTAGATCTGACCACATTGACCTCTAAACAATATGCTAGGTGAGTCACTTTCTTGTCTGTCAGTCCTGCTATTATGATAACATCGTTGTAGATCTGACCCCATTGACCTCTAAACAATATGCTAGATGAGTCACTTTCTTGTCTGTCAGTCCTGCTATTATGTTAACATTATTGTAGATCTGACCCCATTGACCTCTAAACAATATGCTAGATGAGTCACTTTCTTGTCTGTCAGCCTTGCTATTATGTTAACATCGTTGTAGATCTGACCCCATTGACCTCTAAACAATATGCTAGTTGAGTCACTTTCTTGTCTGTCAGCCCTGCTATTATGTTAACAACGTTGTAGATCTAACACCATTGACCTCTAAACAATATGCTAGATGAGTCACTTTCTTGTCTGTCAGCCCTGCTATTATGTTAACATCATTGTAGATCTGACCCCAGTGACCTCTAAACAATATGCTAGTTGAGTCACTTTCGTGTCTGTCAGTACTGCTATTATGTTAACATCGTTGTAGATCTGACCCCATTGACCTTTAAACAATATGCTAGATGAGTCTCTTTGTTGTCTGTCAGTCCTGCTATTATGTTAACACCGTTGCAGATCTGACCCCATTGACCTCTAAACAATATGCTAGATGAGTCTCTTTCTTGTCTGTCAGTCCTGCTATTATGTAAACATCATTGTAGATCTGACCCCATTGACCTCTAAACAATATGCTAGATGAGTCACTTTCTTGTCTGTCAGCCCTGCTATTATGTTAACATCGTTGTAGATCTGACCCCATTGACCTCTAAACAATATGCTAGATGAGTCACTTTCTTGTCTGTCAGTCCTGCTATTATGTTAACATCTTTGTAGATCTGACCACATTGACCTCTAAACAATATGGTAGATGAGTCACTTTCTTGTCTGTCAGTCCTGCTATTACGTTAACATCGTTGTAGATCTGACCCCACTGACCTCTAAACAATATGCTAGATGAGTCACTTTCTTGTCTGTCAGTCCTGCTATTATGTTAACATCGTTGTAGATCTGACTCCATTGACCTCTAAACAATATGCTAGATGAGTCACTTTCTTTTCTGTCAGTCCTGCTATTATGTTAACATCGTTGTAGATCTGACCCCATTGACCTCTAAACAATATGCTAGATGAGTCACTTTCTTGTCTGTCAGTCCTGCTATTATGTTAACATCGTTGTAGATCTGACCCCACTGACCTCTAAACAATATGCTAGATGAGTCACTTTCTTGTCTGTCAGTCCTGCTATTATGTTAACATCGGTGTAGATCTGACCCCACTGACCTCTAAACAATATGCTAGATGAGTCACTTTCTTGTCTGTCAGCCCTGCTATTATGTTAACATCGTTGTAGATCTGACCCCACTGACCTCTAAACAATATGCTAGATGAGTCACTTTCTTGTCTGTCAGTCCTGGTATTATGTTAACATCGTTGTAGATCTGACCCCACTGACCTCTAAACAATATGCTAGATGAGTCACTTTCTTGTCTGTCTGTCCTGCTATTATGTTAACATCGTTGTAGATCTGACCCCACTGACCTCTAAACAATATGCTAGATGAGTCACTTTCTTGTCTGTCAGCCCTGCTATTATGTTAACATCGTTGTAGATCTGACCCCATTGACCTCAAAACAATATGCTAGATGAGTCACTTTCTTGTCTGTCAATCCTGCTATTTTGTTAACATCATTGTAGATCTGACCCCATTGACCTCTAAACAATATGCTAGATGAGTCACTTTCGTGTCTGTCAGTCCTGCTATTATGTTAACATCGTTGTAGATCTGATCCCATTGACCTCTAAACAATATGCTAGATGAGTCACTTTCTTGTCTGTCAGTCCTGCTATTATGTTACCATCATTGTAGATCTGACCCCATTGACCTCTAAACAATATGCTAGATGAGTCACTTTCTTGTCTGTCAGTCCTGCTATTATGTTAACATTGTTGTAGATCTGACCCCATTGACCTCTAAACAATATGCTAGATGAGTCACTTTCTTGTCTGTCAGTCCTGCTATTATGTTAACATCGTTGTAGATCTGACCCCACTGACCTCTAAACAATATGCTAGATGAGTCACTTTCTTGTCTGTCAGTCCTGCTATTATGTTAACATCGCTGTAGATCTGATCCCATTAACCTCTAAACAATATGCTAGATGAGTCACTTTCTTGTCTGTCAGTCCTGCTATTATGTTAACATCGTTGTAGATCTGACCCCATTGACCTCTAAACAATATGCTAGATGAGTCACTTTCTTGTCTGTCAGTCCTGCTATTATGTTAACATCGTTGTAGATCTGACCCCATTAACCTCTAAACAATATGCTAGATGAGTCACTTTCTTGTCTGTCAGCCCTGCTATTATATTAACATCATTGTAGATCTGACCCCATTGACCTCTAAACAATATGCTAGATGAGTCACTTTCTTGTCTGTCAGCCCTGCTATTATGTTAACATTGTTGTAGATCTGACCCTATTGACCTCTAAACAATATGCTAGTTGAGTCACTTTCTTGTCTGTCAGTCCTGCTATTATGTTAACATTGTTGTAGATCTGACCCCATTGACCTCTAAACAATATGCTAGTTGAGTCACTTTCTTGTCTGTCAGTCCTGCTGTTATGTTAACATCGTTGTAGATCTGACCCCATTGACCTCTAAACAATATGCTAGATGAGTCACTTTCTTGTCTGTTAGTCCTGCTATTATGTTATCATCGTTGTAGATCTGACCCCATTGACATCTAAACAATATGCTAGATGAGTCACTTTCTTGTCTGTCAGTCCTGCTATTATGTTAACATCATTGTAGATCTGAACCCCATTGACCTCTAAACAATATGCTAGATGAGTCACTTTCTTGTCTGTCAGTCCTGCTATTATGTTAACATCGTTGTAGATCTGACCCCATTGACCTCTAAACAATATGCTAGATGAGTCACTTTCTTGTCTGTCAGTCCTGCTATTATGTTAACATCTTTGTAGATCTGACCCCACTGACCTCTAAACAATATGCTAGATGAATCACTTTCTTGTCTGTCAGCCCTGCTATTATGTTAACATCGTTGTAGATCTGACCCCATTGACCTCTAAACAATATGCTAGGTGAGTCACTTTCTTGTCTGTCAGTCCTGCTATTATGTTAACATCGTTGTAGATCTGACCCCATTGACCTCTAAACAATATGCTAGATGAGTCACTTTCTTGTCTGTCAGTCCTGCTATTATGTTAACATTGTTGTAGATCTGACCCCATTGACCTCTAAACAATATGCTAGATGAGTCACTTTCTTGTCTGTCAGCCCTGCTATTATGTTAACATCGTTGTAGATCTGACCCCATTGACCTCTAAACAATATGCTAGTTGAGTCACTTTCTTGTCTGTCAGCCCTGCTATTATGTTAACATCGTTGTAGATCTGACCCCATTGACCTTTAAACAATATGCTAGATGAGTCTCTTTCTTGTCTGTCAGTCCTGCTATTATGTTAACACGGTTGTAGATCTGACCCCATTGAAATCTAAACAATATGCTAGATGAGTCTCTTTCTTGTCTGTCAGTCCTGCTATTATGTTAACATTGTTGTAGATCTGACCCCATTGACCTCTAAACAATATGCTAGATGAGTCACTTTCTTGTCTGTCAGCCCTGCTATTATGTTAACATCGTTGTAGATCTGACCCCATTGACCTCTAAACAATATGCTAGTTGAGTCACTTTCTTGTCTGTCAGCCCTGCTATTATGTTAACATCGTTGTAGATCTGACCCCATTGACCTCTAAACAATATGCTAGATGAGTCTCTTTCTTGTCTGTCAGTCTTGCTATTATGTTAACATTGTTGTAGATCTGACCCCATTGACCTCTAAACAATATGCTAGATGAGTCACTTTCTTGTCTGTCAGTCCTGCTATTATGTTAACATCGTTGTAGATCTGACACCATTGACCTCTAAACAATATGCTAGATGAGTCACTTTCTTGTCTGTCAGTCCTGCTATTATGTTAACATTGTTGTAGATCTGACCCCATTGACCTCTAAACAATATGCTAGATGAGTCACTTTCTTGTCTGTCAGTCCTGCTATTATGTTAACATCGTTGCAGATCTGACCCCATTGACCTCTAAACAATATGCTAGATGAGTCACTTTCTTGTCTGTCAGTCCTGCTATTATGTTAACATTGTTGTAGATCTGACCCCATTGACCTCTAAACAATATGCTAGAGGAGTCACTTTCTTGTCTGTCAGTCCTGCTATTATGTTAACATCGTTGTAGATCTGACTCCATTGACCTCTAAACAATATGCTAGATGAGTCACTTTCTTGTCTGTCAGCCCTGCTATTATGTTAACATCGTTGTAGATCTGACCCCATTGACCTCTAAACAATATGCTAGATGAGTCACTTTCTTGTCTGTCAGCCCTGCTATTATGTTAACATCGTTGTAGATCTGACCCCATTGACCTCTAAACAATATGCTAGATGAGTCACTTTCTTGTCTGTCAGTCCTGCTATTATGTTAACATCGTTGTAGATCTGATCCCACTGACCTCTAAACAATATGCTAGGTGAGTCGCTTTCTTCTGTTTCTTGACCTTTATGACGTCCAGATCATTACACTCTCGTTCCCCTTCAGGTTTAATGTGAGAAAATGTCAATACACACTTTAGTTGAGAAATGTAAAAGATTTGTTTTTTTTCTACTCCTGGTTAATCTATACATGCACAAAAAAATGGGTGATCCGAAGGTCGGCCAATGTTGACTGATGCTTCTGAAAAAAATAGGGAGGGTTTGGCATACCTGACTTCAGAGCTATGTGATTTCCATGCCAGGGTGCTTTTGTTTTATTGGAGCTAGAGTCAATACCTCCACATGCTGGTGAAACAGTATGATGCACTGAAGACACTCCAGGTGCAGTAAACTGTTGACAAAATACCTATTCAAATCATAGCTAGGCACAGCCCCCAACCATGACTCAGAACATTCACTCCACCTATCTGGACTTACGTGAATTTATCAAGATTCAACCCTCTACCCTGATCCTGGGTGACGTTAACTACCCAACCATTGAGTGGAAGACCTGTTCTAGCTCAAACACAAATGCCCAGAGATTCCTCAACTTTATCAATGCCAATACACTGGATCATCTGGTTGACACTCCCACAAGGTGAAAATATCCTGAACCTGGTCCTAACCAACATGAGTAGCCACTGTAGCACCCCTACAGTGTCATCCTCCTTGGTAAGATCCAACCATAAAGCAATCATTTTCAAAATCACCATCTCCTCTGACCCCCCCCCTCCCCCATTGCCAGGGTCGAACAAAAAAACTTTTCCAAAGCTAACTACAACCTCCTGAGAGCAGGTATAAGCAGCTTCACAGCCACCATCCCCTCAGTTGAATCAAGCACTAATGTCGAAGCCTACACCAAAAAACTATATGAGCACCTATATAGCTGCATGGACTCAGCAATACCTGACAGGACCAAATCATCTTCCTTAAGGAAGAGTAAACCTGCCTGGTGGACAGCAGCAATAAACAAACTCAATAATAGAAGGAAACAATTGCTGTCCAGGACCAAGTAGGAGCAGGTGCCAAGTTGGAAGCAATCTGTCCTTTGTCTGAACAAGCAAAAAAGGTCACTGGTGAAATCCTTTAAGGCTAACTTTGAGTCCAAATTGACCACATCCACTGAGGACAATCACAAGGCCTTCTTTGCATACATCCCCAATCTCAAAGGTAACTCCCAAATCTGCTCTGAATTGGTGGTCAAAATACCACATACACAAACACCATAGATATAGCCAACCTGCTGGCAGACAAGTTCAGTGAAAACTTCACCACCCTGCTCCCCCCCATCAGTAAACCAGGACATCCCCAGCACCTGCCCCCCATTCCTTTATCACCATAAAGCAGGTCTTTAATGGCCTTTCAAAGGCAAAAAATACAGTCTCTATGGCTGGCTGCATCCTACATGAACTCAGGCAAGAGCTCTCAGCACCATTAGGCACCCTATTCAACCAAAGTCTGAGCACCGGGTTTGTCCCAGCCAAATGGAGGACAGCCACTGTCATCCCTCTACACAAAGGTGGAGCGTCCACCAACCCAGGCTATTATAGGTCCATCAGCCTAACTAGCCTGATCTGCAAGGGCATAGAATGCATTATCATGGACCCAATAAACAAGGACATTGGCAACCTCCAAACGCTTGACCCTACACCATTTGGTTTTGTCAAAGGGAGATCATGCCTGCTAAACTTGGTTGACTTCTTCAAAACTGTCACCAAAGCCATGGACAAAGAGAAGATGGTGGACACTACCTACCTTGACCTAGCCAAAGCCTTCAACACTATTCCCTGAGGTGCAAGCCAAAACCAGTGGTCTGTGGTTGACCTAGGTTGTAGATGACTGCAAGCTGGGTGCGTCTTAAATTCCTGTAGTGATGTGAACATCCACCAAGAGGACATTACCCAAACTAATGACTGATGGCAGAAGCATGGCCTTAAAATTGATGCCAAGAAATGCATCATTATCCCCTTTGGGGAAAATGGCATCCCCACTAATTATCACATCAGTAACAATGTACTAAGCATGCAATCAGTTGTGAGGGACTTGGACACCAAGGCTGATGGTAACCTGACTTTTGACCAGCATATTGCCTCCGTTGTACAGAAGGCTTGCTATATGGCCCACCTCATAAGTAAGGGTATTACATCCAGGAACATGAAAAAACAGCCACGAGGTACCAAAATGAGACAAATAACCAAAGCCAATGTACCAATAGACCAGAAGCCAACCAGAAGCCTTTTAAAACCAATTTAATATGTGCACATATTAAATTGGCTTTAAAAGGCTTCTGAGTGGCTTCTGGTCTATAGGTACCTTGGATTCGGTCATCCAGGAACATTCTTCATCCTTATCTGATCCATTATTGAGTACAATGCCCCCGTCAGCATGTACCTTGCCAAGAACATGTAGCAGCTGGAGAGACCACAGTGGTTCTTGACCAGGAAAATCCAGGGTCTCAAACACCTTTCCTATACATTTAGACTAAAAGTCTCCTGTCCCTCTACTCAGTCTTGTACAGACTGCTCAGAGGTGACCTGTGTCTGGCATACAAAGTCATCTCAAATCCAGCCTTGATGGAGCTGCTGCATATCCATAAGTCAAACTCCACTCATGCAACCTACATACAAGGCCTCAACCTGGTATGTGACATTAATAGAACTTGTTGATGGGATAGATTTGTGTTCCAATGACTCCCCCATCTGTGGACTAGACACCCTGCCCATGTCAAGCAGAGTACCTCACTAGCCCTCTTAAGTGGAACCTGGATGACTGGAAGGAAAACAGAAAATACACCTCTGGGATCCCATTTGCATCTGTACTGGACAGGGGAAACAAGTCTTGTCTTTGTGGGAACATGGGCAAAATTCTTGGCTAGGCTTACAAGGGCCTCGAGGCCAATAGCCTAGTATCATCCTATGAACCTCTGTGCCACTACATAACACAAACCTTTCTCATATGCTTCTTGTCTTTTTTTACAAGGTTTGGGAGCCTGGAAGATTGGAATGTTAGTACTTAACCCACGCCGGGACAAATCCTTGGCTACCTCTCCATCTTGACCTGTTCCTGGGAGCCCGGAAGATTGGAATGTTAGTATTTAACCCACGACAGGACAAATCCTTGGCTACCTCTCCATCTTGACCTGTTCCCTGTAACAGCACAATAGCATCATCACCACTGACGGGCAAATATTGAGGGGCCCAAATGGATCAACAGAATGATTCAATTTGCCAAGGTCATGTGTTAAGCTTATCTCAAATCCATTTTGCCCCTCTCTGGTTTGAAGGAATGATTCCCTCTAGTCAAGATATCTGACTGCAGTACTTGCACCTTAAGGCAACATTTGGGGTACATCACCTACCCTCTACTCAGTCTTCCTACTGATTTCTTAATCATCATCATCAACAATCCAATTTTCTACATGGGGTTGGGGTGTCATGTCAACTTTCCTCATCTCTCTCTTTTCAGTGTCACTCTCCTGCCTTCTTCGACACTCATGGCTGAGTGTTACAGGTCTTCTCTCACACAATGCATCCACCTCTTTGCTCAACACCCTCACTTCCTCTTACCTTCTTCCTGTCTGTCCCAAAGCCTCTTCACTAGATTGTCTTCTGCTTTTCTGCACATGTGCCCAAATCACCGTAATCTGTTCTCTTTGATCTTTTTGCAATTGGAGCTATTTTGGCTTCTGCTCTTATGTCATCATTTCTTCATCTGTCCTACAGTGTGCATCCTACCACCCATCTCGGGCACTTTATCTCCACCACCACTAACTTCCTCAACTGCCTTTCGTTTACTGCTCAAGTTTCTGTACCATACAGTAGTACTGGTCACACCACTATTTTTTACACTTTATTTTTGAGCTTCTTTACCCCTGATGCTCTCTGCCAGTTGGCTGCATCCCCTCTGATTCTAGCTTTGATCTCCTCATTCAGACTTCCCTTTTCCTCAATCACCCCTCCCAGATACTTGAAGCTGCTAATCTGTTCTACTATTTTCCCTTCTATCCCAGTTTTCAGCTTCTTCTTATTTCCCCAGTTTGCTGCCATTACCACTGTCTTACCTGTACTCAGTTTCATCCCATGTTCCTTCAGTATTGCATTCCGTTCCCCTTTCCTTTGCTGAGGTTCTTGCTCAGAGTCTGCTTGTACTGCCACATCATCTGCATACAGCAACTTTGTTGATCAGTCCCCTCCAACGTGATTGCTAATATAGTCTATCACCAGTATGAACACCAGTGGGCTCAGACCTAAACCTTGGTGTACATCCACTCTTACTGAGAACCCCTGTGTGTGGCCAAACACTGTTCATACTTGAGTAATTGGGTTCTTGTACATAGCCTTCACTAATTCTACCTATGTTCCTGTGACAAAACCACCACAGTACTGCCCACATCAACTTTCTTGGGACCTTGTCATATGCTTTCTCCAAGTCTAGGAATGCAAAGCTGGACTTTTTCCTCATCTGTAGCTTCTTCTCAAGTATCTGTCTCACTGCAAACATCAGGTCAGTTGTGTTGCATCCAGATCTGAATCTGAAGTGCTCATTTCCCATCTTATGTTCTACTTTATTTATCAATCACCTTCTGCAAAACTTTCATGCAATGTGGCAAGAGTTTGATACCTCTATACTGCCCACAGTTATGAATGTCCCAATTGTCTTTGAACTCTGGCACTAGTATGCTTATTCTCCAGCCATCTGGGATACGCCTTTCTCTCCACTCTGCTATGAGTACCCTCAGGAGCCATTTCTCCCCTGTCTCACCCAGCATCTTTATCATGTCTTCTGTGACCTCATCTGACCTTGCTGCTTCTTTTGACTTATTTCTTCTTAGTGCTGTTTTTACTTCTTCTATGGTGGGCTCCTCCTCTTCTCTCATTGCACGCTGTGTCTGGGGCAGTACAACTTCTGTGGGGTTTTCTTCCTTCAGAAGCTGTTGGAGGTACTCCTTTCATCTGCTTTTGATGTCCTGTGAATTTGTGAGCAGGTTGTTGCTGAAATCGCTTATGAAGGGTGTCTGACTACCTTCCTTTTCTTTCTGTCTTTGCCTTGCAACCTGACATAGTTTCTTTGTGCCATGTACAGACTCACTTTTCAGAAGCTGGCAGAATGACCCTGATGTCTTGTTCTTTGCTACGGCAGCTTCTTTCTCAGCCTCTTTGTTAGCCAACCAGTAGTCCTTCCTAGAGTCATCCATCTTTTCTATCTCCCAGTTTTTCCTGCACTCCTTTTTTCTTTTGCTGGTCTCTTAATACCTCTTCTGAAAGACTGTCACCTCCTCACAGTATAGGAGCAAGTATCTGCCTAGCGCATGGTATAAAGTGAACACTGAATCAACCAAATCTATAGTGTAGGAACTTAAATCTATATGGACAACTTTCATTAGGACAGAAATTTGAAATTCAGCCTGGGTCTAAGTACTTAGCAGTATTTCTCATCTAAACTGCCCATCCTATCCAGCTTTACCATTTTATAACTGATGCATTGTTGGCTGCTCACCCAAGAAGAGTTGCACAAATTTAAGGTCACTTTTACAGCTCACTTTTGGAAGTGCTCCTCTTCCAAGGCAAATTATTTGGGTCTGTATAAAAATCGCGAAAGCTCACTTTTGTGAATACAAACTGATCGACACATAAATGTCAAACTCCAAATACAGCGAAGGACAAGAAATGCAAAAATCACAACATCGAACGTATTCCCGGAAGCAACAGTGCCACACAGGTAAGGAAAACCCAACGTAACAAACCTAAACCAAAACAGCATAACTCCGAGACCGCACTACAGTGGGTAAAAGGATTTATTTTCTCATCCCCACGATCACCCTGCTGGACAAAAAAAGGTTGTTCGATATTCACTTGATTCACTTTTCTCTGTATTTGGAGTTCGACATTTATGTGTCGATCAATTTGTATTCGCAAAAGTGAGCTTTCGCGATTTTAATATAGATCCGATTATTTAACATTTTATGGAAATGTGCAATGGTTCAACCCATACCTTATAATTGTAGAGATTTCTGCAGAATAACGAGATTTTTGCCTCAAAATTTCGGTCCTTTCCTCATAAAATTTGTAGTTTTCTGGCGAATCGCTAGGATGAACTGAGAAATGAAATCACTAAATAATGCCATAAATATGAGTTTCCGTCTTCATATCCTTTAGAAAATACATTTTAACACAAACTCTATTATTCTACCCACTTTCTAAGATTATAAGATCAATATTTAAAATCTGCCCCTATTTCTGGGGCCTTTGTCTCCCCATTATATAAGTCCTTGTCCATATTTCTTGGACCAAGAGGTTGAGAGATATGGTTCAACCCCTTTTGGGAGCAATGACTCAGAGAAGTGATAACTAAGAGCTGTCTGATCATCAGAATGTTGCCTTGTAATTGTTAGCTATCTAATTCCCCTATCTATCATTGTCAAAATCAGAATATCTATGGATCTAAAAAGTAACCATGTGAAATGTCGGGACCCACTACAGTGAGTCCCAAAATACGGAGACTGAATGGTTGAAAGATCATCTTACATATACTAAATGTCATTTGTTGGAATATTCTCTTTTCTGTGAGGTATGGTAATCTCAGATTTGGTATAAATAAGTTTGGGGGATGGGGATGGGGCTTATTTCTCACATGGGGGACAGGGGGGTCCCTGCAAAAAGAAGTTTTAAGCAAAAGAGCAAATTTTCAGATTTGCTCTTCTTTGAGTTTTCACTATTTTTTTTCAGTTTGTCAGCACTCAGCATTTCATTCTGTTTATGGTGGCCAGTCCAGGTGAGTTCAGCACTACCACATTTTCTCCAGTTTACTGACATCACTTCCACTCCCTCCACAGCTGATACTTCACACCAGATCTGCTGGGACTTAAGGGAAATACTTCACATTTCTTTGTAGTGGATCTCAAAGCCTTTTCAAATCCTTCACTAGACACATCCTCCCTTCCTTTATTGCCCTGCCTTTGCGTCATCAACAAAGATATATATTCAGTTATGTATGAGATACGCACTACAAAGATACAGATTCAGTTATGTATGAGATACGCACTACAAAGATACAGATTCAGTTATGTATGAGATACGCACTACAAAGATACAGATTCAGTTATGTATGAGATACGCACTACAAAGATACAGATTCAGTTATGTATGAGATATGCACTACAAAGATATAGATTCTGTGCACTTTACCCACTTGATAGGCCTAAATCTAATATGTGACATTAATCAAACCTGCTGGAAAGACAGGTTTGTCTCCTAGAGGCTGCCCCGCCTCTGGAATAGACTTCCCATGCATGTCAAACAGAGTACCTCGCTAATCCTCTTCAAGCGCAACCTTGATGAGTGGATGAGAAACCACAAATTTGTCCCAGGGGTTCCACCTTTGTCCCTCATTGACAGGGGGGTGACATGCCTGAGGGTTCTTTTTTTGGGGATAAACTCTTGGATAGACCATTAGCCTAGTAATCCAACACTCTAGTTATAGGTGACTCTATAGTCAGGCACACTGATGTTCCACTCACCAGGCTAAACAAGGAGAAAGTTACTGTCAGCTGCCTGTCAGGTGCCAGGATCCAGCACATAATGCACACACTCAGGTCACTCCACAACAAGTACAAATATGACTCTGTCATTGTCCATGTTGGTGTAAATGACCTGAGATGTACCTCCCTGGACTACATGAAAAGAGACATGGAGGAGCTGTCCAATCTTGTAGCCCAGGCAGCTATGACTCTAGCCCTGAGTAGCATCCTGCCATTACCCAGAATGATACGACAGTACAAGGACAAAATGATTGACTGCAACAATTGAATAAGCTTCTGGTGTCATTCTAAGGAGATCCAGTATCTGTCTACCTGGGACAACATGATCGACAAACCACTATGCTTTGCCAGAGATGGCCTGCACCTGTCGCCCTTGGGATTCCGGATACTGGCTAAGGCTCTTGCCACCCCTTTAGTGCCTTTTTAGGCAAGGTTCAAATGACAAATGCACCACCGTAACAGGTACAAGCAAGCAAAATCTGAGGGAAATGCTACTTAATGCTGGAAGTCTAAACCTCAAAATGCACTCACTCAAGGCACTCCTTAAAATGGAGAAGATCGACATCTGTGCAGTGACAGAGACCTAGTTCAAGGCTCCAGAGAGCACCACTGCATTTCGGACAACTAACCTGGATCGAAACACTAAAGGCGGAGGTGTGTCCATATTCATTAAGGATATCTATAAGGATAAGAATAAAAGCGAATAAAACAGGACAAATTCCAATACTACCAGTCTGCCCTAGACTCCTCCAAACACAGCCCCAAACAATTCTGGTCCTCCATAAACTCCATCCTCCACCCAGGTAAAGTCAGTACCCCTCCTCCTAACATCCCTCACTCCTCGGAAAATATTGCTAGCTCATTCGACACACACATCACACTAACCATACTATCACTAGCTAAACAACACAACTCCCCTCCCCTCCAACCCACACCTTCAACTAGTAATCTTCCCACTGCCTTCTCTTTTTCTCCTGTACATACCTGCAACATAAAAAAACTGTTAACTAACCTTACGCCCACCAAATTAGCAGCAGACACCCTCCCAAGTGAATACCTACAAATCGCAGCTGATGCTCTGGCCTACCCAGTATCCATCCTGATTAACCGATCTCTGTCAGAAAGTTATGTTCCCACACTGTGGAAAGTATCACATATAATTCCCCTCCACAAAGGCGGACCCTCCACAAAACTAACCAATTACTGCCCCATAGCTATTCTCTCTCCACTCTCCAAAATACTAGAGAGATGCATACACTCTCCTTACTAACAACCTCCTTTCCAATACTCAGCATGGTTTCCGACCAAACCATAGCACCACCACTGCCTTACTCTCCTTTACTAACACTATCCTTCAGCATAAAAACAATGGCTGTTTCTCCTCTGCTACTTTCCTAGACCTATCTAAAGCATTTGACATGGTCCCACACAAACAACTTATCTCTGTCCTCAATAACCTATCCTTCTCACAATCAGTCACCAACTGGTTTCAGAGTTACCTGTCTGACCGCCAACAATCCGTTGTATGGCAGAATGACATATCTCCCCAACTACCTGTCTCCATAGGAGTTCCCCAAGGATACATCCTTGGACCCCTACTCTTCTCTGTTTCCAGCAAATAATCTAGCTTCTGCCACCAAACATGGCACACTCATACAATATGCAGATGACTCAGCCATCATCTGCTTAGCCCAGTCCCTACCCAAACTGCCAAAAGTCACACAGGAAGCCTTTTTCTCTGTTGAAACTTGGTTATCTGATGCATAATTAATACTCAACCCAAACAAAACTAAACTACTCATCTTCCAACCCACCAAACATACTCAAAACTCTCACTTTAACATCACAGCAAAAGACAACACCACTGTATTCCCAACTGAACACACCAAATTGCTAGGAGTGGAAATAGACAATAAACTAAAATTTGACATTCACATATCCATGACCATAAAAAAAGTCCACAAAAAACTAGGAGCGTTATACAGAAATAAGCAACTTCTCACCAAAGCAGTAAAGATTTCAATAGCAAATTCCCACCTTATCTCCACCCTACTTTATGCCTCTCCAATATATACCAAAATAAGGCAATGTGATCTAAACAAGCTAGAGACCTGCTACAACAAAATCACCAAATTCGCCACAGGGGCATCCTACCGTAGTCACCACTGTCTCTCACTTGCTGAACTGGGCTGGCTTGAACTCCCTCACCTCCTTCAATGGTATCAACTCTCACTCACCCACAAACTAGTAAACCATCCACTAAATGTCCCATCCCTCCAGAATCTACTCCAACCCTATCGCACCACCAGACCACTAAGATCCAGCAACAAAAATCACTTGCAGATCACTAAAGCCAATAACTCTGCTGGTGAAGCACTATTCTCTTACACCATAGCCAAATTATGGAACTCCCTCCCACCCACAATTACCTCCGTACCATCATGCACCCACTTCAAAGCTTTACTAAAAGTGCACCTAAAAACATGCTGGCTATGCCCTTGCAACTCCCACTCTAATATCACCCACCCCATCCAACCACTACCTTTATTTCCACTCCACTAACTACCTTGATTATAGCAAGCTCAGATGCTCATCAGCCTAGTACTTATTATACAACAGGAACTTTTTATTGTAACATTTGTTAATGTCTGTTATGTACTTCACAGATAAAGATTCTAGTTGTCTACTGATGTACTATGCTCTTCATTTGTAAATATGTTGTAAGTAATTGCTATGTAAATTGTTAATTGCTATGTAATCCAATGTAACTACTGTCTGTTTATTTTAACTGTGGAGCTTTTCTCCCCTTTCCTCCGCTGAAAATGGACCTACATCCAGCTGGACACTCCCGGTCAACAAATATAAATAAATAAATATCCACACCTCCAGGCTAGTTGCTCAGCATAATGCATCCGAGATTATCCAAGTGCAACTAACTCTGGGCAAAACCGCAATCCAAATTGCAGCTTGCTACAGATCCCCCACCATGCCCCAGGACTCCCACTCCTCATTTCTTGATACACTGGAAAATATTAGGGTACAGCCTAACACCCTAATAATGGGTGATTTCAACTACCCCACCATTAATTGGGAAGACTACTCATGTACCGACTCTTGTGCTCAACGTTTTCTGGAATTCATAAATTCCAACACCTTGGATCAACTTAACCACACCCCTACCAGGGGCAGCAATATCCTAGACCTGGTCATTACCAACATGGGCAACTGGTGTTCCACACCAGAGGTCAGTTCCTCATTGGTCAGATCCGATCACATGCTAATCACCCTAGACATCCATATCCTACCCCCACCCCCACCCCCAATTAGGGAAACCACCGTAAAAAATTTCTCCAAGGCCAACTTCACGCTTCTTAAGACAGAAGTGGCAAACTTCATGACACCCATGCAGATGAACAATAGAGGTATGACTGCTGAATCCTACACAAATGCACTTTATAAGCACTTACACGAGTGCATGGATCGTGCAATCCCTAACAGAACCAAGATGCTATCCTCCAAAAAAAGGAAGCAAATCTGGTGGTCCCCTGCCATAAACAAACTCTACAACAGAAGAAAGAAACTGTTGCAAAAAAGAGTAAAATCTCATAATTGGAGGAACTCCATGGTCAGCCTCTGTAAGAAGCTGAGATCCCACATAAAATCCTCCAAAGCTAGTTATGAAAACAAAATTGCCACTGATTCTAAAGACAAACACAAAGCATTCTATAGCTATGTCAAGAATCTCAATGGCAACATTCAGATCTGCTCTGAGTTACAGCACAATGGCACTAAATATGCAGAACCAACTGATATTGCCAACATCCTGGCAGATAGGTTCAGTGCTAACTTTACCCCTCTCTCACCCCCTAAAGGGCCCATCTCCATACCAGAAGAATGCAAAGTTCCTGTAATCATGGCTGCACAGGTAAAAAACACACTCTCCAAAGCCAAGGATACAGCATACATGGGACCTGACAACATCCCAGGCTGCGTTTTACACGAACTACAGAATGAACTGGCCCCCCACCTAAGTACCATGTTCAATCATAGCCTCACCTCAGGATTTGTGCCCACTGAATGGTACACGGCAACAGTTATCCCACTCCACAAAGGGGGAGCCACCACGAACCCTGGGAACTACCGCCCAATCAGCCTGATGAGCCTGGCCTGCAAGGCTATGGAACGTATCATCATGGAACTTATAAACAATGACATTGGTAATTTTCAAATTCTGGACCCAACCCAGTTTGGGTTTGCAAAAGGCATCATGTCTCCTAAACCTGATAGACTTCTTTGAAGCAGCCACCAAAGCCATAGATGAGGGTAAGGTGGTTCACACAGCCTATCTTGATCTCACCAAGTCTTTTGACACCATCTCCCACTCTGGAATTATAGATAAACTTACTAAACTAGGTATAAATCCCTATGTCACAAGATGGGTTGCCAGCTGGCTCACTGACAACCCACACGGTACACGTAGCAGACTCTAAATCCAATTTCAGACCAGTGACAAGTGGAGTACCACAGGGTTCAGTCCTGAGTCCTCTCCCGTTTGGTATCTACTTCTCTGAAGTACAGGCTAACACAGAAGGTCTTTGGCTAACAAAGTTTGCAGATGACTGCAAACTAGGAGCCATAATCAAAACTCCTAACGATGTGGACATCCTACAAAAGGGCCTCACTGAGACAGATGCCTGGTGTCAAAGCCATGGCCTCAAATGCCAACAAGTGCATTGTCATCCCTTTTGGTAAAAACTCTGTACCCATGAACTACCAAATAGGTGATAGTCTACTTAACACCGAAAGTGTGATAAGAGACCTTGGGACACAGGTGGACAGTAGTCTCTCCTTGGATAATCACATTGCCACTGTAGTTAGGAAATCCTTCTACATGACACATCTCAACACAAAAAGCTTTCTCGTCCAGGAAAAAAGAGGTCATCGTTCCCCTCTACTCATCACTCATTAGACCCATTATAGAGTACAACTTCCCTTTTGGTATGTACCTCACAAGACATCTACAACAACTGGAAAGGCCGCAGAAATACCTCACAAAGAGGATTACCAGCCTCAAACAGATGCCCTATACAGACCATCTCAAAAAACTTCAGCTTTACTCTGTCGCTTATCGCCTACTCAGAGGTAATCTATGCCGAACATACAAAGCTATGTCAAACCCAGAGCTGTTGGACATGCTCCACTTAAAGAAATCCCAATCCCTCCGAGCTACATGCTCTAGGGACCTAAGCTTTGTCACCACAATAAACAGAACATGCTGGAGGGATAGATTCCTGTCCCAGAGACTTCCCATACTCTGGAACAAACTACCTATCTATATCAAAGAAAGCTCCTCATTAGCACTCTTCAAGAAAAATCTTGATGATTGGATGGGAGATGGGAAAGTCATCCTGGGTATCACTTCTGTGGCTCTGCTTGACAGGGGCACAGGAAAATAATTTTCTTGGGTGGCAAAAGCCAGAGTACCATTTGGCTAATCTTATATAGGCCCCAGGGCCAATAGCCTAGTACCTACCTATGAACTTATGAACCTGCTATGATCCTATAATTCTATGTATGAGATAAGCAAATATACAGATTTGGTTACGTATGAGATAAGCTTTACAAAGTTATAAATTCAGTTATGTATGAGAACCACTACAAAGATACAGATTTGGTTATGGACTGTAGAAATAGAAAGGGGTCCCACAAATTCACAATACAAACCATGCTGAACAACTGCATGTTTCAGTGCTTTCTTTCCTTTGTTATTTAGAACTTCATCAGACAATAGCAAGGGCTTCTCCCATGCTTTGCAATAGTCAGTTCTGACCAAACAGGTTTACGACAAAAGCTGCCAAAATAGAAGAATGGATCTGGTAAAAAACTAGAAACAAATTGAGGTAATAATTGGAGATACAGAAACTTTGAATCAAAGATAGGTGCTGCTTTAATCATTTAGAGGTTCATTCTAGTACGTCTGAAAAATAGGTGGCGGTGTCACATGGATTAAGACAATTGAAAAATATGTTGAGTCAACAATTGACAAACAGGTTGCCCTGTTGCATAGAACAAAGCAATTGACAGTTTCTTAGATACTAAGGGTCAATGTTAGGCGGCACTGTACGTTTAGAAGTTTGTATGAGTACTACGCCGAAAAACAGGTGGCACTATTGCTGAAACAAGTAGAGGCAGACTGCTTAAAGTTTCAGAAAAGTTTTGCTGTTGACAAATATGGCGCTCTGGCACAGTTTTTATCTTATATGTACACTGATCATAGTTGCTAATGTTTTAGATAAAAACTAGGTGAATTAGATGTACCATTTCAGAGCGCACTGGTTATGTATGAGATATGCACTACAAAGATATCGATTCGGTTATGTATGAGATAAGCTTTACAAAGTTATAGATTCAGTTATGTATGAGAACCACTACAAAGGTATAGATTCGGTTATGTATGAGATAAGCTCTACAAAGTTATAGATTCAGTTATGTATGAGATAAACTAAGCTCTACAAAGTTATAGATTCAGTTATGTATGAGATAAACATTACAAAGATATAGATTTGGTTTTGTATGAAATAAGTACACAAAGAATACTGGTTTCAGGGCAGACCCATGCAGTACTTCACTACATAATTGCAGACGTTGCTCATTTCACCACAAACATCTGCATTCTACCAAACATCCACACAACCTTCCCGAGTCATGGGGGTACCATAATGCCTCCCGTCTTCCTATCAGCCTCCTGTCTAGAACAGGGCCCTTGCTGAAGCCCAGGTAGGTTATACAGTCTGATGCTCCCCTGCACTGATTAGATGTAATCCAGCCATAAAAATGGAGCAAGTTTGGCTGATAGCTCTTCCTGACCATGAAATTCTTTTGTTTCCCTGTACATTGTTGTCATTTAAAAATGCTACTAATCTTCCCCTCAAGATTTTCTCCTTTATTTCTGTGCCAATATTGTTAAAGTAAAAGGCTTTTTGTCCTCTAGTTTTCTACTCTCCTCTTGTACAAATCTACCAAAATTGCAATCCTGAAGTCCTCTGCCACTTCTGGACTAGCCCACAGTCTTTTGAAGATATTTAGCAAAGGATCTGCAAGCACACTCTCTGGACCGTTTTTACCTATTTTCTGAGCAGGTAAGTCAAATGGACATAACTGTTCCCTTTTAAAAGGTGAAACTAAAACATTGTACTGCTTGTCTGGTTAAGGGACTTGCTCAGTTTAAAACATTAAGCAAGTGGAGGTGAAAGGAATCAAACCCTGTACCCTGGGCACAGAAAGCGCATTAACAGCTAAGAGCTCTTAAATCTCTGCATAAAATGCTAGCCTCTACGAGGAGCCCATCTGGTCCTTCTGCCTTATACACTATATAAACACAGCTAATTCCCTCCATGTCTCCCCATCCCCGGATTGGTGTCTCTTTACTGTTTCCCCCTGTTTTTCCCACCTCCCTTCCAGCATTACGCTTCTTGCTTTCCTTTGTGACAACTGACTGAAGTAATTTGTACATTCAGTACCTCTGCTTTCCCCTAGTCTTCTGTGGGAGACATCCAGTCTCTGCTCAGTCTGAACAGTTCTGTCTCTTTCTTTCTTCTTTCCACTGCGTACCTGAAAACATGGCTTCCCTTCTTGATCCTTTCTAACTCCCTTAAACTTTAGCTTTTGCCACCCTTACCATCTTTCTTGCTTTGTTTGCCAGCCTCCTTGCATTGTGCTTCCTCTGTCTCCCCACCTGTCCTTTCCACCTATGTTGCTCCAGAGACTGTGCATCGTGTATCCTCCATGCCCACATGTATGATGCATCACATCCAGCATGAGGACATAGATACCAGGACAGTGTTGCATTATATGAATGTGAAGCTAGCAATTAGGGCATGGAATCTGGGTGTATAAAGTGTATGTGGTGTATGACATCAGGGAACATAGAGCACATCCCACTCATAGTCTCTAGAAATGGAATCAATACATGGAGCATGACAAACAGTAGTACGATGCATGCATGCAACATGATGCATGGAGTACATGGAGCATGACAAACAGCAGTACGATGCATGATGCATGGAGTACACAGAGCATGACAAGCTGCAGTACGATGCATGCATGCAGCATGATGCATGGAGTACATGGAGCATGACAAGCGGCAGTACGATGCATGCATGCAGCATGATGCATGGAGTACACGGAGCATGACAAACGGCAGTACGATGCATGCATGCAGCATGATGCATGGAGTACACGGAACATGACAAACGGCAGTATGATGCATGCATGCAGCATGATGCATGGAGTGCACAGAGCATGACAAACAGCAGTACGATGCATGCATGCAGCATGATGCATGGAGTACACGGAGCATGACAAATGGCAGTATGATGCATGCATGCAGCATGATGCATGGCGTACATGGAGCATGACAAATGGCAGTACGATGCATGCATGCAGCATGGTGCATGGAGTACAAGGAGCATGGCAAACGGCAGTACGATGCATGCATGCAGCATGATGCATGGAGTACATGGAGCATGACAAATGGTAGTATGATGCATGCATGCAGCATGATGCATGGAGTACACAGAGCATGACAAACAGCAGTACGACGCATGCATGCAGCATAATGCATGAAGTACATGGAACATGACAAACAGCAGTATGATGCATGCATGAAGCATGATGCATGGAGTACACAGAGCATGACAAACGGCAGTACAATGCATGCTTGCAGCATGATGCATGGAGTACACGGAGCATGACAAACAGCAGTACGATGCATGCATGCAGCATGATGCATGAAGTACACGGAGCATGACAAACGGCAGTACGATGAAACTTCAGCTGTTCTCAGTCTCTTATCATCTACTTAGAGGTGATCTCTGCTCGACTTACAAAGCCATGTTTGACCCAGCCCTACTTGAAATGCTACACCTAAAGAAATCCCAATCTCCCCCATGCTGCACGCTCCAGAGATCACAACCTTATTACCACAATTAACAGAACATGGTGGAGGGACAGGTTCATCTGCCAAAGACTGCCTATATTCTGGACTAGACTTCCCATTCATATCAAGCAGAGCACCTCACTGGCCCTCTTCAAGAGAAATCTTGACGAGTGGATGGATAACAGAAAGTTCACTCCAGGGATCATTCCAATTGCACTACTGGATATGGGCACTGTGAACTAACATCGGGTGGCACTGTGCCTGGGCAGTTTTCTTTGGGGCTAGGCTTGTAAAGGCTCCAGGGCCATTAGCCTAGTACACACCTATGAACCTATGCATGCAGCATGATGCATGGAGTACACAGAGCATGATAAATGGCAGTACGATGTATGCATGCAGCATGGCACATGGGACCATGCTGTTTACTTGCTGCATTGTCTGCATAACCATGCACTATGCATGATACACAGTGTCTGTGTTCCTAAGTAAATACTAGGCAATCAGTCTGCAGTCTATTACATGCTTAGCCAATGACCAGACAGTGACCAGAGGTGAGAATCAAACTGTATATCTTGTGAATGTGAGGTAAACACTGCAACCTTTATGCCAACTCCTACCCCCTGCAGCATATTATCTAGGAGAATACAGTGCACACTGTGTGTGGTACCTGGAAATATGAAGTGCTCATGGTACAGGGCATCTGAGTTCAAACATTAAACAAGGCTCATGATATCGTAAAGTAAGCACTATATATAGACATCTATCTGTATGGATTCACTTTATAATCTCGAAATGCTGAAATATCGAATTTCAGTATCTCGAGACTATAAAACCGAATCCACAAAACACCGACAAACAAAAACCGCAAAACCACATAACCGAAAACACCGCACACACTACACTAAACATACAACACAACACCCACATCACAACATAAACAAAAAAAAACACACATACACAACTCACACAAACATAAGCAGGAGGGCAAGCTCCGAGATCGCACAAACACAACACAAAAATTCACTCACACTCGCATATTCTCCAATCCCTCACACACACTCTAACTCCCACTCAAAACCCTTACAAAACACTCACTTACCTGACATAACACCTACATCCACACACGGCACAGCGCACAACCAAAACACAAACCCGGACATTACGTAGCGCAACTTCATAACTGCAAATTCAATATATATTCGACATATGTGAAATTCGCGATTATGAACGTTCACTATTTCAAACATTTGACTTTATAGCTTCGAGATACTGAAATTCGACATTTCAGTATCTCGATGTTACAAAGTGAGCCCATCTGTGTATATATATATATATATATATATATATATATATATATAAAGAGAGAGAGATGATACATAGACATGTGCACTGATAAATAGATAAAGATATAAATATTTATATATGGGGCCTGATGTCTAGGATTATGCACTGCACATGGCATCTGGATTCATATAATGTATGAGATTCACAGCACTATAGGGCATGTAGTGGACACTGTGCATGAAATGAGTATGAATCTATGAATCTATGAAACCCAAACGTAGCACATCAGAATATGTAACACATGTGATACATGGTGCCCGGCAGCATGCAGGGTACATGCATACATCAGTGCTAGCCTATTACTGAATCTCTTGTCATAACCAGAAGCATAGTTTTTAAACAGAGGACTTACCTTTTCCCCTTTATGTCCATTTAGTCCAGGCCTTCCACTGTCTCCCTGTGTAGGTAAAGAACATTTTAGTTAATCAATCCTTGATGGCTCCAATTAAACAGTTATATTAGATGTAAGCACAAAAAACATCCATTTACTCAATTTATTTTTTTTCTGTTATATTTTTATTTACTAGGATAGTGCAACTGGGTTTTGCAAAAATCCCTTCTTAGCAGTGGGTCTGGGGAAAAAAGCTCCATCATCAGATAAACAGTGGCATTATAACACAGTATAACATTAGTTTAACAATTGCACAGGATTTGCAAGTACACATTTATAGATACATAGAGACTTTCCAGTTTTAAACAATTGCAGTAAAAAATGTATAACGGCGGCACAGTGGTGCAGCGGTTAATGTTGTCACCTCACAGCAAGAGGTTCTCCGGTTCGATTCTCGGCTGGGGTGCCTTCTGTGTGGAGTTTGCATGTTCTCCCTGTGTTCGCGTGGGTTTCCTCCGGGTACTCCGGTTTCCTCCCACATTCCAAAGACATGCATCTGGAGCATTTCTCCCCGGGCCTCCACTGAAAACAGGCTCTGTGGAACCTAGTCGGACTTTCCTGGTCAACAAATGCTAAATAAATAAATAAATAAATAAATAAATAAATAACATTGAGAACAAATACAAGTTCTAAAAACATACATATGCAATGAGACACTGATTACATACACAGCAGGTTTACATGCTCCAACATGTATCTTTTCTTCACATAAGAATAATGCATGAAACAATAACATAATATTTATGCTAGTTTACTAAATGTTTATGTATACAAGACAAATGTCTGCTTTTTTGGTGCATGACTGAATGTGTTACATTTTATTGCATAGTAATAAAAGAAAAAGATACAGAAAGCTAAAATATGTGAGTGCTCACTGTAACACTAGATCATTCATGCAGGCTATTATGGCAGGTGACGTGACACAGACTAACTGTTGTAGCAGATAACACTTGACACGAATAGGCTCCTGTGGTAGGTGACACGTAACACAGGCAGGCTGCTGTGGCAGGTCACACATAGTACATATGGATACAGGCTTAAACAGCAGATGACATGATACAAACAGGCTGTTCTGGCTCATCAGGTTTTTCTCAGCACATCAAATTTTCTTGAAAAAATTTTGTTGGCAATACCTGTTATCAGAGTCAGGCCACAAGTGGTCAAGCAAAACAAGGTACATGGTTTTCCCTGCATGCAGAAGAAGGAGGACACCAAAGAAGAATGTTCAGTGAGGCAGAGTGCTAAACCAGATATGACTTGGTGGATTATTCCCTGGGGTATTTTTCTCAATCTGCTATAACTGTATATGTTAAATATTTTTTTCTGAGCAATTGTGTTAATAAAAGTATTATTAGTTAAAAAAGAAAATAGGTACACCATGGCATTTATGACATACATTTTGGCTATTTGTACTCACTGTCAGCAGCAGTATAGTTATTACAATCTTTCAAGCTCAGCACAAAGCTACCTTCATCTCTGATATTTTATGTCCCTCTCTCTTTCACTCTCTCTTCCTGTCTCTCTATACACGCACACGCACACTCACACTCACACGCGCATGCGCACACACACACACACACACACACACACACACACACACACACACACACACACACACACACACACACACACACACAAACTCACATTCTACACTCTGCAGTATCGAATACCAAATGCCAAATAGCTCTTTTGTATACTGTCTACCTGACCTTCCCATCATCTCACAATGACAAGTACAATAAAACTGGCAGATTATCTCACATTATCTCACATTATCTCTCATTATCTCTCATGATCTCACATTATAGGTTCATAGGTTCATAGGTAGGTACTAGGCTATTGGCCCTAGGGCCTATATGCCAAAGGTACCCTGGCTTTCGCCACCCAAGAAAATTATTTTCCTGTGCCACTGTTGAGCAGAGCCACAGAAGTGATTCTCGGGGTGAATTTCCTATCTCCCATCCAATCATCAAGATTTTTCTTGAAGAGTGCTAATGAGGAGCTTTGTTTGATATAGATAGGTAGTTTGTTCCAGAGTATGGGAAGTCTCTGGGACAGGAATCTATCCCTCCAGCATGTTCTGTTTATTGTGGTGATGAGGTTTAGGTCCCTAGGGATTGGGATTTTTTGAGTGGAGCATGTCTAAAAAAAAGCTCTGGGTTTGACATAGCTTTGTGTGTTATCTCTCATTATCTCTCATTATCTCACATTATCTCTCATTATCTCTCATTATCTCACATTATCTCTCATTATCTCATATTATGTCACATTATCTCTCATTATCTCACATTATCTCACATTATCTCTCATCATCTCACATTATCTCAGATTATCTCACATTATCTCTCATTATCTCACATTATCTCTCATTATCTCACATTATCTCTCATTATCTCTCATTATCTCACATTATCTCACATTATCTCACATTATCTCTCATTATCTCACATTATCTCACATTATCTCTCATCATCTCACATTATCTCAGATTATCTCACATTATCTCTCATTATCTCACATTATCTCTCATTATCTCTCATTATCTCACATTATCTCACATTATCTCACATTATCTCTCATCTCACATTATCTCACATTATCTTACATTATCTCTCATCATCTCACATTATCTCACATTATCTCACATTATCTCTCATTATCTCACATTATCTTTCATTATCTCTCATTATCTCACATTATCTCACATTATCTCACATCACCTCACATTATCTCAGATTATCTCACATTATCTCTCATTATCTCACATTATCTCACATTATCTCACATTATCTCACATTATCTCTCATTATCTGACATTTCCATTTCCATACACGCTAAATGTGTAAATTTGAGAGTTTCCATTCTCTTCCTTAGCACAGAACCTTACAGCACTTTCCTCATATCCACTGACCATTGTTACGTTTACACTGACTAAGGTACATTATTACTACCTTTTCATCTTTGGTCAAACAAAGTATGGTTATACATTAAGAAGGCTGGGACCGCTATTCTAGTGGCAATAGTGAAGTAGCCTGTTCAGTCCAAGTTGGAAATTACACAGGGAAGCTTAAAGTGAGATTGTTTCATCAGCCTGAGGGCATTCTATGGCCCTCGGTGTCAATCTGCACTTGACAGCTACTTTTCCTTTTACATTCCTCATCAGACCACTAATAGAGCTCAACAGACCACCAACAGAGTATAATGCACCCTTTTGTGTGTACTTCACCAGACACCTGCAGCAGCTGGACAGAGGTTTCTCACTAAAATATACAGGGAATCCAAACCATGAACTACGTGGACAGGACAAAAGCCCTGTCACTTTTCTCTGTATCTTATAAGCTGATGAGAGGTGAGTTGTGCTTGGCCTACAGGGCAATCTCAAACCCTGAACTAATGGAAAGGCTGCACATCCGCAAGTCAAATGGCTCAAGAGTCATTTGTTCTAGGGATTTCAACCTAGCCTGTGACATTAACAGATCATGCTGGAGAGACAGGTATGTCTCCCAGAAATTGATGCTTCTCTGGAATAGATTCCCAATCACATAAAACAGAACTCCCTACTGACCCTATTCAAATGCAACATAGATATTTGGATGGGAGACTGCAAATTTGCCCTTGGGGTGGCACTCTTCTCTTATGGAAAGTGTAGCCAGTGTTGATCACAGACCTGTTCTGTTCATAAATTTGTTGTGTGAACTACCAAAAAAAGAACAAATGGGGATACTTCAGATTAAAACGGCAAGGTTTGTAAAAGCTCTAGGGCTGCTAGCCTAGTAACCTCCTATTAAGCTATGATTATTATGCATTTCCAATTTCATCTTGTGGTGGAAGGTGTTTAACTGGTCTCTCTGAGATAAGAGGCATTCCAGGGAGCTTAAATTGTACTTGTTTATTTGCCGGTGAGTTTTTTCTGTCTGCTGTAGATTAGGCACATTTTTGTGCAGCCGTTCTTCACTCAGTGGTGGTTAGTAATATCCTGTATAGCAGCAATGCTATAAAAGCTACTACTTAAGACTTTAATCCATAACACAGAAAGACTCTACATTGGGCTAAGCTTAGCACAGCTAGATAGTGTCATACACCAAAAGGTCACAGCAGTAACATTTAGCCTTCGCCTTAGACACCACTCAGGTGACCCCAGTAAAATTAAAACCCTAAACCACAATAGCTCAACCCTAGTACAGGTCCTAACAAGATGGATCTGCAATTTCCTAATGTGGCTGTGGCCATTGTATCTTGAGACAATGTATCAATTATCTCATGTACTTGGTCAACATTTTAATGCTTAAAGAAACTAACACAGTCTGCAAGAGATCTACATACATAACTTTTTGGAGGCAAAAATCTCATTTACAAACAAGGTTCTCAAAAACACACACAATACATCCTTCACACACACTGTTCACCACACACATAGACCTTCTTTTGCTGAGGCACTTAAAAGAAACCTCTCCATACGTCAAAGACTTCCTAAGCCATCAAACTGCAACACCTACCCTCAGACATTACTAAAGCACACACCAAAAGCAACACCTAACACCACACATAAGCCTACAGCCAAGGATCACCCAAGAGAAAAGCCCACAAAGCAAGTAAACACTTGGTCTTCTCATAGGGGACTCTATTGTACGACACACAAACATTCCTGTCACCAGGCTTGACAAGAAGAAGATAATGGTCAGCTGTCTATCTGAAGCCAGGATCTGCAGTATTATGCATGTACTCAAGTCACTGCACCACAGATACAGACGTGATGATATCATAGTCTATGTGGGGGTAAATGACCTGAGACTGGCCTATATGAAAAGTGGCATTATGTATGTCTAGGAATATGTGTCACAGACAGGAACATGCCTTGCATTGTCTGCATTCTACCTTGGCCAACTATGACACATATGTGGAAACATATATATAAATATATATATATATATATATATATATATATATATATATATATATATATATACAGATATAGGTATATATAGATAGATACAGATATAAATAGATATAGGTATATATTTAATAAGTGCCATCTAGGTAATCAAGATGTAATATCATTGTAAAGAAACACAGCTGGGACTACGGATCAGAAATCAGCTGATCACATATTGTTAAAAACAGGTGGGACTACGGATCAGAAATCAGCTGATCACATATTGTTAAAAACAGCTGGGACTACGGATCAGAAATCAGCTGATCACATATTGTTAAAAACTGCTGGGACTACGGATCAGAAATCAGCTGATCAAATATTGTTAAAAACAGCTGAACTACGGATCAGAAATCAGCTGATCACATATTGTTGCCTTTTTCTCTTAGCAAAATCATGTAACAGGGGAGTGGGAAATTTAACTTTTCATCACTGCAGTACAATATTGGAGTTGTTATATATAATTAGGGTGGAGTGAAAGGTGCAGGGGCGTTTCCCCCTTGGAAAAAATGTATTTTTTTAGATTAATTGAGTTTTGAGCACTTTTGTTGAATATTTGCAGGTTCAAGGTAGTGAGTATTCCCCCATGTGTCCTATACTCATATATGTATATATATATATATATATATATATATATATATATATATGGTGGTGCTGCGGTAGTGTTGTCGCCTCACAATAAGACGCTGTCCGCTAGAGCGTCTTCTGTGTGGAGACATGCGTGAATGGGCGTACCTTGGTTGAAGGTTGTGCGTCAGGCCTGGCAAGCCGGTACGTAAAAATCAACTGCCAATCATTAGCGGACCGGCATTCTGCTGTGGCGACCCCTGACCGGGAAAAGCCGAAAGACACAAACATATATATATAAATATATATATAAATATATATATATATATATATATATATATATATATACACACACACACACACACACACACACACACACACACACATACATAGAAAGAGGAAGATATTTAATTGGATTCAGGCTGAGTGTCCTCAGAAAAGCTGCCCACACAGGAAGTCAGAGATGGTCATAATATCAGTGAGACAATGTATCAAGATAAAAGGCGAATGCACCATGTACTCCCATTTGCATGTAATTTTGGGGTGGGAGAACGGTGCATTTGCCCCGCTGCAGAACCCATGTTAATTCTTGTCTTGGAGTTACAGGATATTGTGTCTGTGGGAGAATGTTCTAGCCCTCTCCTAATGTCCTTACTGAATTCTGACTTTTGTGCAGATGGAATTTATGCTTATCTCATGACTTAAAGAGAGCCTGCAGTCCTTGCATATGGCCATAAATTCCATCTGGCAGTAATACAGCGTTAAACTACTACTTTTCTACTTCTCCATTTTCCTTGTTTGGTCAGGGGGAAGTTTCTTTACTCACCAGTGAGAGTGGGGAGTACTGAGCTGCCTGTTTGTCCTCAGAGGAGGGGTTTAAGTCAGTAACTTGTAGTTCATTGGCCATTTTGGGTCATTTCCTGCCTTTTCTAGCTCCCTGCTATAAAGCACGCTTTAGCACGCTTTAGCGCAATTTAGCGCGGAGTTGCCACAGGAGCACACAAGAGCAGTGGCGGTTAATCAAGGTTAAACTATTCGGGCTACCTAAAGTCCACTCTTCATTTTTTCCCTTAGAACAGCTCTTCCTAAGCTGTACTGCTAATCTAACCACCCTATTCTATACCTAATAAGTTTAGATATACTTGATTCCTAAGTGACTATTCTCTATCCGGATAGCCTAGCACTTGCTCCCAAAGTACTCTTTACTCTGATATAGCACTTTTTATTATACATAGCACCCTACCAGCCTAATACCCCTTTTCGATCATCCACATCCCTCGAAGTCTTTTCAAACCCATCTACACAAAGTTTTTAACTTTTCCTTCTAGCATGTCGCGGGGTCAGTTGCTAGTGTCCTCTCCTGCTCAGCTGATGAATCTGGGAATATTGAGGCAATGTTACAATTGCCTCATGTACACAGACAACCCTCTCCTTCTCCCACAAAACACAAACACATGCGAGAGATGCAACTATATAGCCAAACTGGAGGCTGAGCTCTCTCAACATAGGAATGGCAAGACCAGACAGGAGGAGAAGGTAACCACACACACCACAAACCCAGTCTCACATAGCACTATCACAACTTCATATCATACACATAAACACATAAAGACATACTTGGAAGCTCTGACCAAAAATCTACCAAAACAGCAGAGGCCACCAAAGCAAACACCCAAACAACTGCCACCACAGACCAAGACACATGCAACACATAGACCACAAAGTCAGTGTGCCAAACAGTCACAGCCCTTAAGGCCAAACACAATGCCAGACACTCTTGTCATAGGTGACTCCATAGTCAGACACACTGACGTCCCACTCACCATATTGAGCAACGAGAAGGTCACAGTAAGCTGCCTGTCGGGTGCTAGAATCCGCCACATAACGCAAGCACTCAGGTCACTCGACAACAGGTACAAGTATGACTCAGTCATTGTCCATGCTGGTGTGAACGACCTGAGACGCACCTCCCTGGACTACATGAAAAGAGACATAGAGGAGCTCTCTGATTATGTAGCCCAGGCAGGTATGACCCTGACCTTGAGCAGTATCCTACCTTCACCAAGAATGATGCCACAATACAGAGACAAGATGATCAGCTTTAATAATTGGCTTAATCTCTGGTGTCATTCAAAGGAGAACCGATGTCTGTCTGCCTGGGATGACATGCTGGACAAGCCACGCTGCTTCGCAAGGGATGGCTTGCACCTGTCACCCCTGGGCTTCCGGATATTGGCAAAGGCTCTTGCCACCCCCATAGTGCCTTTTTTAGACAAGGCTCAAATTCTAAACCGACCACCCTAGAACAAAACAAAGGAAAAAAACTAAGGGTAATGCTGCTCAATGCCAGAAGTCTCAACCTCAAGATGCACGCACTCGAAGCACTTCTCAGTATGGAGAACATCGATGTCTGTGCTGTGACTGAAACCTGGTTCAAGGCTCCTGAGAGCACCCCGGCACTATCAGGTTTTACCTCATATCATGCGTTCCGGCCCCAAAATCCGGACAACACCAAGAAAGGAGGAGGGGTGTCCATATTCATCAAGGACACCCTCACCTCCAGGTTGGTGGCAACGCACGATGCATCAGAGACCATCCAGGTGCAATTAACCGTAGGCAAGACTGCTCTGCAATTTGTAGCATGTTACAGGCCACCCTCTCAAACTCAGGAACCTCACACAGCTTTCCTGAAAACTCTGGAGGGGATAAATGTAACCCCAAACACCATCATACTAGGTGATTTCAACTATCCGAATATAGACTGGGATCACTACTCAAGCCCCAACACTCTAGCCCAAAGGTTCCTAGAGTTCATAAACTCAAATGCCATGGGACAACTAGTCACCATGCCCACAAGAGGCGAAAACATACTAGATCTCATCATCACAAACATGGGGTCACAATGTTCAACACCGGAGGTATACCCCTCATTGGTGAGGTCAGATCATAAACTAATCTCACTGGAAGTCCACATCCCGCCCCCACCCCAGATAAAAAAGACCACAGTGAAGAACTTCTCTAAAGCCGACTTCACACTTGTTAGGACTGGTGTGGTCTCTTTCAAGGCCCCCGAACCAGCAGAAACCATCACTAAAGCCGCTGAATCACATACAAATGCCTTCTACCAGCACCTCCAGGACTGCATGGATCAGGCAATCCCAAACAAAACAAAGACTCTTTGTACCAAAGGCAAGCATCCAGTCTGGTGGACCCCAGCCATAAACAAGCTCTACAACAAAAGGAGAAAGCTACTACAAGATAGAGCAAAATCCCTAAAAGGGAAGACACCCTTGATCATTATAAGTAAAAAACTAAGAGCTCTCATAAAATCATTCAAGGCAAATTTTGAAAGAAAAATCGCCAAGGACTCAAAAGACAATCACAAGGCCTTTTTTAGTTATGTTAGAAACCTGGGAGGAAACTCCCAGATATGCTCAGAACTAGTTCAAAATGATGTAAAGATCACTGAACCTACAGACATTGCCAACATACTGGCTGACAGGTGCAGTGCAAATTTCTCCCCCCCTTCCCCCCCAAAAGGAGAAATATCTATACCAGAGGATTGTAGCCTCCCAAACATCTCAAATGCTCAGGTGAGAACAGCTCTCTCCAAGGCGAAAAACACAGCATCCATGGGACCAGATGGTGTCCCCGGTTGTGTGCTCCAATGAACTCATTGAGGAATTAAACCCGCAATTAGGGCAGCTGTTTAATCTTAGCCTCACCTCAGGATACGTACCCAAGGAGTGGCGTACGGCAACTGTGGTCCCACTACATAAAGGCGGTGCCTCCACCGACCCTGGAAACTACCGTCCCATCAGCTTGACAAGCCTGGTCTGCAAAGCTATGGAGAGGATCATAACGGAACTCATAAATAAAGACATAGGGGACCTGCAGACATTGGATCAAACCTAATTTGGCTTTGTCAAGGGCAAATCATGCCTCATAAACTTGGTTGACTTTTTCGAAACAGTCACCAAGGCCATTGATGAGGGCAAGGCAGTCCACACAGCCTACCTTGACCTGGCAAAGGCATTCAACACAATACCCCACTCGGGCATCACAGAAAAACTCACCAGCTTAAATGTAAACCCATACATCACAAGATGGGTTGCAAACTGGCTAAGTGACAGAACCCACAGGGTCAGAGTTGCTGGCGCCATGTCTGATTCCAAGCCTGTCACAAGCGGTGTCCCACAGGGCTCGGTCCTGGGCCCACTCTTGTTCGGCATCTACTTTTCAGAAGTACAGGCAAGCACAGGAGGATTATGGCTGACAAAGTTTGCAGATGACTGCAAACTGGGCACCATAGTTGAAAACACATCAGACACAGATATCCTTCAGAAAGATCTCATAGAAATGGATAACTGGTGCCAAAGCCATGGCCTAAAGTTAAATGCTAAAAAATGCATAGGCATACCCTTCAGGAAAAACAAGGTTACCCCCAGCTACCATATAGGTGGCAATCCACTAAGCACAGAAGAGGTTATCAGGGATCTGGGGACCCAGGTTGACAGTAACCTTTCATTTGACACCCACGTTGCCAAAGTAGTTAGGAAGACCTTCTACATTGCCCACCTGATCATGAAGGGATTCACATCTAGGTCAAGGGAGGTCATCATTCCCCTGTACTCATCACTCATCAGACCGATGATTGAGTACAACGCCCCATTTGGAATGTATCTGACCCGACACCTGCAGCAATTGGAATGGCCCCAAAAGTTCCTCACCAAAAGGATAAAGGGTCTCAAAAATATGTCCTATGCTGCCCGACTGAAGGAGCTCCAGCTTTACTCAGTCGCTTACCGCCTGCTCAGAGGTGACCTGTGCCTGACATACAAGGCCATGTCCAACCCGGAATTAATGAACATGCTTCACCTCAAAAAATCTAAATCCATCCGATCTACAAGAGCACGAGACTTGTACCTTGACACAGTCATAAATAGGACGTGCTGGAGGGACAGATTCATCACCCAGAGACTCCCTATGCTGTGGAACAAAATCCTGGTACATGTGAGGCAGAGCACCTCGCTGGCTTTGTTCAAGAGAAATCTTGACCAATGGATGGGAGATCGCAGGTATACCCCAGGGATCACATCTGTTTCACTGCTTGACAGAGGCACAGCTAAATAATGGGCATAGTATCCTTCAAACTAAAGGGGTGGTGAAAGTCACAAAACTCTGGGCTAGGCTTATAAATGCCCTAGGGCAGATAGCCTAGTATGAACCTATGAACCTATGAACCTATGAACTTGATACAAAACAAGAGCAGACAAGACTTATGAAATCAGTTCACTAAAGTGCTTTCACAATCTTTCACGCTACCAGTAAGTTACCGTCTTGAAGCGCATGACTCTGGAAATGTTTCCCCCTATAAACATGTCCATTGTCCTTTGAAACTGTCTGTGTGATGAGAGTGAAGTAACAAAACGGAAGTTTCATTACTAAACATTCATTTCTGCAACCCTCCTGTTCAGCCTGCTAGGAGTGATAGTGTTTAAAACACCATATCATTCTATGCCACTGTTAAAAGAACGGTCGTTATTGGTCACCCTTAACTACATACACAAAATGCATCAGGCATCTTAAACTCATCACTGATATGTGAGAAAGGTACGTTGTTTATTCATTTGTCAAGAATCCCAGCAGAAAATAATGAACTGACTGTGCTTGGCTCCTTTCACAATAAGTTATACAGCAGGTTACTACAACATTTTTTCATTTTGCCCCTCATATACTATGTGTCCTATCTTTGCTACTTTATTTTGTGATGAATTAATGTTGTATATCTTTACAGACATGAAGCTCTAAGTGAATACTAGGTGCATGTAACAAAATGGTATTTCCTAAAGGACAAGATATATGAGCACATAGTTCAGAGAGCAGATTGGGCAGCTGTAACAATGACTGTGCCCTAACGAGTCACACATCAGTCTCACTAAAGCTATCCATTACAGGTCCTAAAGGACAAGATATATGAGCACATAGTTCAGAGAGCAGATTGGGCAGCTGTAACAATGACTGTGCCCCTAACGAGTCACACATCAGTCTCACTAAAGCTATCCATTACAGGTCCTAAAGGACAAGATATATGAGCACATAGTTCAGAGAGCAGATTGGGCAGCTGTAACGAATGACTGCCCCTAACGAGTCACACATCAGTCTCACTAAAGCTATCCATTACAGGTCCTAAAGGACAAGATATATGAGCACATAGTTCAGAGAGCAGTTGGGCAGCTGTAACAATGACTGTGCCCCTAACGAGTCACACATCAGTCTCACTAAAGCTATCCATTACAGGTCCTAAAGGACAAGATATATGAGCACATGGTTCAGAGAGCAGATTGGGCAGCTGTAAAAATGACTGTGCCCCTAACAATTCACACATCAGTCTCACTAAAGCTATCCATTACAGGTCCTAAAGGACAAGATATATGAGCACATAGTTCAGAGAGCAGATTGGGCAGCTGTAACAATGACTGTGCCCCTAATGAGTCACACATCAGTCTCACTTAAGCTATCCATTACTGGTCCTAAAGGACAAGATATATGAGCACATAGTTCAGAGAGCAGATTGGGCAGCTGTAACAATGACTGTGCCCCTAACGAGTCACACATCAGTCTCACTAAAGCTATCCATTACAGGTCCTAAAGGACAAGATATATGAGCACATAGTTCAGAGAGCAGATTGGGCAGCTGTAACAATGACTGTGCCCCTAATGAGTCACACATCAGTCTCACTAAAGCTATCCATTACAGGTCCTAAAGGACAAGATATATGAGCACATAGTTCAGAGAGCAGATTGGGCAGCTGTAACAATGACTGTGCCCCTAACGAGTCGCACATCAGTCTCACTAAAGCTATCCATTACAGGTCCTAAAGGAAAAGATATATGAGCACATAGTTCTGAGAGCAGATTGGGCAGCTGTAACAATGACTGTGCCCCTAACGAGTCACACATCAGTCTCACTAAAGCTATCCATTACAGGTCCGAAAGGACAAGATATATGAGCACATAGTTCAGAGAGCAGATTGGGCAGCTGTAACAATGACTGTGCCCCTAATGAGTCACACATCAGTCTCACTAAAGCTATCCATTACAGGTCCTAACGGACAAGATATATGAGCACATAGTTCAGAGAGCAGATTGGGCAGCTGTAACAATGACTATGCCCCTAACGAGTCACACATCAGTCTCACTAAAGCTATCCATTACAGGTCTTAAAGGACAAGATATACAAGCACATAGTTCAAACAGCAGATTGGGCAGCTGTAACAATGACTGTGCCCCTAATGAGTCACACATCAGTCTCACTAAAGCTATCCATTACAGGTCCCAAAGGACAAGATATATGAGCACATAGTTCAGAGAGCAGATTGGGCAGCTGTAACAATGACTGTGCCCCTAACGAGTCACACATCAGTCTCACTAAAGCTATCCATTACAGGTCCTAAAGGACAAGATATATGAGCACATAGTTCAGAGAGCAGATTGGGCAGCTGTAACAATGACTATGCCCTAACGAGTCACACATCAGTCTCACTAAAGCTATCCATTACAGGTCCTAAAGGACAAGATATATGAGCACATAGTTCAGGGAGCAGATTGGGCAGCTGTAACAATGACTGTGCCCCTAACGAGTCACACATCAGTCTCACTAAAGCTATCCATTACAGGTCCTAAAGGACAAGATATATGAGCACATAGTTCAGAGAGCAGATTGGGCAGCTGTAACAATGACTATGCCCTAACGAGTCACACATCAGTCTCACTAAAGCTATCCATTACAGGTCCTAAAGGACAAGATATATGAGCACATAGTTCAGAGAGCAGATTGGGCAGCTGTAACAATGACTATTCCCCTAACGAGTCACATATCAGTCTCACTAAAGCTATCCATTACAGGTAACAGGCTTGTTATTACTCAAAAGCCAGCGTATTATACTTTTCTTATGATTAATCAATGCGGCTCCATTCCAAAAGTGAACAATTTTACTGTTAAAACAAACACAATTTCAGTATTTTTCCCTTCAGATTTTTAGCATGCCAGACGTGTTTCTTCATTTTATTAACCTGCTGTCATATGATTCTACCTAACGATGTTTCATAGATGGTATTTGAAATGACTGGTTTGCACAGAACTGCACTATAACATTTACAGACTTCACTAGGTGAGGACTGATAGGATAGGGTTTGCAGAAATGTGCCACATGCTAGAGCAAGGCTTTTGTCACATAACAGTATAACGCAGATTGAAATAGACATGAATATTGATACAATGACAATGTACACAGCCGAGTAGATAGATTAGCTTTGATGTCAAAATCAAAGTAAGGCCAAAAACATAAAAGCCAAGTAATATGGAACATTGAAAGCAGTAAGTTGCGGAACAAAGCACCAGCCACACTCAGGCTTACACAGATCTCACAAGGCTTGTAGATGGCAGATACTGTAAGTCAGCTGCATTTGAACAAGTTTCAGCAAGTACTGCACAGTACTTACTTCACATGGCAAATGCTTACAGTCAGGTGTCCAGTCAGCGGGACGCTTATTGATTCATTAAAGGGAATCTAGGACAGTAGAAAATGGAGGCATACAGCATGCAGAGGTATACACAAAGGAGAAGCATGATGGAAAAGCTGGCTGGGGAGGACAAGTACATTTTTATGGGTATGGGGACACCTTTATGATACACATATGGAGAGAAGAAGGCTAATGTTAGAGGTATACGGAAACAGGAAAAAAGGCAGGAGAGTGTAGTCTGCTGGGTCTACAATAAAACAAACCAACACAAACAGGGATGGCTGAGCACATACAAGGAGGGGGAGACACAGGTTTGATAGATACAAGCTCAGGAAGGACTAATGGTGATGTGGGTGTGGGTAAAACACAGGGGTGGGATGCTGCAAAAAGCTGTACATTGAAGATTCAGATTTCACTAATTTAATTTTCAGTATTGTGAACACAATTCATCTAACCCTAAGTATAGTTTGAAAACTAATAAAAATAAATAAATAAAGCACATAAAATAATACTTTTGCAGTCAGTCAAGCCCCCATGAACCCCGCTACACCCTCACCTTAGTTTAAAATACCAACTCCAAGGTCACACAACCATCGGGGAAAAAGGAAACAAAAATCCTTTCCCCATTTTTACCAATCTGGCACTGACATATCAGCAAGATGGCAACTCCAAAAGCAAGACCCACTAAACACTAAATAAAAGACAGACTCAACCAGACATACATATCTACATACCTACAAAACAGGTTGCTAGCTACAAGCATTACATGTGAATCGCACACATTCACTTACAGTACATCATAAACAGGATACAGATGGTTCCATATTCTGCACACACTGAACAATTGAAATTCGATGTAATGCACTATCTTCTACAAATTGAACAACTGTGTCTCCACAAACAAAATGTGCCCCTGGGAAAGCAGGGTGGCAGTACACCTCTCTGGGGGTATGATGGGGTATAGGCAGCACACAGTTTGGCACCTGGAACACAGGAATGTCAATTTGACTCCCCTTCTCCACAAGGAAGTCACTAATCACTGACTCACCACAACCAGAGGGTCAGGGGCTGGCTGTGGCTGATGAGCTTAAAGGTCATCAGCATCATCACAACCTGCAGGATGAAGGATGGCATTAGCAGATGTGCACCTACTTATTTACCTGTGCCAGGTAAAAGGTTAAGAACTTTATGAGACATGCAGGAAAAACTCTTCTACTTTCGCTGGATTGTGGTGAGGGCAATAAAGAATGCATACTAAATAACTTTATTAACCTCAATGGATGGTACCTGCAGTCTCCAGTTCTCAGCTCTCTACCCTAGCACCTTCAAATGCCAGTGGAGTAGAAGGAATGAAGTGATACAAATGGGGATAACTAGAATGGAGAGTCATGAGGACAAAGGTGCCAGACAAATTATTTAAAACATTCTTATATTCTTCCATTTGTTATATCATGTCCAACATCTTATTTTTTTAATTTGATCTATTCACATTTCATAGCTTGCAAACAAAGTGATAGAAACTGATTATTTCATTTTAGTTGTGCTATATTCTACCAGGTGCTATATCCTGTGCAAACATACAAGACTGCTTTTCTGTTGTGACACAGCCTGTGATAACATTTTGGTCTTTCAAAACTTATACATGTACTGATAACATTTCCAGTAATTTTAGATTTGCAAGAATCACAGTGTTGTGATGAATGACATACCATAGTTTTTCCTATAAAGATAGATTTCTTAATTGAGGATGAAAAGGAAAAATCATGACCAAAAGTTAGAAATTCAATTTTCATGGTAACATCTCTTACTTCAGCAACTTTAATCAAAAGATGCTCTGATTCATCTAATCTCACTTCTCCTAACAAGACTTCAAAATAATTTAATAATTACCCCAATACTTACTGCTTTGGATACTATAGTGATTTTTGCATACTTCCAAATGTTAATGATCCTGGGCATACTGCAGTAATGTATCTGTAAGTAGCACAGTGAGTACATGTGTACATACTGTAGTAATTCATCTAAAAGTGACACAGTGATTACCTGTGTACATACTGCAGTAATGTAACGGTAAGTAACACAGTGAGTACATGTGTACATGCTGTAGTAATTCATCTATAAGTGACACAGTGAATACACATGTACATACTGCAGTGATGTAACTGTAAGTAACACAGTGAGTACATGTGCACATACTGTAGTAATTCATCTATACGTGACACAGTGATTACCCATGTACATACTGCAGTAATGTATCTGTAAGTAGCGCAGTGAGTATGTGTACATACTGTAGTAATTCATCTAAAAGTGACACAGTGATTACCTGTGTACATACTGCAGTAATGTAATGGTAAGTAACACAGTGAGCACATGTGTACATGCTGTAGTAATTCATCTATAAGTGACACAGTGAATACACATGTACATACTGCAGTGATGTAACTGTAAGTAACACAGTGAGTACATGTGTACATACTGTAGTAATTCATCTATACGTGACACAGTGATTACCCATGTACATACTGCAGTAATGTATCTGTAAGTAGCGCAGTGAGTACATGTATACATACTGTAGTAATATATCTAAAAGTGACACAGTGATTACCCATGTACATACTGCAGTGATGTAACTGTAAGTAGCACAATGAATACATGTGTACATAATGTAGTAATTCATCTATAAGTGACACAGTGATTACCTATGTAAATACTGCAGTAATGTATCTGTAAGTAGCACAGTGAGTACATGTGTACATAATGTACTAATTCATCTATAAGTGACACAGTGATTACCTGCGTACATAACTGCAGTGATGTAATTGTAAGTAGCACAGTGAATACATGTGTTCATACTGTACTAATTCATCTAGAAGTGACACAGTGATTACCTGTGTACATACTGCAGTAATGTATCTGTAAGTAGCACAGTGAGTATATGTGTACATACTGTAGTAATTCATTTATAAGTGACACAGTGATTACCTGTGTACATACTGCAGTGATGTAACTGTAAGTAGCACAGTGAGTACATGTGTACATACTATAGTAATACATCTGTAAGTGACACAGTGATTACCCATGTACATACTGCAGTGATGTAACTGTAAGTAGCACAGTGAGTACATGTGTACATACTATAGTAATACATCTGTAAGTGACACAGTGATTACCCATGTACATACTGCAGTGATGTAACTTTAAGTAGCACAGTGAGTACATGAGTACATACTGTAGTAATATATGTATAAGTGACATAGTGATTACCCATTTACATACTGCAGTGATGTAACTGTAAGTGGCAGAGTGAGTACATGTGTACATACTGTACTAATATATCTAAAAGCGACACAGTGATTACCCATATACATACTGCAGTGATGTAACTGTAAGTAGCACGAGTACATGTGTACATAATGTAGTAATTCATCTATAAGTGACACAGTGATTACCCATGTAAATACTGCAGTAATGTATCTGTAAGTAGCACAGTGAGTACATGTGCACATAATGTAGTAATTCATCTATAAGTGACAGTGATTACCTGTGTGCATACTGCAGTGATGTAACTGCAAGTAGCACAATGAGTACATGTGTACATACTGTAGTAATTTATCTATAAGTAAAACAGTGATTACCTGTGTACATACTGCAGTGATGTAAGTGTAAGTAGCACAGTGAGTATGTGTACATACTGTAGTAATACATCTATAAGTGACACAGTGATTACCTGTGTACATACTACAGTGATGTAACTGTAAGTAGCACAGTGAGTATACATAGGTTCACAGGTGTTTACTAGGCTACCAAACACAAGGGCCTTTTTAAGCCTAGCCATGCATCCCAAATGTCTGACATGCTCTGATACCCTTGATAAGTGTAAGCAAGGGCCTGGGAGATGAACCATATACAGGTTACCTATGCCCATTAGAGACATAGGTGCCAAACCAGGGATGAATGTCTGGTTTCCCATCCAGTTGTCTAAGTTGCACTTGAATTGGGTTAGGGAGGAACTCTGCTTCACATAGATGGAGAGCCCGTTCTATAGATGGGGTAGTCTCTGGGATACATACTTATCTCTCCAGCAGGTCTTATTTATATCACAAGCAAGGTTTAAGTCTTTAGAATGGGTAATTCTGGTGCTGTTTGTTTTGTGGATATGCAGGAGGTCCATCAGAGTGAGATTTGACAATGCCCTGTATGTCAGACAAAGATCTCCTCTCAAAAGCCTGTAAGAGACAGAATACAGGGTTATGGCTTTGAGGCGGTCACATAGGACATTTTATTTACTCACTGTATTCTTTTAGTGAGGAACCTCTGTGGACGTTCCGATTGTTGGATATGCCTGGTTAAGTACATACCAAAGGGGGCACTGTATTCAATGATAGGTCTGATGAATCCCAAAAACAATGGAACAATGACTTCCTTTGACTTAGACACCTTACCTTTGTTTATAAATTGTGCAAGATAGAATGATTGCCTCATTACTTTAGACACGTGATGATCAAAGGCTAGATTGCTATCTATTTGTGTCCCTAAATCCCTGACTACTGCATCACATCTAAGGGGTGTGTTGTCATTATGATAGTTACCAGGAATGGATGAGTTCCCAAAGGATACTATTATGCATTTCTTGGCATTTAGTTTTACTCCATGGCTCTGACACCAGTTGTTTTTCTGTGTCAGCCCCTCCTGGAGAACATTTGTGTCAGTGTGAGAGTCAATGCCTGCTCCTAATTTGCAGTCATCTGCAAATTTTGTCAGCCAGAGACCACTGACATTGGCCTTGAGTTCTGAGAAGTAAATGCCCAAAAGGAGTGGACCAAGGAGTGATCCATGTGGGACTCCACTTTTGACTGGCCTCTTTGTAGAGGTGTCTCCCCAATTATAAATTCTTGGGCACTGTCTATGAGCCAGTTGGCTATCTACTGAGTAACATATGGGTTTGTACATAACCTCTTGAATTTTTCAACAATGCCTGAGTGGGATATTGTGTTAAATGCCTTTGTTCAGGTCAAGGTAGGCAGTGTGAATGATTTTGCCCTCATCCATTGCTTTGGTGACCTTTTCAAAGAAGTCCACCAGGTTGAGTAGGCATGATCTGCCCTTGACAAAACCAAATTGGGTTGGGTCCAGTGTCTGGAGGTTTACTATATTTCTGTTGATCATCTCCATAATAATTCTTTCCATGACTTTACATATGAGACTAGTGATGCTTATGGGTTGTAGTTTCCAGTGTCTGTAGATTGCCCACCTTTGTGCAGAGGGATGACTATTGCCTTTCTCTATTCATGAGGCATGAAGCCTATTTGGAGTCTACAGTTAAATAGTAATTCTAGAAGCCCCGACAGGTCATGTTTCATGATATTTAGAAGGCATCCTGGGATACTGTCTGGGCCCACTGATACAGTGTTCATGGCCTTAGACAGAGCATTAAGGAACTGTCTCCTAGTGATAGCAGGGGAGTTATATTTGATGGTATTTCCTGAGGGAAGATTGAGGGTGAGAGGGGAGAGAGGGGTAAAGTTGGAGCTGAATTTGCTGGTCAGTAGGTTTGGTATATCTTCTGGCTCAGTATAGGTGGCTCCATTTACAATGAGCTCTGCACAAAATTGTGTATTGCCTTTGAGGTTTCAGACATAGCTAAAGAATTCCTTGTGGTTGTCCTTGGAATGGGAAGCCAAATTTACTTCAAATTTGGCTTTGGTAGACTTTATTTGTCTCCTGAGTTGTTTGTTTAGTTTGATCGGAGTGCTTTTATCCTGCTGGGTGCTGCACCTCCTAATGTTTGCCATGATTTTCTTCCTCCTGTTATACAGCCGACTGATTTTATGATTTTATTTATTTTGTTTTATTTTACATTTGTTTACTGGGAAAGTCCGACTAGACACAGGTCCATTTTCAGCGGAGGCCCGAGGAGAAAAGCTCCACATTACAATACATTACATGAAAGTAAAAAGAAGTAGAACATACATACATATGGCATATATACACATCAGGACAACATGCTGGTGATTAACAAACATACATATAGCATATATACACTATACACACAACAGGACAAATGTAAACAAATGTAAAATGATTATACATATATTGTTTAAAATGTTAACAGATGTAAAATAAACAAATGTAAAATAAAAATAAAATAAATGTAAAATAAAGTAACGTGATATACAGTGTGTTAGTCACATAGGTACATATACACTTTATTGTAGTATGCTCTTGAGTACATGAGTACTTACACATTACTACAGTATGCACAGGAGTACTGTACTTATGGAGTAATTACACACAACAGAGCCCTGGTTACACACACCACTCACAATGTTTGCCATAAAATGTTATGTACTACATCATAATTCAGGTTTTGGCATACACTATATGCAGCCATTTGGAAACTCAATACCAACATAACAAGGCCTTCGTATACATTACTTCATCTTCTAAATTATATGTACAATTTTATCAAGTGTATTACTCTATCTCTGACCATTAATGCATAGTGCTACCTGCACAAAAAGACCTCTTCGCCTTTAACCTGCCAGCACAAGAACAGTAATACTTCTCTCTCAACTCTCCTATCCTCATTTGGGTTGAAACCATGAAATTTGAAAACATCGAACAGCCACATCCTCATCAGTTTGCTATTTTCCTCGCTGTAGTGTGATCTCAGAGTTGGTATATTTAGTTAGGGGGGTGTGGGGGGCACAGCCCCCCATGTTGGAGGATGTGGTGGGCAAAGCCCTCCACTTTGTAGTGTTTGTGGTTATTTGTTGGAGTTTGTAGGGCAAGCGATTTCTTTCCAAGGGAAAGAAATCTCTTATGTGGAGGTTTGATATTTTGAAAGTTTGCGGTTTTAGGGTCGATCAAATGCCTCTTGAGGAAATAATATAGACCCCCCTCAGTCAGTCTAGAGTAGCTTTACCTCATTATGTATCAGCTTGTCAAGTTGTCTCTCACCGAACAAACTCAATGAGCTACTGTAGGTGAATGGCCTCTCATCAACATTTTGAAAGATGAGAGGAACGCCCTCCATATCATCCTCGTGAAATGGGTTTCATTCCTTGCCCCCTCTAGACTAATACAACTAACTTTGTTGTCATAAATCCATTTATCAATGAGACATTAATTGTTAAAATTGCGCTTGGCAGTGCAAGAAAAGGTGACCCGTTGAACATACTTAACACCATCTGTCTTATCTTCCATCCTCTCACTTTTCTCTTTATATCATATACTAAAATCCAACTCATTGGGAAGTTGTCCTGATTTTCCAGCAGCAGATAGAAAGAACAGCCTGTGTCCTTACTTGTGTGACTCATTTTGTTATGCATCTAACCTTAACTGGTATATTACGTAAACTAAGACAGATTAACAGTGACACTTGCAGCTAGTCTGTGGATGGTGTTTCCAGTCATGTGACCCCCCCCCCTCAGATATCGTCTGTATAAGCATTTCCTGACATATGATACTTTGAACTGTGTGCTGCATGCACAGGTCCTGTTGTGTGATACTCAGCTGGTGGATATGTGTGTGTATCAGTTCTGGCTGGGTTAGTTGCTGTATAATTGCTTCCTGTCATGTGACTATCTGTGCTACCTGCTGGATGCATGCTTCCTGTCAAGTGTACATTTGTAGCTAGATGCCAGATTAAGGTTTATCTAATACAGCATTCATTTTCAGCATCACCAAAACTTATCCTAGAGGATAGAAATTGCATTACTTCAACGTGAATGCTCAGTTTTCCAGCAATGACATTGGTTTATTACAGATTAAACACTCATTACCATAACCAGAAATACCTCTATTAAGAAATCAACTAAACAGCCAGATTCTGGAATATGACGTATAAGCAACAGAAAATATCAATGTTGTGTTATAAAACAAAATATTTTATTTATTTTTATTTTATTTATTTTACATTTGTTGACCGGGATAGTCCGACTGGATGCATGTCCATTTTCAGCGGAGGCCCGAGGAGAAAAGCTCCAAGGGTAAGCAGATACAGCATTACATATTACCAGCATTACATATTACAAACAGACTATTTACAGAGATTACATAAGTAAGCAAGTTAAACAAGTTCCACAGGAGCACAAGTCAGGATTAAATTAAATTACATAGTAAACTGGTTAACAGATTTTTACACATTCGAGTTAGCCAGGCTTGATACATTGACATAGCCAGTTAAGTGACAAATGTTGTTAGAGTCTCGTTTTAAATTGACCTAAGGTGGAAAGTAAGGTAATATCAGCTGGAAGAGAGTTCCAGGATCTACTTACAGAGTTTGCAAAGAGAAAATCACCGGCTGTGTTATTAATTTTGCTAGTCTGAATTAATAGTTTGTTAGAGGATCGAAGCGGTCTACGATTGTTATAAGGGGTGATAATATTTTTAAGTGCAGGAGTATTGTCCGGATTATAGAGGATTTTATGGGCCATAATCAGTTGGTTATTCTGGATTAGGCTAGGTAGTTCAGGCTGATTTAGATTGATGCAATGATGTGTCCTAAAAGGCAGCCCAGTGGCAAACCTGGCAATGTGGTTGTAGCAAATTGAGAGTTTGTTAAGGACAGTCTTGTTCAAATTCAAGAGTAGAGGGGATGCATATAGAAGGATTGAAAGAAGGTGAGAGAGAGCTATGGCAATTTTAGCTGAAGGGGTTAGGAAGGCTTTTATTCTGTAAAGTGACCCTAGTTTTTTATTGATAGTTTTGATAGTTTGGTTAACATGTAGGTCAAATTTGAGATTATTGTCTATGATGACACCTAATAGTTTTGTAGATGGGTCAGGGGAAATTATTGTGCCATCATTTGATTTTATGGTAAAGGTGAAAGCGGTAGACCTACGTGTTGGTGAAAATAACAGCATTTTAGTTTTTTTGGGATTTAGAATCAGACGATGTTCAGAAAGCCAGTTTTCTATTGTATTAAAGGTGGTCTGAGTAGCTGACCATAATTATACTGGAGATGTGGCTGAGCAGAGTCATCAGCATATTGGATACAGCTGACTTTTGGGATGACAGTATAAAGGTCGTTAATGAAGATGGAGAACAGAAAGGGCCCTAGTATAGAGCCTTGTGGTACTCCGAGGGTGTTATGTAGAAGGTTAGAGAGTTTGTTCTGCCAGAGGACAGCCTGCTGTCGACCATTCAGGTAGGATTGAAACCATTGGAGGGCTCCAGTATCTAGACAGAATGTTTGCAGGGTGTGGATTAAAAGTTGGTGATCAACCATATCGAATGCCTTGGAAAGATCGAAAAAGAGGGCTGAGGATATATAATTATTGTTGCGATTATGGTTTATGGTGTTAGTAAAGGCTAGGAGGGCTGAAGTAGTGCTGTGATGAGGACGGAAGCCATGCTGAGTGTCTTCCATAAGATGATTTTGGATTAGGTGGTGCATGAGTTGTCTATGAATACATTTTTCCATAATCTTTGCAAGTGGAGAGAGTATAGCTATTGGCCTATAATTGGAGAATTCAGTAGAGCTGCCTCCTTTGTGAAGTGGGATTACATAGGATATTTTCCACATGGTGGGAATTTTAGCTTCTACTATGGTTCGATTGATTAGTATTGAGACGGGGTAAGCAATAGCATCAGCTGATTTTTGTAGGTACTCAGCAGGGAGTTGATCAGCAGAAAGTGTAGTGGGTTTTAATTTTTTTGATCAAGGTACGGATAAGTGAAGTGGTGACTGGTTGGAAGCTGAACGCAAGGGTGCTACTTTCAGGACCAGGGGAGCTAGGAGGCAGTTGGCTAGCTAGGGCTTGAATTGTCTCAGTAAAGAATTGGTTAAAACTATCAGAAACATCTTCAGGGGTTTTATCAATAGTAGCAGCAGGGATTGGGGTTGAAGTTTGTCCAGGATGTAGTAGATTATTTAAACCTGCCCAAAACTTCTGAGGGTTATTTTGATTTACTGTCTGTAAATTACAGTAGTATTGTTTTTTTGTCTTGTAAAATTGATTTTTTGGTTTCATTCCTGGATTGCCTGTATTTAATGTGATCTTGAGGGTCTTTAGAAGAACGCCATAAAGCCCATGCTTTGTTTCTAAGGGTAATTTTGAGTTTAGACTCTATAGAAAGCCATGGTGCAGTTTTTGCCTTGGTTCTCTTTGAACGAACAGGTGCATGCAAATCAAGGATCTCAAGGAATTTGTTGTTAAAGTATGCTACTGCTTCCTCTAAGGGGAGGTGTTTTAGAATAGACCAATTACATGAGTTTAGTTCTTGTTGGAATTTGGCAGGGTCAAAGTTTTTATTGTTTCTAACCTTTCTGAGTAAGGGTTGTTGGGAATTAATGGTTTTGTGCTTAATTACATATGTGAGAAGGTGATCGCTTAGGCCATTAAGGAGGGTAACAGAGGTGTACAGTTGGGGGTGACTGTTTATGAGTACCCAGTCAAGTATACTTTCTTTTTGGTTGGGTTTACCTATCCTGGTAGGGGTGGATATGATTTGTGTAAATGCATGCAGGTTAATATGGGTGGTTGGGGATTGTAAGGAACAGGTGCCCCAGTCTATGTTAAAGTCTCCAAGTAGTAGGGTTTCTTGGGGGTAGTGACATGATAACCAGTGCAGGATATCTTCAAATGTAGATATATTGTTACCTGGGGGAATGTACATACAGATGATATTAATACATTTATTTTTATTAAGTTGCAATTTGGTGGCAAGAATCTCAGAGTTATTAATCTGAGGAGGTTGTATTACATCTATGGTGACATCCAACTCAGATTTATAGAGTAGAGCTACCTCACCCCCCTTCCTCGAACATATAACCTTAAGTTATATAACCTTAAGTAGCATCACGAATTAGTACCAAACATTACAGTTAATGAAGACAATGCCAATTTTGCCTGTCTGTATGGTCAGCAGCAATGTTTGTGACTTAATATTCTGTCAGTATAGTAACATTTTCTGGCAATGCTCCTGTCAGTGACAATGTTCACAGTGCACCTGCCAATGACAATGTTCGCAGTGCACCTGCCAGTGACAATGTTCACAGTGCACCTGCCAGTGACAATGTTCGCAGTGCACCTGTCAGTGACAATGTTCACAGTACACCTGCCAGTGACAATGTTCACAGTGCACCCGCCAGTGACAATGTTCGCAGTTCACCTGTCAGTGACAATGTTCACAGTGCACCTGCCAGTGACAATGTTTGCAGTGCACCCACCAGTGACAATGTTCGCAGTGCACCTGTCAGTGACAATGTTCGCAGTGCACCTGTCAGTGACAATGTTCACAGTGCACCTGCCAGTGACAATGTTTGCAGTGCACCCGCCAGTGACAATGTTCACAGTACACCTGCCAGTGACAATGTTCGCAGTGCACCTGCCAGTGACAATGTTCACAGTACACCTGTCAGTGACAATGTTCGCAGTACACCTGTCAGTGACAATGTTCACAGTGCACCTGCCAGTGACAATGTTCGCAGTACACCTGTCAGTGACAATGTTCGCAGTACACCTGTCAGTGACAATGTTCACAGTGCACCTGCCAGTGACAATGTTCGCAGTACACCTGCCAGTGACAATGTTCACAGTACACCTGTCAGTGACAATGTTTGCAGTGCACCTGCCAGTGACAATGTTCACAGTACACCTGCCAGTGACAATGTTCGCAGTGCACCTGCCAGTGACAATGTTCACAGTACACCTGCCAGTGACAATGTTCGCAGTGCACCTGCCAGTGACAATGTTCACAGTACACCTGTCAGTGACAATGTTTGCAGTGCACCTGCCAGTGACATCAGTGTTGTGTGTTACTGGAATAAAACTTTTTGCCAGACAGTTAACCAGGAAGAAAATGGCAGCAGATGAGGGACAGCCAGTCCTTCCAACATGAGAGGAGCATGTACAGAGACCAGCTGGTGCCAGAGAACTCCCTAGATAGGAAAATACCAAAGAGGCTAGGGACAGCTGTCCACCCCCACCCAAAAGAAAAGGAAGTGTACAGAGACTAAAACATACCAATGAACTAGCAAGGGAAAGGGACAGCTCTCCAACCTCCCAAAAGGAAAGGATGGGTACTGAGGTGAAAGCATATCAGAAGGCTGACCATGGAGAAAAAAACCCAACTTGTAAGAGATAGTTCCTCACCCTACATCTGTGTAACACAGAAGTACAGAAACCAACACATGTCAGTGGGGTAGTGGAGGAATAAAGCGCCTAACACTCATGGGGCATCTCTCAACCAGGGGAAGGAAGGATAAAAAAATCAGTATATAGCAGCGGACTGCCAAGAGAAGAAACATCAAGCACCCTGCAGACAGCTGTCCAACACATAGGAATGGAAGGATGCAGAAAACAGCACAAATTAGCAAACAGGAAAGGGAAAAAACACCAAACATCTTAGCGACATCTCTTTACCTCACATAACTGGAATAGTAAAGGGATTATCTTATAGGAAGGGAAAAGCAAAGTATAAGGAAAATGTGTGAGAAGGCTAGCTATGAAAGATGTGACCAAGCAGCCAAGGAACAGCTCTATAACTCACAGAAAGGACAGCAGAAAAGAGTAGAGTATGGTCCTGTCCCCTTAGAAAACTGTACCACATAAACGAGTGACTGACATGGTGAGAGTCAGTAATGCAGAAGACATCCTGCATCCATTCATGGAAGCATGCACAATGCAGGTACATGCTGGTTCAGTCATCCTGCATCCATGCATGGAAGCATGCACAATGGAGGTACATGCTGGTTCAGACTTCCTGCATCCATGCACAATGCAGGTACATGCTGCTTCAAACATCCTGCATCCATTCATGGAAGCATGCACAATACAGGTACATGCTGCTTCAGACATCCTGCATCCATGCATGGAAGCATGCACGATGCAGGTACATGCTGGTTCAGACATCCGGCATCCATGCATGGAAGCATGCACAATGCAACTACATGCTGCTTCAGACATCCTGCATCTATGCATAGAAGCATGCATGATGCAGGTACATGCTGCTTCAGACATCCTGCATCCATGCATGGAAGCATGCACAATGCAGGTACATGCTGCTTCAGACATCCTGCATCCATGCATGGAAGCATGTGCAATACAGGTACATGCTGCTTCAGACATCCTGCATCCATGCATGGAAGCATGCACAATGCAGGTACATGCTGTCTCGTGTTATATATACTGAAGAAGAGGAGATAGGAAGGCTGCACCAGACAAGATAAGGAAAATAAGATATTTATTTGTTGTGACCTTTCGTCATCAATTCTCCTGATGAGGCAGAAGGCTGAAGCTTTCTGCTTCTAGTCACCTAAGGGGTATCATGGTAACAATGTGGAGGCAGTAGAAATGACACAGATTTAGTCTGAACATGGATAGATGGTCACAAACCCCTACCCACACGGCCCATGGGACTGAGGTATAACAGAAGGTGATAAGGATGCCCACAAGACCCACGGGACTGAGGAATAACAGAAGGTGATAAGGATGCTTTCCTTTTCTGTTGGCCATAAGGCTCCATATTCTTTAGAATGGAAAGTAACAGACTCATTAGGGCTAAACAAGCAATCAAAAATATACAGTGGATGACATCATGAAATAGATTATTCGAAGAAATCATAACTTACTGCAGCTCCATGATCACCTTTTGCTCCCTTCTGTCCTTCAATGCACTAAAAGAAAAAAATAATCAATTAGATTTCTTACAGTTAAACAAGTAAGCTGTGGACATGTTTAATAAGAACAGAAAGCAACTTTTCATTAGTAGACATTAAGTGCCTATTTTCCCATTTAGTCCAGTATGTTTACTTATCTGTTGGCTTGTTTTTATCTATATGGAAACTGATTTTAATGAAATTCCTATTTGGCCGACATCTGTTTAGATGACAGAATTTAATTGACTACACAGATGGTTGACAGTGTGTGGGCTCCCACAATTCCCACGGTAGTGGAATGCCTTTTCTCGGAGACTGTGGATCTCAGGAACAGTATCTATACATATCAGGGTGTGGGGATTGCAGGGGAGTGCAGGGGGCCTGCCTCTCTGCAAAAAAAAAAAAATCTTTAAGACTGTTTTTTTTTCTGGAGTTGTTTTTCATGCGCTGAGATTTTTAATTAGCACATGTGTGAGTACTTAGGATCTTACATTCAAGTAAGATCCATGGAGTGTGGTGGATGTTGACCATCTGGACGGCTTAGATAAAAAGCTAATGCAAAACAGTCAACAAAGAGTTAAAAATGACCATCAGAAAAGTCAAACCTCTAAATTGTAAATATAAACTCTTCTTTTATTACAAAAGATAATTGAGAAATAATACCCATCATTTTTCAGATTAATCATACATGGCTTTGCTCATGATGACCCTAAAGATATATAGTTAATTTACTTACAGACAGATTTAGCGTTACCTTTACCCCATGAACAGTCACTGAAATTCTGCAACATTCCTGTTCCCACGAACTGCATACAGTCATCATGGAGCAGATCCTGACTGACTAAAAATGCATTTTCCATGGGCATAGAAATTTACCTGGATGCCTAATAAATAGCACCAGACAGGCCAGGACTGAACCTCTGCTACACCTGGCCACAAGGTATAACCCAGAGGTATGGAAAAGAACTGTTACAATCCTTTTTTACAAAAGGAGGCCTTACCCCTGAATCTAGAAATAATAGACCCATCAGCTTAACTAGTAAAATTTGCAAGATCATAGAATGTGTTACTTCATACACTGCAATATTCAAAACTTTAAGCAACTGTCCCCACAACAGTTTGGTTTTATCAAGGATAGGTCATGTCTACTTAATGTAGTAAATGTCTTTGAAAAGTTTACAAAGGTACTTGAAAGGGGTCATTTGGTCAATATCCATAAGCATATCTAGATCAAGCCAAGGCATTTGACTCTACACCCCAACACATGCTTTGTAGAATTTCCTGGCAGATGCTTACATAGTTAGCTTCAACTCATATAATTAAGGTGGCAGGTTCTGCTGCAGAACATAAGAAAATAATTATCAGGACATTCAGAAGTTCAGTGCTTGGACTCCTCCTTTTTGCTGCAGACTTTTCTGACCTCCATATCATAAACCCAGTCACATGGCTAACTGCATTTGACAATGACTGTATGTCATGTGTTATTTTTGATTTCCCTCCAGACGTAAAATTGTTACAGCAAGAAGTAATCCTTATAAACCAATGGCTTACAAAATTAAGGCATAAACTGAATGAAAAAAGGGCAGTACTGTCGCATTTGGTAAACACTCATTGTCTGCAGCTGATAGTATAACCTGTACCCAACTCCAGAAAGACACGTACTGAGGTATCTTGGCTCATGGGTTGGCAATGCCATCTCCTTTAACTAACATATAGTAACAGTAGTCCATTAATCCTTTTATCTAGCCCAACTGATTTCTAAAGCCATCTATCTCATCCAGGCCAAACAAAGAGTTTTTTCTCTCTCCATACTTGGCCCAAGTGAAACCAATTACAGAATAGAATGTACCTAGCCAGATGTACTTGCAGTTAGAAAGGCCCAAAAGGCTCCTAACTAAAATGGTTATTCATCTACAAAGCTTTAACCACCATGACACCCTTGAAGCTCTTTCTTTATACTTCTGCACTTACACTCCTACAAAGAAGTTTATGTATTGTATTCCATGTCATTACAGAATCTATTTACAGGATCTTATGTACCCCCATTAGAGCATTAGCTACACAAATACTCAAACTAAGGATCTAAACCTCCACCAATGCATTAATAAATCGTTTGAGAGAGAGATTTATAACCTAGCAACAATCATCCCATCTCTGGAACAAACTGCCTTTACATGTTAAAAAGAATGATACAATCACATCTTTCAAGAAGAACCTAGATGATTGGATAGGTATCTGCAATCTCATCTCTGGGCTGACATGTCTTTCCTTTCTAGAAGTGTGAGATACTTCTTGACAGTGGGCATTACCAAGGTGCAAATGGTGTCTTGATTTACTTGACTTGGAACTTTTATGAGCTTATGATCCTATAGAACAACTCTTACACCCATGTATTAGTTTTGGTAAAACCATTACTTTGACAATGGGATGTCTTTTCAGATTTCATATAGTTTTCCTTCCAAGAAGACAGCATCCTTAAATTTCATTACTGCAATCACCATCTTTAGAGATCTTTATGTTCAAGAAAATAAAATCTGCTACTGCTTCCACTTTTCTCCATTTATTTGCAAAGAACTGATAGAGACAGATGACACCATTTTTATTTTTCTGATAGTAAGCAGCAAGACAGCTTTTCTGCTTTCTACTTTCACCTTTAACAACAGACCCTCCTATTACTTACTATCAGTCCAATGTGTGACGATTAATTACTATCAGTCCAATGTGTGATGATTACTTACTATCAGTCCAATGTGTGACGATTACTTACTATCAGTCCAATGTGTGACGATTACTTACTATCAGTCCAATTTGTGACGATTACTTACTATCAGTCCAATGTGTGACATTATCTGCATATATCAGGTTATTAAGATTTCTCCAACACTTCTGATTCCAGTATATAAATTAAATAAGCAGGGGGGGCAGTATATAATATAAATTGAATAAGAGGGGGTGACAGTATGTAATATAAATTGAATAAGTATATAAATTGAATAAGAGGGAGTGACAGTATATAATATAAATTGAATAAGGGGGGGTGACTGTATATAATACAAATTGAATGCAGGGGGTGTCAGTATATAATATAAATTGAATAAGGGGGGGTGACAGTATATAATATAAACTGAATAAGGGGGGGTGACAGTATATAATATAAATTGAATAAGGGGGTGATAGCATATAATATAAATTGAATAAGTGGGGTGACAGTATATAATATAAATTGAATAAGGGGGGTGACAGTATATAATATAAATTGAATAAGGGGGGTGACAGTATATAATATAAATTGAATAAGAGGGTGACAGTATATAATATAAATTGAATAAGTGGGGTGACAGTATATAATATAAATTGAATAAGGGGGGGTGACAGTATATAATATAACTTGAATCAGGGGGGTGACCGTATATAATATAAATTGAATACGGGGGTGACAATATATAATATAAATTGAATACGGGGGTGACAATATATAATATAAATTGAATAAGGGGGGTGACAGTATATAATATAAATTGAATAAGGGGGTGACAGTATGCAATATAAATTGAATAAGTGGGGGTAACAGTATATAATATAAATTGAATAAGTGGGGTGACAGTATATAATATAAATTGAATAAGTGGGGGTGATAGTATATAATATAAATTGAATAAGTAGGGGTGACAGTATATAATATAAATTGAATAAGGGGGTGACAGTATATAATATAAACTGAATACAGGGGTGTGACAGTATATAATATAAATTGAATAAGGGGGGGTGACAGTATATAATATAACTTGAATCAGGGGGGTGACCATATATAATATAAATTGAATACGGGGGTGACAATATATAATATAAATTGAATAAGGGAGGGTGACAGTATATAATATAAATTGAATAAGGGGGGTGACAGTATATAATATAAATTGAATAAGGGGGGTGACAGTATATAATATAAATTGAATAAGGGGGTGACAGTATACAATATAAATTGAATAAGTGGGGGTAACAGTATATAATATAAATTGAATAAGTGGGGGTGACAGTATATAATATAAATTGAATAAGTGGGGGTGACAGTATATAATATAAATTGAATAAGGGGGGTGACAGTATATAATATAAACTGAATACAGGGGTGTGACAGTATATAATATAAATTGAATAAGTGGGGGTGACAGTATATAATATAAATTGAATAAGGGGGGTGACAGTATATAATATAAATTGAATACAGGGGTGTGACAGTATATAATATAAATTGAATAAGGGGGGTGACAGTATATAATATAAATTGAATACGGGGGTGACAGTATATAATATAAATTGAATACAGGGGTGTGACAGTATATAATATAAATTGAATACGGGGGGTGACAGTATATAATATAAATTGAATACAGGGGTGTGACAGTATATAATATAAATTGAATAAGGGGGGATGACAGTATATAATATAAATTGAATACGGGGAGTGACAGTATATAATATAAATTGAATAAGGGGGGGTGACAGTATATAATATAAATTGAATAAGGGGGGTGACAGTATATAATATAAATTGAATACAGGGGTGTGACAGTATATAATATAAATTGAATAAGGGGGGGATAGGTTCATAGGTTCATAGGTTCATACTAGGCTATCTGCCCGAGGGCATTTATAAGCCTAGCCCATAGTTTTGTGGCTTACGCCACCCCTTTAGTTTGGAGAAACTATGCCCATTATTTTGCTGTGCCTCTGTCGAGCAGTGACACTGAGGTAACCCCTTGGGTGTATCTGCGATCTCCCATCCATTGGTCAAGATTCCTCTTGAACAAGGCCAGCGAGGTGCTCTGCCTCACATAAACCGGGATTTTGTTCCACAGCATAGGGAGTCTTTGGGTGATGAATCTATCCCTCCAGCACGTCCTATTAATAACCGTGTCGAGGTTTAAGTCTCCGCCCTTGTGGCTCTGAGGGATCTAGATTTTTTGAGATGAAGCATGTTCATCAAATCTGGGTTTGACATGGCCTTGTATGTCAGGCATAGGTCACCTCTGAGCAAGCGCTAAGCAACTGAATATAACTGGAGTTCTTTCAGTCGGGCAGCATAAGACAGATTTTTGAGACCCTTTATCCTTTTGGTGAGGAACTTTTGTGGCCTCTCCAGCTGCTGCAAGTGTCGGGTCAGATACATTCCGAATGGGGCATTGTACTCGATCATTGGTCTGATGAGTGATGAGTATAGGGAGACTATGACTTCCCTTGATCTAGATGTGAATCCCTTCATGATAAGGTGGGCAATGTAGAAGGTCTTCCTAACTAATTTAGCAATATGAGTGTCGAATGAAAGGCTACTGTCAACCTGGGTTCCCAGGTCCCTAATAACTTCTTCTGTGTTCAGGGGATTGCCACCTATATGGTAGCTAGGGGTAACCTTATTTTTCCCGAAGGGTATGACTATGCATTTCTTGGCATTTAACTTTAGGCCATGGCTCTGGCACCAGTTATCCATTTCTGTGAGACCCTTCTGAAGGATATCTGTGTTGGATGTGTTTTCAACTTACGGCGCCCAGTTTGCAGTCATCTGCAAACTTTGTCAGCCATAACCCTCCTGTGTTTGCTTGTACTTCAGAAAAGTAGATGCCAAAGAAGAGTGGGCCCAGGACTGAGCCCTGTGGGACACCACTTGTGACAGGCTTTGAGTCTGACATGTCGCCAGCAACTCTGACCCTGTGGGTTCTGTCACTCAGCCAGTTTGCAACCCATCTTGTAATGTATGGGTTTACATTTAAGTTGATGAGTTTTTCAATGATACCCGAGTGAGGTATTGTATCAAAAGCCTTCGCCAGGTCTAGGTAGGCTGTATGGACTGCCTTTCCCTCGTCAATGGCCTTGGTGACTGTTTCGAAAAAGTCAACCAAGTTTAAAAGGCATGATCTGCCTTTGACAAAGCCAAACTGGGTTGGATCCAAAGTCTGCAAGTTCCCTATGTCTTTATTTATGAGATCCATTATGATCCTCTCCATGGCTTTGCAGATAAGGCTTGTCAAGCTAATGGGACGGTAATTTCCAGGGTTGGTGGAGGCACCGCCTTTGTGGAGTGGGACCACAGTCGCTGTGCGCCACTCCCTGGGTACATATCCGGAGGTGAGACTAAGATTAAACAGCTGTCCTAACTGTGGGTTTAATTCCTCGTTGAGTTCATGGAGCACACAGCCGGGGACACCATCAGGTCCCATGGATGCTGTGTTCTTTGCCTTGGAGAGAGCAGTTCTCACCTGGGCGTTAGAGATGTTTGGGGGGCTACAATCATTTGGTATAGATATCTCTCCTTTAGGGGAGGGGAGAAGTTTGCACTGAACCTGTCAGCCAGTATGTTGGCAATGTCTGTAGGATCAGTAATCTTCACATCATTTTGAACTAATTCTGAGCATATCTGGGAGTTTCCTCCTAGGTTTCTGACATAGCTAAAGAATGCCTTATGGTTGTCTTTAGAGTCCTTCGCTATTTTTTTCTCAAAATTAGCTTTGGATGATTTTATGAGAGCTCTTAGCTTTTTACTTATAGTGATCAGCGGTGTCTTACCTTTTAAGGATTTTGCTCTATCTTGTAGTAGCTTTCTCCTTTTGTTGTAGAGTTTGTTTATGGCTAGGGTCCACCAGACTGGACGCTTGCCTTTGGTACAAAGAGTCTTTGTTTTGCTTGGGATTGCCTGATCCATGCAGCCCTGCAGGTGCTGGTAGAAGGCACTTGTAAGTGATTCAGCGGTTTGAGTAATGTTAACCGCCGGCTCAGGGGCCTTAAAGGATGACAGTATATAATATAAATTGAATACGGGGGTGACAGTATATAATATAAATTGAATACAGGGGTATGACAGTATATAATATAAATTGAATACGGGGGGTGACAGTATATAATATAAATTGAATACAGGGGTGTGACAGTATATAATATAAATTGAATAAGGGGGGATGACAGTATATAATATAAATTGAATACGGGGGGTGACAGTATATAATATAAGTTGAATAAGTGGGGGTGACAGTATATAATATAAATTGAATAAGGGGGGTGACAGTATATAATATAAATTGAATACAGGGGTGTGACAGTATATAATATAAATTGAATAAGGGGGATGACAGTATGTAATATAAATTGAATCTGGGGTGACAGTATATAATATAAATTGAATACAGGGGTGTGACAGTATATAATATAAATTGAATACGGGGGGTGACAGTATATAATATAAATTGAATACAGGGGTGTGACAGTATATAATATAAATTGAATATGGGGGTGACAGTATATAATATAAATTGAATCTGGGGTGACAGTATGTAATATAAATTGAGTACAGGGGTGTGACAGTATATAATATAAATTGAATATGGGGGTGACAGTATATAATATAAATTGAATACAGGGGTGTGACAGTATATAATATAAATTGAATAAGGGGGGATGACAGTATATAATATAAATTGAATACGGGGGGGTGACAGTATATAATATAAATTGAATAAGGGGGGGATGACAGTATATAATATAAATTGAATACAGGGGTGTGACAGTATATAATATAAATTGAATAGGGGGGATGACAGTATATAATATAAATTGAATAAGGGGGTGACAGTATATAATATAAATTGAATACAGGGTGTGACAGTATATAATAGAAATTGAATAGGGGGGATGACAGTATATAATATAAATTGAATAAGGGGGGTGACAGTATATAATATAAATTGAATACAGGGGTGTGACAGTATATAATATAAATTGAATAGGGGGATGACAGTATATAATATAAATTGAATAAGGGGGGTGACAGTATATAATATAAATTGAATACAGGGGTGTGACAGTATATAATATAAATTGAATAGGGGGGTGTGACAGTATATAATATAAATTGAATGGGGGGATGACAGTATATAATATAAATTGAATACAGGGGTGTGACAGTATATAATATAAATTGAATAAGGGGGGGATGACAGTATATAATATAAATTGAATACGGGGGGGGTGACATTATACAGCCTTGTCATTCTCCTTCCCCGGTCTTGAACTAATCATTTATTCCATACGCAGTTCGAACTGTTTCTGGTTTGTACACAGATTTCTCAGGATGCAAATAATATAACCTGATACTCCAATTTCTTTAAGTACTTGCTACAGGTTGTTATGGTCCACACAGTGAAAAACTTTGGAATAGTCAATACAGATGAAGCAAATATATTTTTCCTGCAACTCCCTTGCTTTCCCTGTTATGCAACAGATGCTAATGACTGGTTTACTGGTGTCTCTGCTCCTTCTCAGAGGAGTTACTAGCGATGCAGTCCAGGAGACCACTGCAGAGTTCTAGGGGACCACTGAGGAGTTCAGCCGGCCCAGATTCCCAATTGCTCCTGGTTAAGCGCCTTGCTAAAGGTCATAGAATTGGCAAATGACAAATGAGTGAATCAATTCCCGTACCGCGGGAATGTGCTTGTTAGCAGCTCGGAGCCTCATTACTACGCTTCATGCTAACTTCCACACTAAACCAGCTTGGACATCTGGCAGTTAGCCCATAAACTGCTACAGTCTAGTTTGCCAGATCTTGAGCATTGCCTTGCTAGCATGTGAAACAAATACATTTTTCAATAAGTTGAACAGTCTTTATCATAGCCATTTTTGATTTGAGTATAAATTGGCCTTTTCCAATCCAATGGCGACTGTTGTGTTTTCCAAAGTTGGTGGTAAAATCCAAGCGACAGTATAATTGCATCATTTTGTAGGGTTTTAAACAATTCACCTTTACAGGGACCGTCTGACTTCCATCTCCAGGATGGCTGGTTCTAAATCACAGAAAACACTATTGCATGGATCAGTGATGTTAGGTTGCTTCTTATATGTCATACTTCTATATATTTCTGCGAACTCTTCGTAATGGCATATGCATCTACTAGGCTCCTCCCATCTTTGTACTTTATTTTATTTATTTATTTATTGGTCATTTGTTAACCGTTTAAGTCCATCTGAGCCATTGGCCCATTTCCAGTGATGACCTGAGGAGAAAAGCCCCAGTTATTACAAACTTACAAAAAAGAAAAAACATCTGACAATGAAGTTTTATGGAAACATTACAATATTGTGCTTTACATGAGAACATAAGAGAATGAAGTTTACAAAAACATTACAATAATGTGCATACCATCCAGTACAAAAGTTAGAATTTTTTTAATCAACCAAAAGAGAAAGAGATACAAATGAGATAGGACACTTGCAATAGGTGGGTGTTAAAAGTGTGACAGGTAGTAAGGTGGTGAGGTGGGATTTAAGTGGGATCATTGCAGTGACAGTTGTATTTAGGAGAAAAGTCTTAAGTTCAGATTTAAAGAGATTTGTATTAGAAATGATTTGGATGCTAAGGGGGAGTTTGTTTCATGTATGGGAAATACTATATTTGTAAAGAAGTTTACCAATGTTTTTGTTTGGTTTATAGGTGTCCAGAAGGATCTGGTCAGAGCTGCAGAGAGTTTTGGGAGTGGTATATTATGATATTAGTGAGGATAGAGCAGGACAGGAAAGAGGTTTTAAGTGCAGAGTATGAGTCATTTGCAGCTGGGAACGAAGCAGGTGCTGAGGGAAGTCAGGCCACTTGAGTTGTTTTTGTGCATGGCATTGATGAGATTTGTAGGGTTGGTTACTAGCAAATCTCCCAACACTATAGTATGGTTGACAGAGTTTAGCCAAAAGGGTAGATTGTAGATGTGAAAAAATGGGAGAGACATAAAGTAGACCTGGAAGGAGGGAGAGCTGAACTAGTTTCTGCCTAGAGTCAAGGGCTATGTATGTTGTATGTCTGTAGACTAGGCCGAGTTTTTGATTGGCCTTTTTGATACATTTCTGAATATGGGTACCAGAGTTTAATTAGTCATCAATAATAACACCAAGAAGTTTAGTATGTCTGTCAGGTTGTATGATTGTTTTGTTGAGAGAAGAAATGGTGAAGGTTGTTTTGAGGTTAGAGAGGGTTTTTGGAAAAAAGAGTAGTAGCTTTGTTTTTTTGGGATTTCGAATTAGTCGGTTGTCGGTTAGCCATTTTTCTACAGATAGGAAACTCTGTTGAGTAGTAGAGAGGAGGTTAGAGAAACTGTCAGAAGAGGTAATAACGGTAGAGTTGTCTACATATTGTGTCAGGGAGGATGCTTTACAGGAAGTATGCAGTTGGCCCAGAGAGGATGCTTTACAGGAAGTATACAGTTGGACAAGTATCATGTCCACTTACTTGACAGTTTCCATTAATAATCACCAGTCTTCTTGAACAGACCTCTTCTCTTTTTCATTCTGTTATCTGCAGCCATTTATTTGCCCTCATCATTTAAATCTGCCTCCTTATCTCTTTAATTATTTGCCCTCACCATTTAAATTTGCCTCCTTATCTCTTTATTTATTTGCCCTCACCATTTAAATTTGCCTCCTTATCTCTTTATTTATTTGCCCTCATCATTTAAATCTGCCTCCTTATCTCTTTCTCTTCTTGCTAAAGCTTTTAGAGAAAGCAGTGCTGTCTTCTTAGTCAATTTCTGTTCAGAATATGTTGTTACTACCTGCTGGACAATATCACAAACTTCTGTACATAGTTTTGACATGTGATACATTCATTAAGTATTCGCCCTTAAATTTGTTCTTTACCTCCAGTACATATTCACTTACAATATCGTTGGACTTATATCTTACTGGACTGGGAGCTTTTTCTGCTTGGTTTAATTTAATTCAAAACTTTTGAACAAGAAGCTGGTAGTCTGGGACAGTCAGTCCCACGTCTTTGTTTTTGTTGAATACATGTAGAGCTCTTCTTCCTCTGACTACAAAGTATACAGTCAGTCTGGTTTGATACTGACCACCTGGTGGTATCCATATGCAAATGCAGCTCCTACTTTGTTGAACAGCAGTGTTTGCTATGACCCATTGATTGTCTTTGCAAAATTCTACTAATGTATGTCTTCATTTCTGACTTTGAGGCCAATCTTCCTATTATTCTGGGGCCAAACTGCACATTATTCTGGTTGTTCCTTGACTGAGCCCAAACTGCCCGTTAATCTAATCGTTGCTTGACTAAGACCAAACTTCCCATTATTCTAATCGTTCCTTGACTGAGCCCAAACTGCCCGTTATTCTAATCGTTCCTTGACTGAGACCAAACTGCCCGTTATTCTGGTTGTTCCTTGACTGAGCCCAAACTGCCCGTTATTTTAATCGTTCCTTGACTGAGACCAAACTGCCCGTTATTCTAATCGTTCCTTGACTGAGCCCAAACTGCCTGTTCTTCTAATCGTTCCTTGACTGAGACCAAACTGCCCGTTATTCTAATCGTTCCTTGACTGAGACCAAACTGCCCATTATTCTGGTTGTTCCTTGACTGAGACCAAACTGCCCATTATTCTAATCGTTCCTTGACTGAGCCCAAACTGCCCGTTATTCTAATCATTCCTTGACTGAGACCAAACTGCCCGTTATTCTGGTTGTTCCTTGACTGAGACCAAACTGCCCGTTATTCTAATCATTCCTTGACTGAGACCAAACTGCCCGTTATTCTGGTTGTTCCTTGACTGAGCCCAAACTGCACGTTATTCTAATCGTTCCTTGACTGAGACCAAACTGCCCGTTATTCTAATCGTTCCTTGACTGAGACAAAACTGCCCGTTATTCTAATCGTTCCTTGACTGAGACCAAACTGCCCGTTATTCTAATCATTCCTTGACTGAGACCAAACTGCCCGTTATTCTGGTTGTTCCTTGACTGAGCCCAAACTGCACGTTATTCTAATCGTTCCTTGACTGAGACCAAACTGCCCGTTATTCTAATCGTTCCTTGACTGAGACAAAACTGCCCGTTATTCTAATCGTTCCTTGACTGAGACCAAACTGCCCGTTATTCTAATCGTTCCTTGACTGAGACCAAACTGCCCGTTATTCTAATCGTTCCTTGACTGAGCCCAAACTGCCCATTATTCTAATCATTCCTTGACTGAGACCAAACTGCCCATTATTCTAATCGTTCCTTGACTGAGACCAAACTGCCCATTATTCTGGTTGTTCCTTGACTGAGACCAAACTGCCCATTATTCTAATCGTTCCTTGACTGAGACCAAACTGAGCATTATTCTAATCGTTCCTTGACTGAGACCAAACTGCCCTTTATTCTAATCGTTCCTTGACTGAGACGAAACTGCCCGTTATTCTAATCGTTCCTTGACTGAGACCAAACTAACCATTATTCTAATCATTCCTTGACTGAGACCAAACTGCCCGTTATTCTAATCGTTCCTTGACTGAGACCAAACTGACCATTATTCTAATCGTTCCTTGACTGAGACCAAACTGCCCGTTATTCTAATCGTTCCTTGACTGAGACCAAACTGCCCGTTATTCTAATCGTTCCTTGACTGAGACCAAACTGACCATTATTCTAATCGTTCCTTGACTGAGACCAAACTGCCCGTTATTCTAATCGTTCCTTGACTGAGACCAAACTGACCATTATTCTAATCGTTCCTTGACTGAGACCAAACTGCCCATTATTCTAATCGTTCCTTGACTGAGACCAAACTGCCCATTATTCTGGTTGTTCCTTGACTGAGACCAAACTGCCCATTATTCTAATCATTCCTTGACTGAGACCAAACTGACCATTATTCTAATCGTTCCTTGACTGAGACCAAACTGCCCGTTATTTAATCGTTCCTTGACTGAGACGAAACTGCCCGTTATTCTAATCGTTCCTTGACTGAGACCAAACTGACCATTATTCTAATCGTTCCTTGACTGAGACCAAACTGCCCGTTATTCTAATCGTTCCTTGACTGAGACCAAACTGACCATTATTCTAATCGTTCCTTGACTGAGACCAAACTGCCCGTTATTCTAATCGTTCCTTGACTGAGACCAAACTGCCCGTTATTCTAATCATTCCTTGACTGAGACCAAACTGACCATTATTCTAATCATTCCTTGACTGAGACCAAACTGCCCGTTATTCTAATCGTTCCTTGACTGAGACCAAACTGACCATTATTCTAATCGTTCCTTGACTGAGACCAAACTGCCCATTATTCTAATCGTTCCTTGACTGAGACCAAACTGCCCATTATTCTGGTTGTTCCTTGACTGAGACCAAACTGCCCATTATTCTAGTGGTTCCTTGACTGAGAGCAAACTGCCCATTATTCTGGTTGTTCCTTGACTGAGACCAAACTGCCTGTTATTCTAATCGTTCCTTGACTGAGACCAAACTGCCTGTTGTTCTAATCATTCCTTGACTGAGACCAAACTGCCCATTATTCTGGTTGTTCCTTGACTGAGCCCAAACTGCCTGTTATTCTAATCTTTCCTCGACTGAGACCAAACTGCCCGTTATTCTAATTGTTCCTTGACTGAGACCAAACTGCCCATTATTCTAATCGTTCCTTGACTGAGACCAAACTGCCCGTTATTCTGGTTGTTCCTTGACTGAGCCCAAACTGCCCGTTAATCTAATCGTTCCTTGACTGAGACCAAACTGCCCGTTATTCTAATCATTCCTTGACTGAGACCAAACTGCCTGTTATTCTGGTTGTTCCTTGACTGAGACCAAACTGCCCGTTATTCTAATCATTCCTTGACGGAGACCAAACTGCCCGTTATTCTGGTTGTTCCTTGACTGAGCCCAAACTGCCTGTTATTCTAATCGTTCCTTGACTGAGACCAAACTGCCCGTTATTCTAATCGTTCCTTGACTGAGACCAAACTGCCCATTATTCTGGTTGTTCCTTGACTGAGCCCAAACTGCCCGTTATTCTAATCGTTCCTTGACTGAGCCCAAACTGCCCGTTATTCTAATCATTCCTTGACTGAGACCAAACTGCCCGTTATCTAATCGTTCCTTGACTGAGACCAAACTGCCCGTTATTCTAATCGTTCCTTGACTGAGACCAAACTGCCCATTATTCTAATCGTTCCTTGACTGAGACCAAACTGCCCGTTAATCTAATCGTTCCTTGACTGAGACCAAACTGCCCATTATTCTAATCATTCCTTGACTGAGACCAAACTACCCGTTATTCTAATCGTTCCTTGACTGAGACCAAACTGCCCATTATTCTGGTTGTTCCTTGACTGAGACCAAACTGCCCATTATTCTAGTGGCTCCTTGACTGAGACCAAACTGCCCATTATTCTGGTTGTTCCTCTTGACTGAGACGAAACTGCCCATTATTCTGGTTGTTCCTTGACTGAGACCAAACTGCCTGTTAATCTAATCGTTCCTTGACTGAGACCAAACTGCCCGTTATTCTAATCATTCCTTGACTGAGACCAAACTGCCCGTTATTCTAATCGTTCCTTGACTGAGACCAAACTGCCCATTATTCTAATCATTCCTTGACTGAGACCAAACTGCCCATTATTCTAATCGTTCCTTGACTGAGACCAAACTGCCCATTATTCTGGTTGTTCCTTGACTAAGACCAAACTGCCCATTATTCTAATCGTTCCTTGACTGAGACCAAACTGCCCGTTATTCTGGTTGTTCCTTGACTGAGACCAAACTGCCCATTATTCTGGTTGTTCCTTGACTGAGACCAAACTGCCCGTTATTCTAATCGTTCCTTGACTGAGACCAAACTGCCCGTTATTCTGGTTGTTCCATGACTGAGCCCAAACTGCCTGTTATTCTAATCGTTCCTCGACTGAGACCAAACTGCCCGTTATTCTAATTGTTCCTTGACTGAGACCAAACTGCCTGTTATTCTAATCGTTCCTTGACTGAGACCAAACTGCCCATTATTCTGGTTGTTCCTTGACTGAGCCCAAACTGCCCGTTAATCTAATCGTTCCTTGACTGAGACCAAACTGCCCATTATTCTAATCATTCCTTGACTGAGCCCAAACTGCCCGTTATTCTAATCATTCCTTGACTGAGACCAAACTGCCTGTTATTCTGGTTGTTCCTTGACTGAGACCAAACTGCCCGTTATTCTAATCATTCCTTGACTGAGACGAAACTGCCCGTTATTCTGGTTGTTCCTTGACTTAGCCCAAACTGCCCATTATTCTAATCATTCCTTGACTGAGACCAAATTGCCCGTTATTCTAATCGTTCCTTGACTGAGACCAAACTGCCCATTATTCTGGTTGTTCCTTGACTGAGCCCAAACTGCCCGTTATTCTAATCGTTCCTTGACTGAGCCCAAACTGCCCGTTATTCTAATCATTCCTTGACTGAGACCAAACTGCCCGTTATTCTAATCGTTCCTTGACTGAGGCAAACTGCCCATTATTCTAATCGTTCCTTGACTGAGACCAAACTGCCCGTTATTCTAATCTTTCCTTGACTGAGACCAAACTGCCCGTTATTCTAATCGTTCCTTGACTGAGACCAAACTGCCCATTATTCTAATCGTTCCTTGACTGAGACCAAACTACCCGTTATTCTAATCGTTCCTTGACTGAGACCAAACTGCCCATTATTCTGGTTGTTCCTTGACTGAGACCAAACTGCCCATTATTCTGGTTGTTCCTTGACTGAGACCAAACTGCCAGTTATTCTAATCATTCCTTGACTGAGACCAAACTGCCCATTATTCTAATCGTTCCTTGACTGAGACCAAACTGCCCATTATTCTAATCGTTCCTTGACTGAGACCAAACTGCCCGTTATTCTAATCGTTCCTTGACTGAGACCAAACTGCCCATTATTCTGGTTGTTTCTTGACTGAGACCAAACTGCCCATTATTCTAGTGGCTCCTTGACTGAGACCAAACTGCCAGTTATTCTAATCGTTCCTTGACTGAGACCAAACTGACCATTATTCTAATCGTTCCTTGACTGAGACCAAACTGCCCGTTATTCTAATCGTTCTTTGACTGAGACCAAACTGCCCGTTATTCTAATCATTTCTTGACTGAGACCAAACTGACCATTATTCTAATCAATCCTTGACTGAGACCAAACTGCCCGTTATTCTAATCGTTCCTTGACTGAGACCAAACTGCCCATTATTCTAGTGGCTCCTTGACTGAGACCAAACTGCCCATTATTCTGGTTGTTCCTCTTGACTGAGACCAAACTGCCCATTATTCTGGTTGTTCCTTGACTGAGACCAAACTGCCCATTAATCTAATCGTTCCTTGACTGAGACCAAACTGCCCGTTATTCTAATCATTCCTTGACTGAGACCAAACTGCCTGTTATTCTAATCGTTCCTTGACTGAGACCAAACTGCCCATTATTCTAATCATTCCTTGACTGAGACCAAACTGCCCATTATTCTAATTGTTCCTTGACTGATACCAAACTGCCCATTATTCTGGATTTTCCTTGACTGAGACCAAACTGCCCGTTATTCTAATTGTTCCTTGACTGAGACCAAACTGCCCGTTATTCTGGTTGTTCCTTGACTGAGACCAAACTGCCCATTATTCTGGTTGTTCCTTGACTGAGACCAAACTGCCCGTTATTCTAATCGTTCCTTGACTGAGACCAAACTGCCCGTTATTCTGGTTGTTCCTTGACTGAGACCAAACTGCCCATTATTCTGGTTGTTCCTTGACTGAGACCAAACTGCCTGTTATTCTAATCGTTCCTTGACTGAGACCAAACTGCCCGTTATTCTAATCGTTCCTTGACTGAGACCAAACTGCCCATTATTCTGGTTGTTCCTTGACTGAGCCCAAACTGCCCGTTATTCTAATCGTTCCTTGACTGAGCCCAAACTGCCCGTTATTCTAATCATTCCTTGACTGAGACCAAACTGCCCGTTATCTAATCGTTCCTTGACTGAGACCAAACTGCCCGTTATTCTAATCGTTCCTTGACTGAGACCAAACTGCCCGTTATTCTAATCGTTCCTTGACTGAGACCAAACTGCCCGTTATTCTAATCGTTCCTTGACTGAGACCAAACTGCCCATTATTCTAATCATTCCTTGACTGAGACCAAACTACCCGTTATTCTAATCGTTCCTTGACTGAGACCAAACTGCCCATTATTCTGGTTGTTCCTTGACTGAGACCAAACTGCCCATTATTCTAGTGGCTCCTTGACTGAGACCAAACTGCCCATTATTCTGGTTGTTCCTCTTGACTGAGACGAAACTGCCCATTATTCTGGTTGTTCCTTGACTGAGACCAAACTGCCTGTTAATCTAATCGTTCCTTGACTGAGACCAAACTGCCCGTTATTCTAATCATTCCTTGACTGAGACCAAACTGCCCGTTATTCTAATCGTTCCTTGACTGAGACCAAACTGCCCATTATTCTAATCATTCCTTGACTGAGACCAAACTGCCCATTATTCTAATCGTTCCTTGACTGAGACCAAACTGCCCATTATTCTGGTTGTTCCTTGACTGAGACCAAACTGCCCATTATTCTAATCGTTCCTTGACTGAGACCAAACTGCCCGTTATTCTGGTTGTTCCTTGACTGAGACCAAACTGCCCATTATTCTGGTTGTTCCTTGACTGAGACCAAATTGCCCGTTATTCTAATCGTTCCTTGACTGAGACCAAACTGCCCATTATTCTGGTTGTTCCATGACTGAGCCCAAACTGCCTGTTATTCTAATCGTTCCTCGACTGAGACCAAACTGCCCGTTATTCTAATTGTTCCTTGACTGAGACCAAACTGCCTGTTATTCTAATCGTTCCTTGACTGAGACCAAACTGCCCATTATTCTGGTTGTTCCTTGTCTGAGCCCAAACTGCCCGTAAATCTAATCGTTCCTTGACTGAGACCAAACTGCCCATTATTCTAATCATTCCTTGACTGTGCCCAAACTGCCCGTTATTCTAATCATTCCTTGACTGAGACCAAACTGCCTGTTATTCTGTTTGTTCCTTGACTGAGACCAAACTGCCCGTTATTCTAATCATTCCTTGACTGAGACCAAACTGCCCGTTATTCTGGTTGTTCCTTGACTGAGCCCAAACTGCCCATTATTCTAATCATTCCTTGACTGAGACCAAACTGCCCGTTATTCTAATCGTTCCTTGACTGAGACCAAACTGCCCGTTATTCTGGTTGTTCCTTGACTGAGCCCAAACTGCCCGTTATTCTAATCGTTCCTTGACTGAGCCCAAACTGCCCGTTATTCTAATCATTCCTTGACTGAGACCAAACTGCCCGTTATTCTAATCGTTCCTTGACTGAGACGAAACTGCCCATTATTCTAATCGTTCCTTGACTGAGACCAAACTGCCCGTTATTCTAATCTTTCCTTGACTGAGACCAAACTGCCCGTTATTCTAATCGTTCCTTGACTGAGACCAAACTGCCCATTATTCTAATCGTTCCTTGACTGAGACCAAACTACCCGTTATTCTAATCGTTCCTTGACTGAGACCAAACTGCCCATTATTCTGGTTGTTCCTTGACTGAGACCAAACTGCCCATTATTCTGGTTGTTCCTTGACTGAGACCAAACTGCCAGTTATTCTAATCGTTCCTTGACTGAGACCAAACTGCCCATTATTCTAATCGTTCCTTGACTGAGACCAAGCTGCCCATTATTCTAATCGTTCCTTGACTGAGACCAAACTGCCCGTTATTCTAATCGTTCCTTGACTGAGACCAAACTGCCCATTATTCTGGTTGTTTCTTGACTGAGACCAAACTGCCCATTATTCTAGTGGCTCCTTGACTGAGACCAAACTGCCAGTTATTCTAATCGTTCCTTGACTGAGACCAAACTGACCATTATTCTAATCGTTCCTTGACTGAGACCAAACTGCCCGTTATTCTAATCGTTCTTTGACTGAGACCAAACTGCCCGTTATTCTAATCATTTCTTGACTGAGACCAAACTGACCATTATTCTAATCAATCCTTGACTGAGACCAAACTGCCCGTTATTCTAATCGTTCCTTGACTGAGACCAAACTGCCCATTATTCTAGTGGCTCCTTGACTGAGACCAAACTGCCCATTATTCTGGTTGTTCCTCTTGACTGAGACCAAACTGCCCGTTATTCTAATCGTTCCTTGACTGAGACCAAACTGCCCATTATTCTAGTGGCTCCTTGACTGAGACCAAACTGCCCATTATTCTGGTTGTTCCTCTTGACTGAGACCAAACTGCCCATTATTCTGGTTGTTCCTTGACTGAGACCAAACTGCCCGTTAATCTAATCGTTCCTTGACTGAGACCAAACTGCACGTTATTCTTATCATTCCTTGACTGAGACCAAACTGCCTGTTATTCTAATCGTTCCTTGACTGAGACCAAACTGCCCATTATTCTAATCATTCCTTGACTGAGACCAAACTGCCCATTATTCTAATTGTTCCTTGACTGATACCAAACTGCCCATTATTCTGGATTTTCCTTGACTGAGACCAAACTGCCCGTTATTCTAATTGTTCCTTGACTGAGACTAAACTGCCCGTTATTCTGGTTGTTCCTTGACTGAGACCAAACTGCCCATTATTCTGGTTGTTCCTTGACTGAGACCAAACTGCCCGTTATTCTAATCGTTCCTTGACTGAGACCAAACTGCCCGTTATTCTGGTTGTTCCTTGACTGAGACCAAACTGCCCATTATTCTGGTTGTTCCTTGACTGAGACCAAACTGCCCGTTATTCTATTCGTTCCTTGACTGATACCAAACTGCCCGTTATTCTAATCGTTCCTTGACTGAGACCAAACTGCCTGTTATTCTAATCATTCCTTGACTGAGACCAAACTGCCCATTATTCTAATCGTTCCTTGACTGAGACCAAACTACCCGTTATTCTAATCATTCCTTGACTGAGACCAAACTGCCCGTTATTCTAATCGTTCCTTGACTGAGACCAAACTGCCCGTTATTCTAATCGTTCCTCGACTGAGCCCAAACTGCCCGTTATTCTGGGTGATCCTTGACTGAGACCAAACTGCCCGTTATTCTAGTCGTTCCTCGACTGAGCCCAAACTGCCCGTTATTCTGGTTGTTCCTCTTGACTGAGACCAAACTGCCCATTATTCTAATCGTTCCTCGACTGAGCCCAAACTGCCCGTTATTCTGGTTGTTCCTCTTGACTGAGACCAAACTGCCCATTATTCTAATCGTTCCTTTACTGAGGCCAAACTGCCAGTTATTCTAATCGTTCCTTAACTGAGACCAAACTGCCCGTTATTCTAATCGTTCCTTGACTGAGACCAAACTGCTCGTTATTCTAATCATTCCTTGACTGAGACCAAACTGCCCGTTATTTTAATCGTTCCTTGACTGAGCCCAAACTGCCCATTATTCTGGTTGTTCCTTGACTGAGACCAAACTGCCCGTTATTCTGGTTGTTCCTTGACCACCAGCTTTAGCGCTGCAAACTCATATGATGAATGCAAAATCTTCCTTAGTGTTATTTACAACACAGATTGTCCTAAAAGAGTGTCGGCTTCCTCCTCTTTGGGATTTGTAGTTGAATGGCTTGTCTCAGAGTATGACTGAGATCATTATAACATTTTTAGCTGTAACTGAACATGGGATTTTATACCTTTTTACTGACATCTATATATTTTTTCTGCATGAATCTTGTCCACAGTAGTAGGTCTGATGAGTATCCTGTGTAAAGTGACTCATTCTAATCCATTTTTGTTCACTAGTCCCTGGGGTGTCAATGTTTATTTTTCTTATCTCTTACTTAACTATATTACACTCTAGCTGACCTAATGGCAAATTAGGACTGGTTATCAAATTTCCCACTGACAATAATGTTCTCCAAGAAGGACTTGACACAGTCAAATCACTGATGTCAGAGTCATGGACTAAAACTAAATGGCAAGAAATGTATAAGAGTATTCTTTGGAAAGTCAGACGCTCCTAGTAACTACCATACTGACAACACACCCCAAAGGTTGACCTATTAGTCAAGGGCTTGACGACAAATGTAGGCAGTAAATTATCCTTTGACCACCATGTGTCTATGACCGTAAGGAAGTTATCTACATTGTACAACTTATAAACAAAGTTATGGCATCTAGGTCCAAAGAGTTCATTGTTCCACTGTATTCAGCAGTCATCAGACTTATCAATTAGTACAGTGACCCCTTTGGTATGTACCTAATCAGGCACATCTGACAACTGGAACAGAGTTTCCTCACAAAAATAATACGGGGCATAAATAAGATGTCCTGTGTAAACTGCCTCAAACCTTTGTCCCTGTATTCTGACTCCTGTAGGCTGTTGATGGGAGATCCATGCCTGGCATACAATGCATCACTGGACCCCAATCTGATGGACCGCTTGGATATCTCACAAAACAAACAGCAGAATTACCCACTCTAACAATTTAAACCTTGCCTGTGATATCAATAGGACCTGCCGGAAAGACGTGCATGTATCTCAGAGATTACCCCTTCTCTGGAACAGACTCCCCATCCACGTGAAGCAGAGTTCCTCCTTAACCCAATTCAAGTACACTTTGAAAACTGGATAGGGAACTGGAAATTTCCCCCTGGTTTGGTATGTCTGCCTCTAATGGACACATGTAGCCTGAAAATACTTCATCTCCCAGACCCTTTTGCTTGTAAATGATTCATCTCAAAAGTCCCTGCTTACCCTACCAAGGGAACCAGAACTTGTCAAGAGATGTAGGATGCAAGGCTAGACTTAAAAAGTCCTCAGTGGTCATTAGCCTAGTACAAACCTATCAACCCATCTTGGTTTATAGTTGTTTTGTTCCAAGTTCATTGTTTTATATCTGTTTGCAGCATCATGCTATTCTAATATCTAAAAGCCCTTCAGCAGACAGCTGCATCATACTTATTATACAAACAGAGAAATGAGTTTTGTGTGTATGGGGTTGTTGAATAGTTTTGTTGTTTTATGATGTCTTTGTTGCAAGAGGGAGTGCTATCACACATTTAGCTTTTAGTACAAACCTTCTTGCATTATATAAGGCTTTCAGAATGTTCACTGTTGGAACCTGCAGTTTTCTTTGCTAGTTTAAATGGTAGAAGGAAAATGGATTTGTGTTTCGATAACAGTATTTGGTGTGTTTTCCCTTAAAGTGGAGGGAGGGGTAACTAGTACACCTGTAGCTCTTCCTTACACTTTTTCACACCATGTAAGGGCTTTACAATTGTTATCCCAAGCTGCAGTTTTGTCCATATTTTTAATTTAGTTGCAAAAGAGAATTGTGGTTGGTGTTATTAGTGGACTGAGTAATATGGGTTGTGTTCTACCAAGTGCAGTTAGAAGTTCATTTTTATAGGGTGTGTTTTCATGATCCTTATAGTTTGTCAGTTCAAAACCAGTGACTCACTAAAGGCTTACATTTTTTTGTTGTAAGCTGCAGTTTTTCTAACACTTTACTTTAGCAGCAGGGGGGAACCTGAGCTTGGTTTTGTGTGCTGGGGGACTGAGTGCCTAACCTGTGGCATTTTATTGCTGTTCATAATTTTGTGTTTGGTATGTGTATGTCTTCATTGCAGGAGTGAAAGTACTCCTGTTAGTAATCTTTGTACTTCAGAACAGAACTACATTTCTCCCTAATTGCCTTAAACTCTTGCTTGTAGCAAACTGTTTTCCCCATTTTATTGGTGTTTAATGATAAAAATAAAACTGAGCTTCGTGTTTGCCAGGTGAAAATACCTGCTTTTTGGTATGTTGTGTTGTCAACAGGCATTCTGTGTTTTTTTGTCTTCCTCCAGTGTAGGGGGGAGTGTATCACACTTGTATTTTAGTACAGCTCTCAGTCTCCTTAAGAGCTTTAGAACCTTTCCGCCTAGGAAGGTGTAGTTCTATATTCATTTGTTTTAGTGGCAAAGAGAAGATAAAACCGTTTGCTAGAGACTGAGTAACTTCTGCTATATCAACTGCTACCAGACTAGTTTTACAGTACTTGGTGCATCTTTTCTGCAAAGGCTTTTGTGTGCTGTGGTGGTATTTTCCCTGCTACATTTTAAACCAAACAAATTTTACTTTGGCTCCTTTTAGTTTTTATCCCTGTTGTATACCTACTTCAGCCAGTGCATGTCATTTTGTTTGTAGCCGGGTGGCATGCTTTGTTTTAAAGGGGCCCTAAAGTCACATATACCCTATGAATGGTGGCTTTTTTTCTCTTAATTGTTAAAATGCCTTATTTTGTCTAAATAACCAAGTCTGTACTTTTTGAAATGGTTACCTAGGCTTAGAGTTGTCTTTTGTTACTATGCTGTAAGTTAAAGAAACAACTTCCTCCAGTTTTCCTTTCACTACTACAAGCTACTACATGACAGAGCAAAATCCCTAAAAGGGAAGGCATCTCTGATCAGTACTAGCAAAAAACTACGATCACTCATAAAATCATCCAAGGCCAACTTTGAGAGAAAAATCGCAAAAGACACAAAAGACAATCACAAGGCCTTCTTTAGCTATGTTAGAAACCTGGGTGGAAACTCCCAGATATGCTCAGAGTTAGTCCAAAATGACACAAAATACACTGAACCCACTGACATTGCCAACATTCTGGCAGACAGGTTCAGTGCAAATTTCTCCTCCCTCCCCAAAAGGAGAAATAACTATCCCAGCAGAGTGTAGCCTCCCTAACATCTCAGATGCCCAGGTGAGAGCCGCCCTCTCTAAAGCTAAAAACACAGCATCAATGGGACCGGGTGGTGTCCCGGGCTGTGTGCTACATGAACTCCAAGAGGAACTAAACCCACACATAAGGCTGCTGTTTAATCTTAGCCTTACTACAGGATACGTACCCAAAGAGTGGCGTACAGCAACAGTGGTCCCACTTCACAAAGGCGGTGCTTCTACGGACCCAGGAAATTACCGCCCCATAAGCTTGACGAGCCTGGTCTGCAAAGCTATGGAGAGGATCATTATGGAACTCATAAACAAAGACATTGGGGACCTACAGACATTGGATCCTACCCAATTTGGCTTTGTCAAGGGCAGATCCTGCCTTTTGAACTTGGTCGACTTTTTTGAAACAGTCACTAAGGCCATTGATGAGGGTAAGGCAGTTCACACAGCCTACCTTGATCTTGCAAAAGCCTTTGACACAATACCCCACTCGGGCATCATAGACAAACTCACCAGCTTAAATGTAAACCCATATGTCACAAGATGGGTTGCAAACTGGCTCAAGGACAGAACCCACAGGGTCAGAGTTGCTGGAGCTATGTCAGACTCTAAGCCAGTCACAAGCAGTGTCCCACAGGGCTCAGTCCTGGGACCCCTCTTGTTTGGCATTTATTTTTCTGAGGTACAGGCAAACATAGGAGGATTGTGGCTGACAAAGTTCACAGATGACTGCAAACTGGGCGCCATAATCGATACTCCAGCGGACACAAACATCCTTCAGAGAGGCCTCATAGAAACGGATAATTGGTGCCAGAGCCATGGCCTTAAGCTGAACGCCAAAAAATGTATAGTCATACCCTTTGGGAAAAACAAAGTACCGACAAATTACCACATAGGTGGTAATCCATTAAGTATGGAAGAGGTAATCAGGGACCTAGGGACCCAGGTTGACAGTAACCTCTCATTTGACACGCACATTGCCAAAGTGGTTAGGAAAACCTTATATATTTTCCACCTTATCATGAAGGGTTTCACATCTAGATCAAGAGAGGTCATTGTGCCCCTGTACTCTTCTCTTATCAGGCCAATGATTGAGTACGATGCCCCATTTGGGATGTATCTCACCCGACACCTGCAGCAGTTGGAAAGACCCCAAAAGTTCCTCACCAAGAGGATAAAGGGTCTTAAACATATGTCATATGCTGCCCGACTGAAAAAACTCCAGCTCTATTCAGTCGCATACCGCCTACTCGGAGGTGATCTGTGCCTGACGTACAAGGCCATGTCCAATCCGGAATTAATGGACATGCTCCACCTTAGAAAATCCAAATCCATCAGAGCCACGAGAACAAGAGACTTAAACCTCAACACAGAAATAAATAGGACATGCTGGAGGGACAGATTCATAACCCAGAGGCTCCCTACACTCTGGAATAGAATCCCAGTCCATGTTAGGCAGAGCTCCTCACTGACTCTATTCAAGAGAAATCTTGACGAGTGGATGGGAGATCGTAGGTTTACCCCGGGGGTCATCTCTGTGTCACTACTAGACAGAGGCACAGTAAACTAAACCCTAAAAGGGCGTAGTATTCTCATCCTAAGGGGTGGTGAAAGCCACATACACTCTGGCTAGGCTTATAAATGCCCTAGGGCAGATAGCCTAGTACGAACCTATGAACCTATGAACCTATGAACCTATGAACTATCTGTTAAGGAAGTGGTATTAAATGTAAAATGCTTAGCAGTGATGAGTACTTAAATACAGACTGCACTACAGGTAATAAATGAACTTATTTAGAGAATTCAGGAGTATAACTGTTCCAGTTAAGGAAGGATTTTTGGGTGGCTTGACTTGAGAGCTCACAATACTATATGTAATGAGTTGGATGCTCCTACATTAGTTCTGCTCAAATATGGGTTTTTCACATGTTTAAACTCCACCCCTATCTAATAAGAAGTGATTGTGTGGAAATATTCAGACCACGTTCCTCTCCTTGATGCACCAGGAAGGTTGGCTGCTCCAGTTTGACAAATGCTGTGTCTATAGCTCAACATGATACTGGCTCACTCTTCACAGCCAGTCTTACACCTGGGGCACCAATTTATTCCAACCCTGATATGTAGGTAACTATAAATCATGATAGAACCCCCCCCCCCAGCTGCAAACGTAGTGTGTGGGGCTGTTTAAGCTAAAACCCTTATCTGCTCACACCTTAACTATGGTTATTTCAAGTCCGCCACTTTGATAACTTCCTTAATCAAAGGTTTCTCGTTGCTATAGCTATCACTGTATTAATACTAATGACACAAGATCCAGGTTTCTAGTTCTGATCCAGAGGTGTAATGTGACAACATTGTTAAAAGCAAACTGCCTTTCAGACCTGCTTTGGAAGTATTTAATTTCCACAGCCTTAGCATTTTTAATGGTCTCCTAGGAAATTGCCTGTTGTGCATGTCTGGCTGTTCCTGTTCTAAGAGTATAGAATGCATCCTTTAATGAAAATCTACACTGACCCATTGCCTTCAGTACTTCCCTTGCTTCAAATTCTGCATATGGAGTTCCTTGCTGGGGGCAAAATCAAGAACTTTCTGTTAATCTTCTGTATAATGTACTATGTTCTTACCATGTGCTTGCAAAATAGTCTAGCAAGAGCTTTGCTTTCCCAAATAGAAGTCTGTCTAAAATCTAACATCACTCTGGGCAGAGCTGTGTGCTGTCTCATTACCTTGGGCTGAACTAGCTCAAACCACCTGAAAACTCCATTTAAAGCTGTTAAACATTGAATAAATATTTTCTCATATCCATCTTGTCACATTTGGGAGTATATCCCACAAAATCTGAAATGCTATCAGGCCAGTTGGACATTACCCACCAGGGCTCTGGGGCACTTCCTGCTTAGCCTTGTAACATGCTTTTTTGAAAAGCTTTGGTTTTGTCTGCCCAATACACAATTTTATAAAACCAATTTATAACTACTAAAGGCATTATTACTTTATCCTGACTATAATCTGCATCTAGCATTGTAAAAAAGAATGGCCTCCCCAGTGGAACTGGACAACACTGACTTGATGCAATGAAATGTTGTACCTCCCCTTTTTGTATGTTGCTGCTGTTCAGAACTGAGACCAAACTTATCAGCTATCTGGTCTTGTAGGGCTATACAAGAAAAAGTATATCCAATAGTGCCAAAAATAGAGCCAATCCACAAGATCGTAAGTTTACCCCTGGGATCTCTTGTGTCCCCTGCTTGACAGAGGTACAGTAAACTAACCTTAAAGGGCAACCTTCTGTGACTTACTATACAGAGACACAATCAACTAATCTAAAAGGGTGGCGAAAGCCAAACACACTCTGGCTAGGCTTATAAATGCCCTAGGGCAGATAGCCTAGTATCAACCTATGAACTTATGAACCTATGAATAACCTCTCAACTACTTACTTGTAATTGCCCTAAGCTTTTCCTCTTTGGTATATTGGACATCATCAGACCTAAATGTCTCTTCTTCCAGTGACATTTCAACACATCTCTGGTTGTTTTGCAAACAGGGATGTACTAGCAGTGTTGTGGAGTGGACTGTCTGGCAGTTAGGCAGAAGATTAAGGCTATGAGTTGTTATCGAGTAGTTTAGGGTTTGATTCCCTCAGCCTTCATCTGCCTGCTAAGTCACTTAACCAAACAGTGCTCTGGGGCAATTGAGAAACTGGGCTCCTCAATGGTCTCTTTGACTGCATGCCCAGTAACGACCTTTAAACCTGTGATTGGTACTATCTTCCTCAGTACAACATATTTAGTCAGCTGTCTTTACCACGACATACCCATTGTGGGTGGCCCAAAGAGTATATCCCATAGTATCAAAATTAAAATGAATGTATTATGTTATGTCAATTTGTATGTCCGAGGTCCATTATATGAGCTTTTTCCCTACAACACCATTGCAAATGCACTATACTTGACAAGGTTATATAATAATGCACACTCCATTGTGCCTATAAAATACTCAGCACCTATTACACTCCAGTATGACTGATATCAGCTGCTCTCTATGTCTAGTTACTTATCTTTAAAAGCATCAAAGGGTAAAAATGTCACATAGACAAACTATTCAGTAAAAATGCAATGAAAGACCTGGGTAAGCTATGGCCTTCACTGAATAACACCTTAAGCTAGTGGAGTTTGGCTTTATTGGCCTGAATACACCAGTAAATACTTATAAAGTAAAAATTAAAATATCAGGGGCATTCAGACGTCGTGTAGCTGAAACACTGATATGTCCTTAAGGGGTCATTCATGCGTATCCCATTGGGCTCCATTACAGGTGCTTTAAGGTTTTACATGGGGAAGACTTTAGCTTAGCTGGGTCTTTCTTGGAGTTTTTACTTATATTTAAAAGAACTAACAAATGCTTATACTAGCAATATCTACATATTTTAGTTACTGTTCATTACATGCTTAACCACCACACTGTAATCCATGTCTGCACCTTATACTTTACTTGTAACTTGTGAATCAGTTGTCTTTACTTTTTTTTTGGCTCCCTACACATCATTTCTATGGCAAGTCCATCTCTGGATCTACCAGCCTACTTCTAATACCCCAAGGCCTTCTCCTAACACCCCCAGGACTTCCCACACAATCTCAGCCTCCTTCCTGTTTTAGTCATTTATTTGTGCTTGCAAATGATGCAGATAGGCTGGGTCTTGGACTCTTATTACCGACAAACCAGGTGATACTGCACAAAATTACACAAAAGCCTGGCATTCTCTCATCCACTAAGAGAATGGGACTAACAGAATATGTATGGATCAGTACTGTCATTTCTACATTTCTTTCTTTTATGTCTACTTATTGTCAGAATTACTAAGTGGTCGGTCATTTACAAGCCACGGTGGTGCAGCGGTAGCGTTGTCGCCTCACAGCAAGAGGTTCTCCCGTTCGATTCTTGGCTGGAGTGCCTTCTGTGTGGAGTCTGCATGTCCTCCTCGCAGTCAAGTGGTGTTCGAAAGACATGCGTGAATGGGAGTGCCTTCGTTGAAGGTTGGGCATTGGCCTGGCACCTCGGCACCTTAAAAATCAACTGCCAATCATTAGTGGACCGGAGTTCTGCTTTGGCGACCCCTAATCGGGAAAAGCCAAAAGAAGAAGAAGAACAACTGAGTGGTGGATCATTTTTTTTTTTTTTTATAAATCTCACCACAAACTGGTTAAAGGAACTCATCAAGCAACTGATATGAAGAAAAGGACTGAATATTGGAGTAGATTTGTGTAAAAATGTAGATATGTTTAGTAGTGTTATCTGTGACAGTTACATTTTCATTGTAGCGCATTCGTTGATTAATTGTTATTACTGTGACAACAGTTTTGCATATTTATGTGATCAACTCTTTTGGTACTTATCATGTTATGTTAATAACATTTTCTGGAGCAAAAAAACAAAACAAAATCAAACAGAAATCGTACAGCTCATTTATAGCACAAACTAAATCATAATACAGCTCATTTATAG
>NC_056726.1:1522869187-1522916687 GCF_019279795.1 Protopterus annectens | reverse complement strand
AAACCTCACATTAAACACTATCCTACCTCGCAATACTACACCACAAACCTCACATTAAACACTAACCTACCTCGCACTACTACACCACAAACCTCACATTAAACACTAACCTACCTCGCAATACTACACCACAAATCTCACATTAAACACTAACCTACCTCGCACTGCTACACCACAAACCTCACATTAAATACTAACCTACCTCGCACTCCTACACCACAAACCTCACATTAAACACTAACCTACCTCGCACTACTACACCACAAACCTCACATTAAACACTAACCTACCTCGCACTACTATGCCACAAACCTCACATTAAACACTAACCTACCTCGCACTACTAAACCACAAACCTCACATTAAACACTAACCTACCTCGCACTACTACACCACAAACCTCACATTAAACACTAACCTACCTCGCACTACTACACCACAAACCTCACATTAAACACTAACCTACCTTGCACTACTACACCACAAACCTCACATTAAACACTAACCTACCTCGCACTACTACACCACAAACCTCACATTAAACACTAACCTACCTCACACTACTACACCACAAACCTCACATTAAACACTTACCTACCTCGCACTACTACACCACAAACCTCACATTAAACACTAACCTACCTCGCACTACTACACCACAAACCTCACATTAAACATTAACCTACCTCGCACTACTACACCACAAACCTCACATTAAACACTAACCTACCTCGCACTGCTACACCACAAACCTCACATTAAACACTAACCTACCTAGCACTACTACACCACAAACCTCACATTAAACACTAACCTACCTCGCAATACTACACCACAAACCTCACATTAAACACTAACCTACCTCGCACTGCTACACCACAAACCTCACATTCAACACTAACCTACCTCGCACTACTACACCACAAACCTCACATTAAACACTAACCTACCTCGCACTACTACACCACAAACCTTACATTAAACACTAACCTACCTCACACTACTACACCACAAACCTCACATTAAACACTAACCTGCCTCACACTGCTACACCACAAACCTCACATTAAATACTAACCTACCTCGCACTCCTACACCACAAACCTCACATTAAACACTAACCTACCTCGCACTACTACACCACAAACCTCACATTAAACACTAACCTACCTCGCACTACTATGCCACAAACCTCACATTAAACACTAACCTACCTCGCACTACTAAACCACAAACCTCACATTAAACACTAACCTACCTCGCACTACTACACCACAAACCTCACATTAAACACTAACCTACCTCACTACTACACCACAAACCTCACATTAAACACTAACCTACCTCGCACTACTACACCACAAACCTCACATTAAACACTAACCTACCTCGCACTACTACACCACAAACCTCACATTAAACACTAACCTACCTCACACTACTACACCACAAACCTCACATTAAACACTTACCTACCTCTGACTACTACACCACAAACCTCACATTAAACACTAACCTACCTCGCACTACTACACCACAAACCTCACATTAAACATTAACCTACCTCGCACTACTACACCACAAACCTCACATTAAACACTAACCTACCTCGCACTGCTACACCACAAACCTCACATTAAACACTAACCTACCTAGCACTACTACACCACAAACCTCACATTAAACACTAACCTACCTCGCAATACTACACCACAAACCTCACATTAAACACTAACCTACCTCGCACTGCTACACCACAAACCTCACATTCAACACTAACCTACCTCGCACTACTACACCACAAACCTCACATTAAACACTAACCTACCTCGCACTACTACACCACAAACCTTACATTAAACACTAACCTACCTCACACTACTACACCACAAACCTCACATTAAACACTAACCTGCCTCACACTGCTACACCACAAACCTCACATTAAACACTAACCTACCTCACACTACTACACCACAAACCTCACATTAAACACTAACCTACCTTGCAATACTACACCACAAACCTCACATTAAACACTAACCTACCTCGCACTGCTACACCACAAACCTCACATTAAACACTAACCTACCTCGCACTACTACACCACAAACCTCACATTAAACACTAACCTACCTCGCACTACTACTACACCAGAAACCTCACATTAAACACTAACCTACCTCGCACTACTACACCACAAACCTCACATTAAACACTGACCTACCTCACACTGCTACACCACAAACCTCACATTAAACACTAACCTACCTCACACTACTAAACCACAAACTTCATCTGCTTCAATACCCACTTTCTTTCTCTCCCCTATACCTACCTCAACCATAAAAAACTTCTTCATACACTGAAACCTTGCACCATCACCCCTGACAACCTACCTGCTAAATTCTTGCAACTGTCAGCCTCCACCATAGCATACCTCATCAGTATCCTCATTAACAGATCCATTCCGGAATCTTGCATGCCATTCCAGCATACCTCATCAGTATCCTCATTAACAGATCCATTCCGGAATCTTGCATGCCAGATATCTGGAAAAAAAAACATGTGTCCTTCCACTCCATAAAGGAGGTAATAACTCAGACATCTCAAACTTCCAGCCTATTGCCATACTCTCACCCATCTCTAAAATATTTGAAAAGTGCATTCAAACTCAGCTCCTTAATCATCTGATGACACAACAACTGCTTTCCCCCACCCAGCATGGCTTTGGACCAGGACATAGCACTAACACTGCCCTTATCTCCTTCCTGGACACAGTTAATAGAGCTCAAGACTCTGGTTCCTTCATCTCCGCTCTCTTTCATTTGACACAGTCTCCCACCCCTTTCTGCTTACCAAATTATCCAAACTGAGCATCTCTCCCCCCCACACTTCAATGGTTTACTGACTATCTAATCAATAGGAAACAGTCTACTATTTGGCAGCAATGCTTCTCCCCTTTTATCAACACCAATACTGGGATACACCAGGGGTCTATACTGGGTCCCCTTCTTTTCAGTATATTCATCAATGACTTCCACACCTCTCTCTCCCACTGCTTTGTAATTCAATACGCAGATGACCTTATTATTATCTGCTCTTCTAAATCTGTATCTCTACTGCAACAACTTACCCAAGAAATATTCATCTCAACTGAATCCTGGATGTCACAAAACCATCTCACCCTTAACCCTAATAAAACCAAACTCTTAATATTTACCCCAAGTAAATGTAGCCCAGTTAATAGATCTGAACTCTCTGTCCATTCCCAAAATAACACTATAATTGAAGTTGTTCCCCATACAAAACTGCTAGGTGTCATCATTAATGACCACCTTACCTTTGCCCTCCATATCCACAATAATATCAGGAAAACACATCAAAAACTAGGAGCCCTCTATAGGCAAAACTACTTTCTTAATTCCACTGCAAGAAAGGCTCTCGCCCCATCATTTCTGCTTCTAATTCGTTTATATGATGCGCCCATTCTCACCAACACCCAGCCCTCTCTAAAAACCAAACTCAACTCATGTTACAATAAAATTGCCAAATTTGCTATAAATGCCAAATTCTCCACCCACCACTGCACCACACTGCAGCAACTAGACTGGCTTGAACTCTCACCTAATATACCTACAACTTACTATTGTCCACAAACTTATTTACCTCCCAGCAGCCTGCCCATCTCTCATTGGTATACTGACCATCTACCATCCCAATCGTCACCTCAGGTCAGAGAACAACATGCTGTTAAATATTGACAAACCTAAGCTCTCTGCCGGCCAAATACTCTACTCTGTTACTGTTTCTAAACTATGGAATGACCTCCCCCCTCCACTCAGAGCCATGCCTAATGCCTCTACCTTTACAAAACCCCTTAAACGTCATCTCTCCTCACAGGGGTCATGCACTTGCACCTCTACTAAGAACCACATAACTTGACCCTCTCACTATCTTTCTCCTCTTCTCTCTATAACCACTCAAATCTCCCTTTCTCTCAACCACACCTACTCATTTTTCCTCTCACTCTGAGGCTGGACTATACCTACATTACCACACTTCTTTCCTTCTTCTCTGCTACATATCTCACTCGGTATTTAATTTACCTTTATTTCATAGTTTCTATCCATGACTATATGCTATTTTCCTCACTGTTTGTCTCCATTCCACCTTCTGTTTTCAAGATACTGTAAATAATCTTAATGTTCATCTCCCATTTTACCTCTGTTAATAATTTAGTGTATGCCATCATAATGTTGTTGTATTTGCTGCTGTTGTATTATATATCCTGTATCATCATAACATATTTCTTGTTTATATGTGTTAAATGTGGAGCTTTTCTCCCCGGACCACCGCTGAAAATGGGTTCTTCTGGCCCAGTGGACTACCCTGGTAATCAAATGCAATAAATAAATAAATAAATCCCTCACATATAAGTGTGCACACACACAAATATACTATTAGAAAATGTATTCTGTCAGTGGACAAACAAATTGATGGGCCACTGGAAATCTCTTTTTCATCTGATTTTTGCAAGCACAGTTCACTAAAAAGAATTACTTCATTGTACTTGAAAACATAGCTGCATGCTTTTATGTAAAACCCTATTTCAAGGCATTAAGCATGCTTGTCAGCATCATTCACATAGGTTCATAGGTTCATAGGTGTGTACCAGGCTAATGGCCCTGTAGCCTTTACAAGCCTTGCCCAAACAAATTTCCCAGGCACCGTGCCACCCAATGTTAGTTCACAGTGCCCGTATCCAGTAGAGCAACTGCAGTGATTACTGAGTTGAACTTTCTGTTACCCATCCACTCATCAAGACTTCTCTTGAAGAGGGCCAGCAAGGTGCTCTGCTTGACATGAATGGGAAGCTTATTCCAGAGTAAAGTCTTGAACTCAGGACCCTGTGCACTAGAGTCAGAGCAATGTACCACTACATCAAATCTCCTGTCATCTGTACACCTGTCCTACACTGGCTCATTCAACATAGCAATGCCTTTATAGACTTACCAGTGTTTGTTCTTCTTTATGCCCACAGTTATATTAATAATTGTAAAACCAGGTTTTATTCATTTATTTTATTTCTGTTCTTGTTTAACAGGTAAATGAACTGATGTATTGACTCTTTATAAGAATAACCCAGGCCATGAAGCAAAACATTGTGCTACAGTAAAGTCATACAATACAATTTTCATAAACATGAAGCATGCTAGTTAATTATATTTGACGCACTCAGTCATTTCTTAACCCTTAAGCCAACTATGTTCCTGCAAACTAAACCTCTGTAAATAGTTCAGTACAAACAAATAAATCTCTCATTGAATTCAGACACCTGCTAAGTAGAAATAGAAGGCAAACAATCCATCAGTGTATACTATCTGGCCACTTGTCTTTTTACCCCACAGTCAAACTCATACTTTCCCCATTAAATCTCTTAGTGGGGTCTGATTCACTTGTCTGCCTTGTTTCTGTCTTTCTTCTACTCTTCCTGCCTTTCCTTTATAGGTTCATAGGTTCATAGGTAGGTACTAGGCTATCAGCCCAAGGGCCTATGCAAGCCTAGCCAACAAGGTTCCCTGGCTTACGCCCCCCAAGAAAGTTATTTTCCTGTACCACTGATGAGCAGAGATGGAGAAGTGATCCCTGGGGTGTATTTCCTATTTCCCATCCACTCATCAAGATTTTTCTTGAAGAGTGCTAATGAAGAACATTGCTTGACATAGATGGGTAGCCTGTTCCAGAGTATGGGAAGTCTTTGGGATAGGAATCTATCCCTCCAGCATGTCCTGTTTATTGTGGTGACAAGGTTTAGGTCCCTAGAGCATGTAGCTTGGAGGGATTGGGATTTCTTTAGGTGTAGCATGTCCAACAGCTCTGGGTTTGACATAGCTTTATATGTTATGCAGAGATCACCTCTGAGTAGGCGATATGCTACGGAGTAAAGCTGGAGTTTTTTGAGGCGGTCAGTGTAGGGCAATTGTTTGAGTCTAGTAATCTTCTTTGTGAGGTACATCTGTGGCCTTTCCAGCTGCTGCAGATGTCTTGTGAGGTACATTCCAAAAGGGGCGTTGTGCTCTATAATGGGTCTAATGAGTGATGAGTAGAGGGTTACGATTACCTCTTTTTTCCTGGACAAGAACCCTTTTATGATGAGGTGTGCCACGTAGAAGGACTTCCTGACTACTGTGGTGATGTGACTATCAAAGGAGAGACTACTGTCCACCTAGGTCCCAAGGTCTCTTATCACGCATTCGGTGTTAAGTAGATTGCTGCCTATGTGGTAGTTCATGGGTACAGAGTTTTTACCAAAGGGGATGACACTGCACTTTTTGGCATTGAGCTTGAGGCCATGGCTCTGACACCAGGCATCTGTCTCAGAGAGGCCCTTCTGTAGGATGTTCACATCATTTGGGGACTTGACTATGGCTCCTAGTTTTCAGTCATCTGCAAACTTCATTAGCCAGAGGCCTTGTGTGTTAGCCTGTACTTCAGAGAAGTAGATACCAAACAGGAGCGGTCCCAGGATGGAACCCTGTGGTAATCCACTTGTCACTGGTTTGAGGTCAGATTTGGAGTCTGCAACTTTTACAGTGTGGGTTCTGTCAGTGAGCCAGTTGGCAACCCATCTTGTGCTGTAGGGATTTATGCCTAGTTTATTGAGTTTAGCTATAATTCCAGAATGGGGGATGGTGTCGAAAGCCTTGGCGAGGTCAAGATAGGCTGTGTGAACCACTTTACTCTCATCTACGGCAACTGCCTCAAAGAAGTCGATCAGGTTCAGGAGGCATGATCTGCCTTTCACAAACCCGAACTGGGTGGGATCCAGAGTTTGGAGGTTACCAATATCTTTGTTTATGAGTTCCATGATGATACGTTCCATGGCTTTGCAGACCAGGCTCGTCAGGCTAATAGGTCTATAGTTCCTGGGATCAGTGGTGGCTCCGCCTTTGTGGAGTGGGATAACTGTTGCTGTGCACCATTCAGTGGGCACAGAGTCTGATGCAAGGCTATTATTGAACATGGTGCTTAAGTGGGGAGCCAGTTCATTCTGAAGTTCGTGTAAAACGCAGCCTAGGATATTGTCCGGTCCCATGGATGCTGTGTTTTTGGCTTTAGAGAGTGCAGCTTTCTCCTTCATAGTTGTGATTACAGGGACTCTGCATTCTTCCTGTATAGATATGGGCCCTTTAGGGGTGAGGGGGGGGGGTAAAGTTAGCACTGAACCTATCTGCCAGGATGTTGGCTATATCAGTTGGTTCTGTAATTTTCATGCCTTTGTGCTGTAACTCAGAGCAGATCTGGGTGTTGCCATTGAGATTCTTGACATAGCTATAGAATGCTTTGTTGTATTACTACTCCTATGTATATATAGGTACATTAATGCATGCATCTTGATAAATTTATTTTACTATTGGCTTACTACAAGATAATTTATTAACCAATGAACCTTTTGGGATTGATGGAGAAAGAAGGACACAAACACTGGAGAATCCCATGTAACTCACAGAACAATACAACTGTTTTGATCTTTGCTTATTAAAGGGTAAATTGCTAAAAGCGTCACATGACCCCATACCCCTGTGTAGTGCATCTACAGGTATATTTAGCCATTCATGCACTTAATTATGTAAATGGTCATCACATTCATATTTCTGTACATATCGCATTGTGGGCAGGACTGCATGATCTCATATGATGGCTCACAAATGAATGACCACACCTAGCGTACAGTATATGGTTAGAGAGTCTGATGAACTGTTCACAAAACTTTACAAAAATTAATATTTTGTTTATTTATACTGAATATTACAATTATGTTTAAGATTTGAAAAACAGTTAATATACCCAGTGTAAAAATGTTTTATGTTGTACACTTTTGTTTGTGATACTTTTTAGTACTGTTTGTAGTTGTGCAGATATGAAGATTTGTATTACAACTATGGCTTAGGATGTAACCATTATTTGTATGCAGGAAGATAAACAGCAGCTTTTCAGACCTTGTCTATGCAAAGAGATAAGAAACAATAGTTGCACTTCCAAAGAGTGATTTATTTTTTGTGTCCATGTTCTGGATGCAGTGGTACAGCGGTTAACATTGCTAGCTCACAGCAAAAGGTTCTCCAATTTATCAGCTGGGGTGCCTTCTGTGAGGAGTCTGCATGTGGTCCCTCTGCACATATGGATTTCGTCTGGGTACTCCGATTTCCTCTCACATTTCCAAACACATGCATCTGGAGCATTTCTCCCCAGGTCTCTGCTGAAAATGGGCTCTGTCCTAGTCAGACTTTCCCAGTCAACAAATGTTAATAAATAAATGTTCCAGAGCTTGCTTATGTTCTTGTTGATGACTGATAAGGGCTTTTTGATATGATGTAAGTCAATCTAATGTTAGTTACATCAACCTATGTATCTGTCTTACAAGTCTGTCAAAGTGTGAACATTTAATGACTGTTCAGAGTCATTGTTTTAGAGAGAAGACTGTGAGCTGCATCTGAGGTTTAACCATAACAACCTTTAAGGCTGCAGAAAAATCTGCAAGTGCTTGATTCCTAAGGGCTTGAAGATTGGTGTCTTGATGCTATGGCTTCCAACAGCCTGCAGCTTGTGCGTGCCACTGGTCAGGCTTAAATGTGACTGCGAGTTTGGGTAGCTATGAGGAGAGAAACAGAGCAGGTAGAAGTGCAGATTAGGGTTGTATTTGGGAAGGGGATTTAGGTTTATGGAGTGGAAGGGAATTTTTAGGGATAGGAAGTGGAATGGAGTTCTAGAGTTAGGAAGTAGAATGGAGCAATTGGGTTAGAGAGAGGGAGGAGAGTTTTAGGGAGAGGCAGTGGGCGCTGAGTTTAGGGTTAAGGAGGGAGATTGGAGATTTAGGTTTAGGGACAGATTGGAGACTTTAGAGTTTTAGATTTAGGAAGTGATCAGGGATTTGTAGGCCTACAGAATGGCAGCTTCTGCTAACTTGGATACTTTTTTTCCTTTGCCTTCATATTATGGCCAGAGTTCAATCAGAACCCATTTGGATTTGGTTACATGTTAGTTTATTGATTGCTTCATTTGTAAATGGAAAATGCATCTTGGAAAACAGTCTCTGGAATGTGTTAAATCCTGATCCTCTAAGTTCTGATAGTGACGCAGGCTTTGATAGTATTTTGTTGACTGGAAACTGAAATGGTTTAAACTGCTAAACAAAAGCTTCTACATAGAGCAAGAAGAATTCACCATGACACTATGCCTTGTCCAGACTTCTGGAAGGTTCGTTACTTGGTATATTCCTATGAAAACTATAGTAAGTGCACAGATATAGGAGGTTGAGACTAGTCCATCCTGATGTCTACTTACGTGGCAACAAAGGAAGAGCAGACAAGCCATAGGTTCATAGGTTCATAGGTAGGTACTAGGCTATCTGCCAGAAGGCATTTATAAGCCTAGCCAGAATGTGTTGGCTTTCGCTGCCCATTTAGATTAGTTCTCTGTGCCTCTGTTCAGCAGAGCCACTGAAGTGATCCCTGGGGTAAACTTTTTGTTTCCCATCCACTTGTCAAGGTTTCTCTTGAAGAGGTTTAGTGAGGAGCTCTGCCTAATGTAGATTGGAATCTTGTTCCAAAGCATGGGAAGTCTCTGGGACAGGAATCTATCCCTCCAGCATGTCCTATTTATTGTTGTGGTGAGGTTTAGCTCCCCGGAGTGTGTGGCTCAAGGGGATATGGTTTTCTTTAGGTGGAGCATGTCCATCAATTCTAGGTTGGACATGGACTCGTATGTCAGGCAGAGATCACCTCTGAGTAGGCGGTATGCAACTGAGTACAGCTGGAGTTTCTTCATATAGGGCATCTGCTTGAGGCCAGTGATCCTCTTGGTGAGGAACTTCTGTGGTCTTTCCAGTTGTTGCTGGTGTCTTGTAAGGTACATTCCAAATGGGGCATTGTACTCTATCATGGGTCTGATGAGTGATGCGTACAGGGGCCCAATGACCTCTTTCGATCTGGATGCAAACCCTTTTGTGATTAGGTGGGCCACATAGAAGGATTTTCTAACCACTTTGGCAATGTGATTATCAAAGGAGAGGTTACTATCTACTTGGGTCCCCAGATCCCTTATTACGTCTTCCTTATTTAGGGGGCTACCACCTATGTGGTGGTTTGTGGGTACTTTGTTTTTTCCAAAGGGGGTGACTATGCACTTTTTGGCATTTAGCTTGAGACCATGGTTTTGACACCAGGTATCTGTCTCAGTGAGACCCTTTTGGAGGATGTCTGTGTCAGCTGGAGAGTCAATTATAGCCCCTAGTTTGTAGTTGTCTGCGAACTTGGTGAGCCATAGTCCTCCTGCGCTTGCCTGTATTTCTGAGAAGTATATGCTGAACAGGAGGGGTCCTAGGACTGAGCCCTGGGGAATGCCACTTGTAACAGGTTTAGAGTAAGACCTAGTTCCTGCAACTCTTACTATGTGGGTTCTGTCCATGAGCCAGTTGGCAACCCATCTTGTGACATAGGTGTTTATGTTCAGGCTGGTGAGCTTGTCTATAATACCTGAGTGAGGAATAGTGTTGAAGGCTTTTGCGAGGTGGACCACCTTTTCCTCATCTATAGCCTTGTTAACTGTCTCAAAGAAATCCGCCAGGTTTAGGAGGCATGATCTGACCTTAACAAAGCCGAACTGGGTTGGGTCCAGTGTTTGGAGGTTTCCAATGTCTCTGTTAATGAGATCCATGATGATGCACTCCATAGCTTTGCAGACCAAGCTAGTCAGGCTTATAGGGCGATAGTTCTTGGGGCCTGTTGTGGCTCCACCTTTGTGGAGCAGATTAACCATAGCTGTGCGCCACTCTGTGGGCAAGTAGCCTGTGGAGAGGCTGAGTTTAAACAGTGTGTTTAGGTGAGGGGGTTAGTTTATCTTTGAGCTCATGTAGGACGCAGCCTGGGACACCGTCCGGTCCCATTAATGCTGTGTTTTTGGCATTGGAAAGGGCTGTTTGAGAAGGGGGTGATGTTTGCACTGAACCTGTCTGCCAGGATGTTGGCTATATCGGTCGGTTCAGCATATTTTGTGCCATTCTGCACTAACTCCAAGCAGATCTGAGACTTGCCACTTAGATTCTTGACATAGCTAAAGAATGCCTTGTGGTTATCTTTGGAGTCCATGGCAATTTTTCTTTCAAAGCTAGCCTTGAATGATTTTATGAGGGAACGTAGTTTCTTGCTGATACTGATCAGGGATGTCTTCCCTTCTTGGGATTTTACTGTTTTCTGTACTAGTTTCCTCCTTCTATTGTATACCTTGTTTATGGCAGGGGTCCACCAGACTGGGTTCCTTTTCTTGGAGGAGTGAGTCTTGGTTTTGTTTGGGATAGCACGATCCCTGCATTCTTGTAGGTGTCCATAGAGTGCATTAGTAAAGGATTTTGCAGCTTGGACAGCGTTATTCTTTAGCATGGGGGCTTTGAAACTTCCCACCTCGGTCTTAAGTAACGTGAAGTTTGCTTTTGAAAAGTTTTTCACGGTGGTTTCTTTGACCGAGGGTGGTGGCAGAATGTGGATATCCAGAGTGATTAGTTTATGGTCAGATCTAACCAGCGAAGGGATGACCTCCGGTGTGGAACACCGGTCACCCATGTTGGTGATGACCAGGTCCAATATATTGTCACCTCTGGTGGGGGTGTTAACCAGTTGATCTAGGGTGTTTGAGTTTATAAATTCTAGGAAATGTTGGGCCAGGGAGTTCGTACTTGAGTAGTTCTCCCAGTTAATGTTTGGATAATTGAAATCACCCAATATTAGGGTGTTTGGTAGGACCTTTATGTTTCCCAGTGTTTCCAGGAATGCGGAGTGGGGGTCCTGGCACATGGTGGGTGATCTGTAGCAAGCTATAATTTGAATAGCAGTTTTGCCCATTGTTAGTTGCACGTGGATTAGCTCTGAAGCATCGTGCTGTGCCACTAACCTGGAGGTGTGGGTATCCTTGATGAATATGGATACTCCCCCGCCTTTTGTATTTCGGTCCAGGTTTTGTGGCCGAAATGTATGGTATGAGTTGTAGCCTGGTAGTGTTGGGGTGCTCTCTGGAGCCTTAAACCAGGTTTCTGTTACTGCACATATATCAGTTTTCTCCATACTGAGGAGTGCCTAGAGTGCGTGCATTTTGAGGTTTAGACTTCTGGCATTGAGCAGCATTACCGTCAATTTTTTGTTACTTGTGCTATTTACGGTGGTGGGTTTGTCTATTGAGCCTTGCCTAAAAAAGGCACTATGGAGGTGGCAAGAGCCTTGGCCAGTATTCGAAAGCCTAAGTGTGACAGGTGCAAGCCGTCTCTAGCAAAGCAGCATGGCTTGTCGAGCATGTCATCCCAGGCTGACAGACACTGGATCCCCTTTGAATGACACCAGAAGCTTAGCCAATTGTTGAAATCGATATTTTTTTCTGTATATTGTGGTATCATTCTTGGTGAGGGCATGATGCTACTCAGGGTCAGGCTCATACCAGCCTGGGCTATGTGATCAGAGAGCTCCTCCATGTCTCTTTTCATGTAGAATGGGGAGGTATGGCTCAGGTCATTCACACCAACATGGACAATGACAGAGTCATATTTGTACATGTTCTGGAGTGACCTGAGTGCTTGTGTTATGTGGCGGATCCTGGCACCCGACAGGGAACTAACAGTAACTTTCTCCCTGTTCAGCCTAGTGAGTGGGACGTCAGTGTGCCTGACTATAGAGTCACCTACTACTAGTGTGTTGGGTATGTTATTTTGCCTTAAGGGCTGTGATTGTGTGGCACACTGGTTTTGTAAAGTATGTGTTTCATGGTTTGTGTTGGGGGCTGGAGGTTGCTTGGATGTCTGCTTTGGAGGTCTCTGTTGCTTTTGCAGATTTTTATTTAGAGCCTCCGAGTATGTTTTTGTATATTTATGTGTGTTTTTTGCCAGTGCTGGTTTCATAGGTCTATGTGAGCCTGGTGGTGTGATGCAAGTAATTCCCTGCTCCTCTTGACTGCCTGGTCTAGTCTTGGGTTGAGAGAGCTTAGCCTCCAGTTTGGCTGTATAATTGCATCTCTCGCATGTATTAGTGTTTGGTGGAAGGAGGAGAGGGTTGTCTGTGTACCTGAGGCAATTGTAACATTGCCTCAAAATGCCCAGATTCACCAGTTGGACTGGACAGTACACCTGAAACTGCCCTTTGGACATGCCTGGATATGTACAGTGAACTGTTTTTACTGATTGGCTGGTAAGGTCGAGTAGAGAGCCTTGTCTTTCTCTACAGTATAGGGGGGTCTAGTGCTTGCTATGAGTTTTGGGCAAGTGCAGGGATGCGAAGTGAATGATTTGAGTGTTAAGTTGAAAGTTTGTCGAGTTCCAAGGGAAAAATTGAAGAGTAGACTTTGTGGAGCTGGGAATTGTTATACCATAGCTAACCGGCACTGCCCAGTGTGAAAAACCACGCAGATGTGAGTTTTATAGCAGGGAAATGAAAGAGATGAAAATTAGCCCAAAATGGCCAATAAACTACTAATTTCTGGGCTGAAACCACTCCTCCAGGGACAGATAGGCTGCTCAAAGCTCCCTCTCTCACAGTGAACAGAAAAACCTCCTTCTATCCAAGTAAGGTATTGGCAAACTCAGAAACTTGTAACACAGCCCTGAATTCAGCACTAACCTGAAAACTGGACTAAACAAGTTTAGAAAGGTGGGAAAACAAGTATATATTTTTGTTTTTTTTCAGAAAATAAAGCAGATACAATCAAAAAAACACTTTAAATGCACAGAAATGGCTATCACACTTGAGTGTGTAGCGTACAACAGTTAAACAGGCAATTTAAACACAAAAATGACTTTGTTAAAGTGCAGGCAGTAAAATAAGTACAATATGTAGCTGAAACAAGCTTTTTAAATCATAGAAACTCAAGTGTCCAGATTTCTGCAGAATGTCCAGATTTTTACCTCATATTTTTGGTGTTTTCCTCATAAAATGTGTGGTTTCCTAGAAAACTGGTGAAAATTGAATTTACTAAATAATGACAAACACCTGAGTTACACACTTTGTATGCTTCAGAAGAATGCATAGTAACACAAGGCCTTTTATTCTAGCAACTTTCTAAGTTTATAAAATCGATATTTTAATTTGTCCCTGTTTTGGGGCCTGTCTCTCCCCATTAGTTTTGTCTTTGTCCAGATTTCTTGTGCCAAGGGGTTGAGAGGTTGACACAGTCACATGATATTCTGAATGCAAGGTACTATGGGTATTAATGCCCACTACAATAAACATTACACTTCATATCACCTTCTCTTGTGGCAGAAGTAAGTATTTAAGGAGTTCCACGTGTTTCAATGTTCCTGATAAATTTGCACTCCCATAAATTTAAGAAACATACAATGCCTGACCCTTCCACTTAATAAGAATGTGGCACCTTCCACTGTTTCATCTCCATAATCTTCTCCATGGTCCCTTCAACAAACTAAATTAAATGACCACCCAACCTGCTTCATGTTCTGCATAATTAATGTAAGCAATAACTGACCCATTGGTCAGTATGCTGGTTCTTTCATCCCGCTCTAGTCTTCTCCTCCGAACTAATCAAATTGCTTTATTATGTGTTGATAAAGTTTAAACTGCTGCTTTCATTTATTTTAACAAGCCTTATTTATGTTTATTTTGCAGTGATTCAGCTAAAACAGTTTAGTACAATCCCATTCTACGCTGTCCATGGCTGCAGTCTTTTACTTATTTAATGACCTGCCCTGTTTCCTTGTAATACTATGTACCACATTGTGATTTCTTCATATGCTTAAGACCCTGCAATGCAGATATTTGATTTTTTAACTATTTAATGTCATATATTCTCACATGTTTTAAAAAAGATTTAGGTAACCCACATAATGCAGCATTTCCCCATACAATAGAAAATCAAAAACTTTGTATGTGTTGCATTTTACACTCCACCTTTTGTAGTTTTTGCAGATTTTCCCCTCTCAGAACTATAACTTCAACTTGTGGATCCAGTACAAAGCATCTTTGTCTGAGCTAGGACATAACTACCCTTCCTTTTGAAAATACCATTGTAGTACGTGTCTCGACAACTACACACAGACCGCACACACACACACACACACACACACACACACACACACACACACACACACACACACACACACACACACACACACATGCACACACATGCACACACGCACACACACGCACACAAAACAAAAACAACAATTCCTATGACACCCGGGGTTCAAATTATGTTATTAAGAGACTAGGTTCCATTTTGAAATTAAAAAAAGAAAACTAAAACACTGGTCTCCTGTACAAGAACTGTTTTCTAAATTTCACCCGACTTGACTAGCACCAGATGTATAGCTGGTTAGTCATGCATATCTGCAATATGTCATATCGTTAATTACATTTTGATAACCTAGTGTGACTGCTTATTTCTTTATGGATATACGAAATATGAGAGAAAATGTATTTTGTGGCTGTCAATATCAGTCCAAGATTATGTCAGTTTGGATGTCTAGGTTAAGTTTGGTTTATAACTTCATTTTATTCTTTTCCTTTCTAGTGCTTCTGCTTTCATTAGTCACTCTGTAGTGATTTCGGAGGAGACAGTAAAATGTCTCCATTTATTTTCTAAGCTGTTTGGGGCCCTTAAAGTGCTCTTGAGCACTTCTCACTTTTACTTTGTTATACTGTTACATTCTTGTTTTGTTATAGTCACAACTAATGTGGTGTCTAGCAGGTTATCTGCTTCAGGAAATTGAACTTCATTGTTTCTGTACTTCCATTTTGTTGTTGCTCACTGATGTCCTTGTTTCCGTAGATCCATTATTTTTTCGTTGCTTATTGATGTCCTTGTTTCCATGGATCCATTGTTTTTTCGTTGCTTACTAACGTCTTCCAGCGTGAAACTTCTTTTCTATTTGTTTTTTCTTCAGTATGTCCCTCCTGTTCCAGTTTGTGGGAAGCTGAACATTGCCCCTGCTTAGAACCATCTTTTGCTTGCAGCACTGATTTAACAACTGTTTGTAAATAATTGTGTTAGCTGTCCTGAGGAGGTCAATATACACAGTTATCCCTGTTATCATTATTTGGATTATTGCTAGATGGTTTGTTTCTGTAGCCTGGCTGGAAATGTGCAGATTTACTTTGGATGTCATTAGTTCTGTTTTTCTGTATTTAGGTGTTATTTGGGGAGTTTGCAGGCATGTCTCAGATTTATTATGGAGTACGTCTGACTTGTGTTTAAAGCAGTGAGCAAGGTAATTAACCTGAACTGTCTACAGCTTTGCCTAGAAGATCTGGACCATCATTTGCTTCTAGTCTTTTTGATCTTGCAGAGCCTTGTTTTTGACGTTTTTGGAGCCATTTTTGTATTCTTAACTTATGGAGCGTTTTGATTGTGTTTTTTACTGATTGCTATTATCGTTTAGAACCATTATTATTTAGTGAATTTAATTCTGTTTATTTCTTTAATAATATATTTAATTAGCTCAATTCAGTACAATATATACATTTTATTTTGAGCAAATGCACCAGCATGGAGGAGTTTCTTCCCTTTTTGAAAAGTGTATATAGTTTAGTGTTTTTGCTGTGAGTTGTTAACAATAAAAATGTACATTTTTTCTTGAGTGTCTTTATTGAAAAGAAAAGTCTGTGAAAATGTGAAATGGGTTCAAACACAGAGTCACAACTGCACCTAAGATCAGCCTGCCAACATTAATATGTGCATGTAAGTTGCAAGTTGGAAACATATATTCAAAAAACTGTCATGTAGAAAATGTAAAAGTAATACATTTTTATCAGAATGATCAATTCATCACTTATATAATAGAAAGTAAATGGCATTGTAGGAATGGATAAGATGCAAAGAGTCCTGAGTTATACTAAGAAGTCTAGGGTACAAATAACAATGTTATAGGAGACACACCTGGATAAAATGAGTCTGTGGGTCTATAAAGGAAGGATATTCAGCAGAGTATCAGGGGCAAATGAAAAGTGGAATAATAATTGTCATTGCGACAGGGGCTACAATACTGATAGAAGAGGAGAAGAAAGATAACATTGTAAGATTTGTGGAAATAAGGTGGTATTAGCAGAAAAGGAGAATTACTCAGCCACAGGTTCAGTGCTGGGACCACTCCTGTTCAGAATATACTTCTCTGAGCTCAATGCTAATGGGGAAAGTCTCAGGATGACAAAGTTTGCCAATGACTGCAAGCTGGGGGCAATCGTCGAATCCCCCCAGTGATGTAGAAATCCTTCAGGGGTCTAGATCTGACAAACGACTGGTGCAGAACCATGTCCTAAAACAAAATGCAAAAAATGCATTATCATACCCTTTAGGAAGTCAAATACCCCTAAAAATTACAACATCAACAGCACACCCTATGAGTAGACTGAAAGGTAAGAGATCTCAGTTCACAGCTAGATAGTAGCCTGAACTTTGACCGTCATGTGTTCACAGTGGTGAGATAGTCCTTTTATGTGGCACAACTTATAGGTAAAGGTACTCCATGCAGATACAAGGAAATGATAGTCCCACTGTACTCAGCCCTCATGAGACCAATGACCAAGTAAATGCCCCATACTGTACTCAGCCCTCATTAGACCAATGATCAAGTAAATGCACCATACTTTGCTCAGCCCTCATGAGACCAATGACCAAGTAAATGCGCCATACTGTACTCAGCCCTCATTAGACCAATGATCAAGTAAATGCACCATACTGTACTCAGCCCTCATGAGACCAATGACCAAGTAAATGCCCCATACTGTACTCAGCCCTCATTAGACCAATGATCAAGTAAATGCACCATACTTTACTCAGCCCTTATGAGACCAATGACCAAATAAATGCGCCATACTGTACTAAGCCCTCATGAGACCAATGATGACCAAGTAAATGCGCCATTTGGTAGTTAACTGACTAGGCATTTAAGGCAGCTGGAGCAATCTCAGAGGTTTCTCACAAGAAAAATACAGGGTGTAAACAACATGTCCTACGTGGATAGACAAAAACCTGTATCCCTTCACTCTGTCTCCTATAGACTATTAAGGGAGTGACCTATGCCTGATCTGGAAGGCAGTCAAAATTCAGCCCTGATGGAGCTGCTACACATTTGCATGTCAGACAGCATGAATGTCACCTAATCTAGGGATCTAAACATAGTCAGCGACTCAAACAAAACATGATGGAGAGACAGATATAGGCTCATAGGTTCATACTAGGCTATCTGCCCTAGGGCATTTATAAGCCTAGCCAGAGTGTGTTTGGCTTTCGCCACCCATTTTAAATTAATTTTGCTATGCGTTTTTTGAGGTTAGTATACTGTGCCTCTGTCTAACAGTGACACAGAAGTGATAGCCGGGGTAAACCTATGATCACCCATCCACTCATCAAGATTCCTCTTGAAGAGAGTCAATGTGGGACTCTGCCTAACCTGGACTGGGATTTTATTCCAGAGTGAAGGGAGCCTCTGGGTTATGAATTTGTCCCTCCAGCATGTCCTATTTATTTCAGTGCTGAGGTTCAAGTCTCTCGAGTGCGTAGCTTGATGGGATTTGGATTTTCTGAGGTGCAGCATGTCCATTAATTTTGGGTTGGACATGGCTTTATACATCAGGCACAGATCGCCTCTGAGCAGGCGGTATGCCACTGAGTAGAGCTGGAGTTTCTTTAACCGGGCAGCATATGGCATCTGTTTGAGCCCTTTGATCCTCTTGGTGAGGTACTTTTGGGGTCTCTCCAGTTGCTGCAGGTGTCTGGTAAGGTACATCCCAAAAGGGGCATTGTACTCAATTATGGGCCTGATGAGGGATGAGTAAAGAGGCACGATGACCTCCCTGATCTAGATGTGAATCCCTTCATGATTAGGTGGGCTATATAAAATGTTTTTCTAACCACTTTGGCCACGTGGTTGTCAAATGAGAGATTGCTATCAACTTGGGTCCCCAGGTCCCTAATGACTTCTTCTGTACTTAATGGATTACCACCTATGTGGTAATTTGTGGGCACTTTGTTTCTGCCAAAGGGGATGACTATACACTTTTTGGTGTTTAGCTTGAGGCCATGGCTCTGGCACCAGTTGTCTGTTTCTATGAGGCCCTTTTGGAGGATGCTTGTGTCGGCTGGAGAGTTGATTATGGCACCCAGTTTGCAGTCATCTGCGAACTTGGTCAGCCACAGTCCTTCTGTGTTGGCCTGTACCGCCGAGAAATATATACCGAACAAGAGAGGTCCCAGGACTGAGCCTTGTGAGACGCCACTTGTAACTGGTTTGGAGTCTGACATGGCTCCAGCAATTCTAACCATGTGGGTTCTGTCCTTGAGCCAGTTTGCAACCCATCTAGTGACAAAGGGGTTTATATTTAAGCTGGTGAGCTTATCTATAATGCCTGAGTGGGGTATTGTATCGAAGGCTTTTGAGGTCCAGGTAGGCTGTGTGGACCACCTTCCCCTCGTCAATGGCCTTGGTGACTGTTTCAAAGAAATCAACCAGGTTTAAGAGGCAGGATCTGCCCTTAAGAAAGCCAAACTGGGTAGGATCCAGTGTCTGTAGGTCCCCAATATCTTTATTTATGAGGTCCATGATGATCCTTTCCATAGCTTTGTAGACCAAGCTAGTCAGGCTTATGGGGCGATAGTTTCCAGGATCCGTTGAGGCACCACCTTTGTGGAGAGGGACCACTGTTGCTGTACGCCACTCTTTGGGTACATATCCTGTAGTAAGGCTAAGATTGAACAGTAGTTTTATGTTTGGGTTTAGCTCTTCTTGGAGTTCATGTAGGACGAGCCCGGGACACCATCTGGTCCCATTGATGCTGTGTTTTTTGCTTTGGAGAGGGCGGCTCTTACCTGAGCATCTGAGATGTCAGGGGGGCAGCACTCTGTTAGGATAGATATTTGCCCTTTTGGTGGGGAGAGGGGGAAAAGTTTGCACTGAACCTGTCAGCTAGGATGTTGGCAATGTCTGTGGGCTCGGTGTATTTTTTGTCATTTTGGACTAATTCTGAGCATATCTGGGAATTCCCACCCAGGTTCCTAACATAACTAAAGAAAGCCTTGTGATTATCCTTAGTGTCCTGTGCAATTTTTCTCTCGAAGCTGGCCATATGAGTGCCCGTAGTTTTTTGATAATACTGATCAGAGATGCCTTCCATTTTTGGGATTTTGCTCTATCATGTAGTAGCTTCCTCCTTCTATTGTATAGTTTGTTTATGGCTGGAGTCCACCAGACAGGACGTCTGCCTTTGGAGGATTGGGTCTTGGTTTTATTTGGGATTGCATGATCCATGCACTCCTGAAGGTGTTCATAGAATGTGTTTATAAAGGATTCTGCGGTCTGGGCCGTATTTTCCACAGGCCCGGGGGCTTTGAAGGATTTTGCCTCGGTTTTGAGGCGTGTGAAATTTGCTTTAGAGAAGTTTTTCACTGTGGTTTTCTGGGCAGGGGGTGGGGTCGGGATGTGAATATCCAGTGAGATTAGTTTATGGTCTGATCCTACCAGTGAGGGATACACTTCTGGTCTGGAGCATAGTGTCCCCATGTTGGTGATGATCAGGTCCAGTATGTTTTCGCCTCTTGTGGGAGTGGTAACAAGTTGTTCCATAGCATTTGAGTTTATAAATTCTAGGAACCTTTGGGCTAGGGTGTTGGAGCTAGAGTAATGCTCCCAGTCTATGTTTGGGTAGTTGAAGTCGCCCAATATAATGGTGTTTGGAGAGACCTTCATATTTTCCAGTATTCTCAGGAAGGCCAAGTGGGGTTCCTGTGTTTGGGAGGGTGGTCTGTAGCAGGCTATAAACTGGAAGGCAGTTTTACCCACAGTTAGTTGCACATGGATAGTCTCTGATGCTTGTGCTGTGCCACCAACCTGGAGGTGTGGGTATCTTTGGCGAATATTGATACTCCCCTCCTTTTGTGGTTCGGTCCAAGTTTTGGGGCGAAAAGTATGGTATGAGGTATAACCTGGTAGTGCTGGGGTGCTCTCGGGAGACTTGAACCAGGTTTCTGTTACTGCACAGATATCGATGTTCTCCATGCTAAGGAGAGTTTCGAGTGCGTGCATCTTGAGGTTTAGACTTCTGGCGTTGAGTAGCATTACTCTTAGTTTCTTATCCCTTGTGATACCTATGGAGGTGGGTTTGTCTTTTGAGCCTTGCCTAAAAAAGGCACTATGGGGTAGCAAGAGCCTTTGCCAATATCCGAAAGCCCAGAGGTGACAGGTGCAAGCCGTCCCTAGCGAAGCATCGTGGCTTGTTGAGCATGTCATCCCAGGCTGACAGGCATTGGATCCCCTTTGAATGACACCAACACTTAAGCCAATTGTTGAAATTGATCATCTTGTCTTTATATTGTGGCATCATTCTTGGTGAGGGTAAGATGCTACTCAAGGTCAGGGTCATACCGGCCTGGGCTACATGCTCAGAGAGCTCCTCTATGTCTTTTTTCATGTAGTCCAGGGAGGTACGTCTCAGGTCATTCACACCAGCATGGACAATGACTGAGTCATATTTGTACTTGCCTTGGAGTGACCTGAGTGCTTGTGTTATGTGGCGGATCCTAGCACCCGACAGGCAGCTCACCGTGACCCTCTCCTTGTTCAGCCTGGTGAGCGGGACGTCAGTGTGCCTGACGATAGAGTCACCTATTACAAGTGTATCAGGTGTGTTGTTTAGCCTTAAGGGCTGTGACTGTTCGGCACATTGCCCCTTCTTTGTAAAAGGCTTCCTATTCACATTAAGCTGAGCCATTCCCTGGCCTTCTTCAAATGCAGTTTGGAAAGAAGGATGGGGAATAGCAAATTCACACCTGGGGTAGTTCCTATATCCCTCATGGACAGGGGCAATCTGTAAGATACTCAAGGCATTGGCAAAAATCAATGCCATCCTCTTGCCCCTTGAGGCCATATATCAGGTAAAATCCAGTTATATTGGCTAGGCTTGTAAGGGCTCTTAAGCTATTAACATAGTAACCTCCTATGAATTTATGAACTTATGAATGCTGGCATGTATTTATATATAGATTCATAGGTTCATAGATTAGTACTAGGCTAATTGTCCTTGTGGGCCATTTTAAGCCTAGCCAATTACCCCATGTGAGAATCAAACCCTGCAGCTTGTGTCTACGGGAGGGTGGCCTAATGGTTAAGGTATTTCTCTTACAAACACAAGGTGCAGAGTTTGAGTCTCACAAGGGATAATTAGCTAGGTTTAAAATGACTTGCAAGGGCAGTTAGCCTACTACTAATCTATGAACCTATGCAAGGTAAACACCTTAACCATTATGCTAACCTCCCGTATTCCCTCTAAAGCTACTTTTAAAGTGCTTAAAAAAATTATAGGAAAGGTAATTAGCTTCTAGTCAGGAATATTATTCATGGGTGAGACTGGAACCTGATGTGCAATAGTGAGGATATATCTAGGATAACCTAGAAGGAAGACTATAATGAACAGGGGTACATTTCTGAAGAAATACATTTACTACCTAAGATAAAATAACTAGGTTAGACTGGACAGAAATTATGTTTCACAAGTGCATGGGTATTTAATTGAAATATTTGGAAATCATAAAATGACTATTTTAGATCATGTGCTAATCAAGGCTAAGATAAAACTGTGGGGTCATCAAGTCAAAAAGAGACATTGGTACCTTGACACTTAATTGTTAAAAGGAGAGGAGTTTAAGGAATAACCGCAGTGGAAATGATTCAAGAATTATTAGGAAAAATACAATTGTTTCAGAAGGGATAGCTACAGAGTGGAATAATGTGAAAATACAGTGTAAAAAATATGGTAGAAATAAGAAAGAAATAGATATTGGAAATAAGTAATAGTAATTATTTAGAGGGGTTATCAAAGGTTAAAGTATGGCAGGTAAAGGGATCTTACAGAACATGAAGAAGAGCAATGTCTGAATGTTAACGTGGAAATAAGGGACTGGATAATATGCATAACTTTAAAAATGTTGTTGTCAAGGAAGCATTTTTTGATAAATGCAGGGCACAAAAGCTTTTAGCACAATAATGTAGGTAACAGAAAATAGAATCAGTTATTGCCAAATTTAGGAATCCTATGAAAAGAAAAATAATCAGAGATCCTGTGGAGGTATTAGAGATATTTCAAAAATTGTATGAAAATATGTATAAAGCAGAGGAATTTGGGAACTAATAAAACGTGCAAATGGAAATGTTTATGGAAGACAAGGTTACAGGAGAATGAGGTTCAAGAGTTAATAGCTAAAATGGAAGGGATGAGATAAAAACTAAGCAATATATTCAATAAATAGGGGAGGGGTGACATAGAAATGGTGCTATATAATCAATACACAGGGGAGGGGTGACATAGAAATGGTGCTATATAATCAATACATAGGTGAGGGGTGACATAGAAATGATTCTATATCATCAATGAATAGGGGAGGGGGTGACAAAATGGTGCTATATAATCAATAAATAGGGGAGGGGTGACATAAAAATTGTGCCATATAATCAATAAACAGGGGAGGGGGTGACATAAAATGGTGCTATATAATCAATAAATAGGGGAGGGATGACATAAAAATGGTGCCATATAATCAATAAACCGGGGAGGGGGGTGACATAAAATGGTGCTATATAATCAATAAACAGGGGAGGGGGATGACATAAAATGGTGCTATATAATCAATAAACAGATAGTTGCCAGGAACAAGTGATTTGTCAGAAAACAAATTAGAAGCCAGGAGGGTAGAAAGTGATAAGTATCTGGAAGGTTTTATGATGGATTTAAATAATGCTTTGGCAAAACATATTGCATTCCCATAACAGCATTGTTGATAAGGTTCATTTTAAGTTTTCAGTTATACATCAGGTGGATAATTATGATGACAAATATGATGCGGAAGATGAGCTAGATTGGAAAGAACAGTGCTGGCAAATAAGACTGAATGCATGCAGTTTTCCTGGCATTAATGGAATTACAAAATAGTATTAATGCAAACCATGTGATCTATGAAGCTTATCTAAATGTATTTAACTTTGCAAATGGTGGTCTGATGAAGTTCTATGCATGGAATGAAGATGCTTATTATATTAGTATTAGAACATTTACTAAAAAAGATTACGTTATGGCTGCTATGGATATGTGGTAGGAGAATAAACAAAGAGAATTCAAACACTCAGAAACTGGAAGGTCTTGTTTCTAGATATGGACAGTAACGTGCAAGCAGTCAAAATATTTTTAGTCCCTTTATTATTATATACAGGCCATGCATATCTTTTATTGAGCAGAGGAGAAGCTGTGAACCATAATTAATAAAGAATTAAAGGGATTTATTGGGGAGAGAAAGAAGACAAGTGTTATAAGGATACGTTGTTTCTATCCATACAGCAAGGTTGCTTAGGATTAACAGATATGAAATGATACTCGTATGAAGGACACAGGCAGAAAATTACAAGGCAAAATGAAAAGAAATGCTGAAACAGGGCGGAAGTTCAAAACTAAGGAAAGAGTAATATTTGGGATGCAGGACTTTAAACAGAATAGCAAGAATCATACAGAATATTATGTTTGTAAAGTAGCAGGAAGCATTGTAAGCCAGCACAGGAATGGAGAAAGGAGATTTTCTTAACAGAGATGACTGCAAGTAGGGGCACAAAAAATATGGCAGAAAGGGGCACACATTTACTGGAAAAAATTAACAAAGGAGCTAAGATAGTAGAAGGAAAAATAAGAGAGTGTTATGAGGCCAAGCACAATTTTGAACTGCAAGGCTGAAGACTACCTTCCCTACCAGAAACTGATAACAGAATGCAGAGAAACAGTAAGGGCTAGGACAATGTTGTTAAATGAAAAAATAATTCTGGTTACGAGCAGCTATTAGATATTACTTAGTGTCTAATGTCCTTGCATAGGCATATTTCAGCTTTTCCTGACCACCACTTCAAGCTTGTAGTGTTGGACTATATGGAATGGGATGCAAGGGGGTTTAGTATAGAAGAACACCTCAACAGTAAGCAATTAATCTGGATTTTGATGTGTGATGCCCTTTCTCTCCCTGGGCTTAATGACTGCTGTTCTATATCTAATCCTAAAATTGAAAAGTATGCAGGGGTAATTCATCAGTCATCTTTATAATTTGTTGTATAATACATTGTTGTAATATGTTTGGCACTGTTTTTTTCACTGATACAAACTGTTTCAAACGGTCAGTACATTTTCAAGTTTTTAATTAATTAATTTTTTAAGCATTATTTGTATTGGTCGGTTTTTACCACATGACTACAGCATGTTCCTTTACATTGTGTGGTTTATGTGACTACTGCAGTTCTGATGAAGTCTTGATGTAATACAAAAGTGCTTGACTGATGTTTTTTGTTCAATAAATCTTTGGTGGTTGCTACTAGCTGTATGGTTTGTACTAGATTTGTGTGGGCCCCGGAACTCCATCAGATTTTCTTGTTTAATTCCTGGTTACTCTTGAAGGATAGATTGTAACTGCTGCTGCCAATATTTTGTGGATGTACCAAATTCTCTCTGGGCCATTAGTCTGTACTGCTAGACCTATGAGACACATATATATATATATATATATACATATATATATATATATATATATATATATATATATATATATATATATATATATATATATATATATATATATATACTGTTAAACTGAAATACCATTAACATAGTGAGACTGTTCTGATATTTCTACAATGGATTATTTCTAACTGTTGTATATCACTTTGTAATTTATTTATTTATTTTACATTTGTTTACTGGGATAGTCTGTCTGGACACAGGTCCTTTTTCAGCGAAGGCCTGGGGGAGAAAAGATCCAAATACAGTATATAACTTTGGTTACATTGGACATTTTGATATACTTAGAACAGGTGCAAATTATTGTAACAGATACTTACAACCTGGATGCTAGGTACAGTTAAATGGTTTATTTAGTTCCCAATTTATAACAGTTTATGTTCTAAATAGTGAATAGATTCAGAATACTATGCAGAGTTACAGGGGATTACAAAGCAAATATGTAATACAATTTGACATAAAAGATGAGGTGAGGTGTAATTGAAAGTAGATGAGAGAAGCGAAAGGGTAGATCAAATGGTGTGGCGGAACTGATAGTAGTGCCGTAGGAGAAATAAAAGATTAATCAGGGTTGTCACAGTTACAGAGCCGTGCTTGCTGCAGGTAGGTTTTAAGGCTTTTTGAAGGAGGCAGTGGCGGTTATGGTTGAGATGTTGGGGGGAAGGTTTTTCCATTGTTTGGCAATGGTGTTGCTATGGAGGGATATACCTGCAGAATTATTGGCTTTGGTCACTTCTAAAAGGAGTTTTTAATTTTATCATAGGGCTCTAGTTTTGGTGTAGCATATTTTGTAGACTAGGGGTATTTTCAGGGGAGTAAAGTAGTTTGTGGGGTAGTTTAGACTGGTTGTAGAGAATAAGATGGGGAAGTTCCAGCCAATTAAGTTTTTTAAGGGGAGTGCAGTGGTGTGTTCTATGTGGGGTACTGGTAGCAAATTTAGCAATGTTATTATAACAGGTTAGCAGACTAGACATGTCAGATTTTCTGAGGTTGGTGAAAATTGGTGAGACATACAGAAGAGTTGAGATGAGGTGGGTGGTGCAAAAGTGGCTCTGATGGAGTCAGTTGGGAACTGTTTGTTTCTGTATAGCAAGGCTAGTTTTTATATGTACTTTTTTACGGTATTGGATATATGTATGTCAAATTTCATGTTGCTGTCAATTACAACCCCTAGCAGTTTAGTGTGAGTAACAGGGGATATGACTGTGTTATTATTGGAAGTAATGTTAAATGTGGTATGAGAAGAATGGAATGTGGGTGGGAAGATAAGAAGTTGAGTTTTATTGTTGTTTAATATTAGTTGTGATTCAGTGAGCTATTTTTAACAGCAAGAAAGGAGGGTTGTGTTTGTTGCAGCAGTATCTGGGGGTGGAGGATACACAAATAAGTACTGAGTCATCTGCATATTGGATGATAGAAGCATGAGGTGTTGCAGTATGAAGGTTATTAGTAAAAACAGAGAACAGCAGTGGTCCAAGAATGGAACACTGAGGGACTCCTTGTGAGACTGGTAGTAATGGGGAGAGTTCCACTAATATATGTTATATTAACACTTCTCCCCTCTACTTTGTATTCAGTCTGCATAGATTTTCTTTTCTCCTATGGGCTGCTTTCCATCTCGACTACGTGCTACCCAAATTCACCCAGAATAACTTAGAATTTATACACCTAAGTCTTGAAATGTTTCTGGTGGAAAGTGCATTTTAGGCTTCTCAACATAAGCAGTTGATTTTTTTCTTTAAAGTTCTTTTTTGATACTGCAAGTGTTAAGTAGTGTGCATACCTCAATGGAGTGGTATTCCTAGGTCCCCCATCTTCTATCATATTCTACCTCCCTTACATGCTTTAATCACACCTTCAGCTATGATAATCTGCCAAAGCTAGCTAGACAATCTCATTTAGCTTCTACTTAAGCACTAGAATTACATACCATAGACCTTTTGTATACATATATAAGAACCTATTCTCTCACTGGCAAAATTAACTATACAGGCTGACATTTCACCATTTCTCAGAATTTACTTTCTTAGACTGGCATTTTACCATTAGAACATAAGCAGGTACCTCAACAATTACTTACAGTTATTAACAAAAAATCCAGTAGTTTTATTGATTGTTTCTGTGGTTGAGGTTATCCCTGCAGACCAGGCTCATTCCACTCCATTCGCCCTCATTGCACTCAGGTTCACTTCGCTCCTCTACCCTACCCCCAATTCCCACCCACCCCCACTACACCAACATTTATTTAGATTTGGCCACTTCCCTAATTCAGTCTAGACAACAAAATTGAGCATTTCCAATAATGTTATTACTCTTAACTACCAAGCACCACCTACATCCTTACCTCCTCAGCTTCATCTAGAAACACTTGGTGACTCTCTTAAAAATAACTAATAAATAGTTTAATCGCTACCTGTCTGAAACTTCTACTACAGTCATATCCTATAACCATTTTTTATACACAGTTAACTCCACCAACAGATAAAGTCAACCAATCACCTGTGCATATAACTCAGCTTTTATACTCTAAAAGCATATGCACCACGTTTATTTCAAAACAAAATTATCCCAATAATTAAACAGTACATATCAAAATGTTACCACTATATAACACTCCTAGCTCTCTCCCTAACAGCTTACCTAACTTCCTACCATTCCCAACTAAACACACAACAATACCATCACAGAATCCTATCCCCATACCCACACCAGGCAAACCATTTATGGTTTGAGATATCCCCAGGTATCTACAAGCCCACATTCTTCAACCACTTTACCTATAAGATATCACCAAACATCTCCCTCTGGTATCACAAATTCTTTATCATATTCCTAAGCTCTCTTGCAAGCATGGCAACACATTTTACAATTAATGGTGACATCAATCCTAACCCTGGCCCAACATGTTCTACACATCAACCTAATAGCATACCTACCTCCCCACCACATAGTCTTTTAAACCTACCTAGAAAGGGATCAGACCTACTAATCCTAAATATAAACATTTATTTATTTATTTTATTTATTGCATTTGTTTATACTTAAAATTCAAGAGCTATACTCCACCCTATCTACTGACTAGATATAGTATTACTAATTGAAACCTGGTTGAAACCACATATTCAGGACAACAACATTTTCCTCCAGGCTACAAGATTCTTAGAACAGATAGAAATAAGAAAAAGGTAGAGGAATAGCCATATTGTCTTAAAATAAACTCATAATGCAACCATTAGAACAAGTAACCCTAAACTTCAATAATGCAGAGCTACTGTATACTGTCTATACTAAAGTGAAGATTAATTGCAAAAAATACTTTGTCACAGCAAGAACCTACACACCTAGCAACAACCTGGTCACTGTACAGCATATTCTCCATTGAACCTCAAAAATATTACCTCAAGAAACAATCATCATGGGTGATTTTAATATAGACTGGTTCACTTGTAACTCACAAAATACCACTAACCATATCAACCTTCATGTTTGGTCCCAAATCCTTAACACCCCCACCAGAATAGATACAACTTCAAATAGACAGTGTGTATTAGACTGGATCCTAACTAATAAAGCCTCCCACTCACAATATTCTGGCTATTTACCAGACAATCTTAGTGATCATATACCTACCTACATACTTAGGCAACGCACATCGCCTCATAGTCACACCATTTATTGTCACAGCAGAAATAAAAAAAATTCAACACTGAAACCCCTTTATCAGTCCTCAGTCAATGTAATTGGATTCCTCTAAAAGTCTTGCCTTTACATCCTGCCATGGATCACGTCAACTCCATCTTCCTAAGCATACTAGACAAATTAGCACCACCCAGAACAATACTGTCAAAGTCAGACGACCCTCCTTGGTTAACTAAGGAAACCAGAGTTCTACTTAAACTGAGAGATAAGGCTTGTGAAATGTGATATAGAAACAAATCTCAATCAAACTGTCAAGCATATCAAGAACTTAGGAACAAACCCAAAAAAATAAATTAAACAAGATAAAATAGATCACTATACAAATATCCAAACAAAACATAAAAACAACCCCTAAATATTCTGGGCAGCAATAAAAACTATCCTACAACCCAGACAAACTTCAACTCACCCATCCCCCTTCAAACAATCTAGATTTTACAGCAGAACAATTTAATAAATATGTTACAGAAAGCATACTATCACTCTCCAAAAATAGTTCCTCTGCCCCAACAACACCCTTAACAGCAAACAACAAAAATACCTTTTCATTTCAACCCATACCTACAAACACCATAAAAATTTGCTTAAAAAACTCAAGCCCACAACTTTAGCAACTGATAAATTACCAAACATGTAACATCAACATTTGGAGCTTTTCTCCTCGGGTCTTTGCTGAAAAAGGGCCCGCCAGCCCAGCCAGACTAACCCGACTAATAAAAGGCAAATACAATAAATAAATAAATAAAGCTATCTGCAAATGCTATTGCTTGCCCTGTCTCAATACTCAACCATTCTATTGCCCTGCAACAAATACCATCTCTCTGGAAAATATCATATATAATTCCTGTTAATAAATGAAGTAACTCTACTGAGCTTTCAAATTATAGGCCCATAGCCATTTTATCAACAATGTCCAAAATTCTGCAAGGATCTATCCTCGGTCCCCTTCTCTTTATTTTTTTATTTTCTTTACAAACTGCATTACCAGGCAACAGTTCATACCAAACCTTTTGGCCACCTAACATGGACCGAAAAACTAAAGGAGGAGGCATGTCTATATTCATAAAGGATATCCACACCTCCAGGCTAGTAGCTCAACATAATGCCTCTGAAATTATCCAAGTGCGATTAACACTGGGCAAGACTGCTATTCAGATTTTAGCTTGTTACAGATCCCCCGCCATGCCCTAGGACACCCACTCCATGTTTCTCGATATACTGGATAATGTTAAGGTACAGCCCAATACCCTAATTTTGGGAGATTTCAACTACCCCTCCATCAACTGGGAAAACTACTCATGTACTAACTCATTTGTCCAACGTTTTCTGAAATTCATCAATTCCAACGCCTTGGACCAGTTTGTCCATACCCCCACTAGGGGTAGCAACATCCTGGACCTGGTCATTACCAATATGGTAACAGATGCTCCATGCCAGAGGTCAATTCCTCACTGGTCAGTTCCAACCACAAGCTAATCACCCTAGACATCCACATCCCACTCCCCCTCCCCATTAAGGAAATCACCGTAAAAAAACTTCTCCAAAGCCAACTTCATGCTTCTTAAGTCAGAAGTGGCAAACTTCATTACACCCACACAGATGGAAAATAGTAGCACGACTGCTGAATCACATACAAATGCACTATATAAGCACATACACGAGTGCATGGACCGTGCCATCCCCCACAGAACCAGGATGCTAGCCTCCAGAAAAAGGAAGCCAATCTGGTGATACCCTGCCATAAACAAGCTCTACAACAGAAGGAAGAAACTGATACAGAAAAGAGGAAAATGCCATGATTGCAGGAACTCCCTGGTCAGCCTCAGCAAGAAGCTGAGATCTTTCAAAAAATCCTCCAAAGCTAGTTTCAAAAATAAAATCGCCATGGAGTCTAAAGACAACCACAAATCCTTCTACAGCTATGTCAGGAATTTCAATGGCAACACTCAGATCTGCTCTGAACTACAGCACAATGGCACTACATTTACCGAACCAACTGATATTGCCAACATCCTGGCAGACAGGTTCAGTGCTAACTTCACCCCCTCACCCCCCAAAAGGCCCATCCCCATATCGGATGATTGCAAAGCCCCTGAAATCACTGCTGCACAGGTAAAGACCGCACTCTCCAAAGCCAAGAACACAACATCCATGGGACCGGACAACATCCAAGGCTGTGTTCTGCACGAACTACAGAATGAACTGGCACCCCGCCTAAGTACCATGTTCAGTTATAGCCTCACTTCAGGCTTTGTGCCTATGGAGTTGAGCACACTGATGGTTATCCCACTCCACAAGGGGGGATGCCACCACAGACCCCGGGAACTACCACCCCATTAGCCTGACAAGCCTGGTCTTCAAGGCCAAGGAATTCATCATCCTAGAGCTCATAAACAAAGACATAGATAACCTCCAAACTCTGGACCCTACTCAGTTTGGGTTCATAAAAGGTAGATCATGTCTCCTAAACCTGATTGACTTCTTCGAAGCAGTCACTAGAGCCATAGACGAGGGTAAGGTAGCGCACACAGTCTATCTTGACCTCGCTAAGGCTTTCAACACCATTCCCCACTCTGGTATTATAGATAAACTCACTGGACTTGGCATAAATCCCTATGTCACACTGTGAAAATATCCGACTCCAAATCTGACTTCAGACCAGTGACAAGAGGAGTACTACAGGGCTCGGTCCTGGGTCCTCTCCTGTTCAGTATCTACTTCTCTGAATTCCAGGCTAATACAGCTGGTCTTTGGCTAATGAAATTCACAGATGACTGCAAACTAGGAGCCATAATCGATTCACCTAAGGATGTGGACATTCTACAAAGAGGCCTCTCTGAGACTGATGCTTGGTGTCAAAGTCATGGCCTAAATCTCAATGCCAAGAAGTGCACGGTCATCCCCTTTGGGAAAAATACCGTACCCATGAACTAACACATAGTCGGTAGCCTACTAAACACCAAAAGTGTGATAAGAGACCTTGGGACACAGGTGGATAGTAGTCTCGCCTTTGATAATCACGTTGCCACAGTAGTCAGGAAATCTACGTGGTACACCTCATCACAAGGGGGTTCTCTTCCAGAAAAAGAGAGGTCATCATTCCTCGATATTCATCCCTTATTAGACCCATCACAGAGTACAACCCTCCCATTTGGCATGTACCTCACAAGACATCTGCAACAGCTGGAAAGGCCACAGAAATACCTCACTAAGAGGATTACCAGCCTCAACCAGATGACATATGCTGACCGTCTCATAAAACTCCAGCTCTACTCCATCGCATATCACCTACTCCGAGGTGACCTCTGCCTAATGTACAAAGCCATGTCTAACCCAGACCTGATGGACATGCTACACTTAAAGAAATTCCAAACTCTCTGAGCCACATGCTCCAGGGACCTAAATCTTGTCACCACAATAAACAAAAAATTCTGGAGGGATAGATTCCTATCCCAGAGACTTCCCTTGCTCTGGAATAGGCTGCCCATTCATGTCAAGCAAAGCTCCTCATTAGCCCGCTTTAAGAGAAATCTTGACAACTGGATGGGAAATAGGAAATTCACCCCGGGGGTCACTGCTGTGGCTCTGCTCAACAGAGGCACAGGAAAATCATTTTCTTGGGTGGTGAAAGCCAGGGAACCTCATCTGGCTAGGCTTATATAGGCCCAAGGGCCGATAGCCCAGTACTTACCTATGAACCCAAATAATCTTCATACAGCCACTTCCCTTGCCTCTGTAGTCCAATACAATGATTATTTCATACCTACATGTGCCACTCCTTCCATACAACAACTCCAAGATACAACCCAAAAGTCCTTCTCTGCAACTGAATCCTGGCTTACTGAATCCCAGCTCATATTAAACCCCAGTAAAATGAAATTTATGATTTTTTATCCTACTAGAGCACTGCCCCCCTCCCTTTTTCTTTATCAAAGCTACAAATAACACAATTATAACATCAGTAACTTCAATAAAATCCTAGGAAAGTCATAATAGACAACAACAAAAATTTGAAATTTGACCTTTGTGTAATGGGATTATGAAGGAAGCTTTCATAGGGTTGGGATGCAGTTTTCTTTAATGGATCTGTTAATTAGGATATATGCAAGATAGCACATGGTGTCAGTAGCTATACTGGGGTACTCGGATGGCAGGTTGTCAGGAGCTACTGTTGTGGGTTTCAGGTTTTTTATTGCATTTTTTGATGAAATTTGGATGACTGTTAGGTTGAGTTGGGGTGTGGAGCTGTGGTCTGGGGGTTTTGGTGAGATGGGTATAGATTACTATTGTTTTAGTTAAGTACAGAGCTGGATGTGAAGTCTTTGTTGTATTTGTCTGCAATGTCCCATATAGTTTCAGATGGGAGATGATTTGGTGTGGGTTTTCTGTCTGGTTTTAGGAGTGTGTTTAAATTTTGCTAAACTCTTTTGGGGATTTTGTATGGTTTGTGGAGATGAAGTTCTTTTTATCATAACAAACTTGTGAACTTGTGCCTTTGTGCAGTTTCTGAGGCACCATTATGCATCCAGGTAAGACAGGGACTTATTTTGTGCCATCGTTTACAGGCATTGTCAATGTCTCTCATGAGTTGTTTAGTTTGATGGGTTAGTCATGGGGCAGAATTTATTTTGACTTGTTTATGTCTCATTTGTGCTTGTTGGTTGAGTATGGTTACGAAGGGGTTACTGAAGTGGCAGTTAGCTTCATCTATATTAGTGGAGTTCCCAGTCACATTGTTGAAGTTTGTGATTAAATATGGATTCATCAGAATTGGTTACATTTCTCACAAAGATGAAGTATAAGGGTTTAGCGAGCTTGTAGCATTTTCTGTTGATGTAGGTGGGGTGATGATGGCTGAGAGAGTCTGGGATGGTGCTGGTTAGCTTAATTTCTTTCAGGTTGTTTGAGAGTACGCACTATGGATTTTTTTGGATACTTTGTCAAATCAGGTTGGTTGCTGGATCAGCTGAGTGAAATGATAGAGGTTAATATTATAGGGAGTAGAGTTAGGATTGTTAGAGATCCAGTCTATGTTAGGGTCACTGAGCAGTATAGTTTCTTAGTTGAAATTAGATGCTAAACAATGTATGTTTTCAGTAATCTTGGCATTTGGGGGGAGGGGGATGTAACAGTCTACAATGATTATGGACTTCTGATTATTTATGTAGAGTTTGGCTATTAGTGTTTCTTCATTGCTGTACTGTGGGATAGTTGAGAGGTGGGTGTAGATTTGTAAGGTGGCTTAAAGATAATGACCACGCCCCCAGCTTGTTTACCTATGTGGCCTTTCTTAATGATGGTCTAACTGGGAAGAATGTGTATTCATTTTTAATTTCAGGCCTTAACTAGGTTTCAGTGATAACTAGGATGTGAGGTTGATGGAGTTCAATCCATGCATGAAGATCAGATATCTTACTGCAGATGCTGCAGGCCTTGAGATTATGCATTTGGAACTGGAGGAATAAACTGGGGTTTGCTGTGTTTTACAGGATTGTTGAGGAGGGTAGTATTTATGTGGGGGTTGTGTGGGTTGGGTGTTGAGTTTGTTTAGGGGGAGCTAGTGGAGGGCTAGGGTTGGGGTGTACATCTCCACTTTCTATCATTTTATTGGGGTGGGTGCTGGAGTTTTTGAAGTTATAGAGAAGTACTTTTGGTAGTTTTTTTGCAACAGTGTGTGGGGTTTTATATTTGCTGCAGGTTAGTAATGTGTGTTTTTTGAGTGGGATTTTGTCTATACTGAAGAAGGATGCCCAGATTAGGGTGTTGTATCCGTGGACAGGGTGAGGATGCCCAGATAGGGAGTTGTATCTGTGGACAGGGTGCAAGTAGGTTTTATTGAAGACATGGTTTGAGTGTAGGTAAGGCTTGATTCATAAGAAGTTAATAGGCTTAGGGTGGCTAAAGTTCTGGTCAGGGGAAGCAGATGTATACGCATGTTGGGAGGTGAGAAATAGGTGCGCAGAAAAGCAGAGAGAAAAATGGGAGGAAGAAAACTACAAATAAATACTGGGATTCAGCTACTGGGAAGATAGTACAGTGGGCCATACCTCTCACACAAGCGGGGGACAATCAGCCTGGACCTTCGCAAATCCATTGATTCTGCACACCCAGCTCAGCAAAGAGGCAGAGTTTTGCTGTGGCTGTTAAAAGGCAGAAAATAAAAGTGAAGGTACACCTAAACTAGTGATAAAACGAACTCCACAGATTGGGAGGAGCACAACTACACTGATGTATCATGGGATATTCAAGGATGTCTAAACATGAAGGCAGCCCATCCAGGGAAACTTACATCAGTAAAAACACAGGCAGGCAATGTATGACCATTGTATATGCTGTTTTGGCTGTAGCAATGTTCGTATTACTCAAGTTCTGTGAAACAGGGTACAAAAACAGTTGCTATAATTACTTAAAGTATTTACAGCAGTAAAGAGGCAGAGAGGGGTAAACTGCAGGTGCCTGTGAATGCTGGTGTGTAACTTTTACCTTCACTGATAGGGGTGTGTCAAACATTAAAGCAGCTTCTCCCCTGTACTTGAAGTCCTCTTATTTTTGTACTGTTATGGAGGAAACTCTCATAGTGGATAGTAGAGCATAGAACTACATCCAAGTCATGAATACAGAATAAAAAAGAAAAAATACCTTCCACTACCGAAGGTGGTACACAGGTAAGCAACAGGAAGCAAAATAAAATGAACCCTGTACCACCACCACAGCTGTAACTGTTAAAACCACTTTATTGACCAAGGAAATATAAAACGTAAACAGAATTGTTCGTCCCTTTTTTCAAACGATAAGCGCTTTCGATAATTCTTATTCAGATTGTAAAAGCTAAGTCCCGGTTTCTTTTTCTTATATTTTCTTGATCAATAAAGTGGTTTTAACAGTTATAGCCATGGTGGTGGTACAGAAGTCATGAATACAGGGGGGAAAGGACTAACTTCAATTTAAATGGAAAATGGAAATGTATACACTCTATGGCTTCTTACTGTTGTGTATAACATCGATCTAATGAAGCTCTGACAAAGCTAAAAGTGACCATCTTTTATACCACTAACTTGTATACCTACTTAAACACCCGCACTGAGGTACCTACCCCATTCCACCACCAACACAACAGCATATTTACAGACAGGCGCCCCTATGATGCAACTTTAGTATCAACAAACTTTAGAATAAAAGGAAACCACTGCTGGCCCTAAGAAGTAAACGCAAACTACCACATTCTAGAAGTGACATAAAGAAGGTGTGCAAAGACCTCAGGCACAAGTTAAATACTGAAAAAAATAACCACAAAGCCTTTTAACTATATCAGGAATTTTAGGAACATTATTCCGCAATGTATTGAACTGATCTCTGGTGGTACTGATCTCTGGTGGTACTATCCATGCTAACCCAACATCACCAATATATTATCAGATAAAGTCACGTCAAAGCCCTGTCCCCACTCTGTTCCTTCATTCACTCCATTTACTCCCATACACTACCTATAAGTACCCAAGAACATGTTTTAACAGCCCTCTCTAAAGCCAAAAACATTAGCTGATGGATCCAGACAACACATGAAGCTGTTTCTTTATTAGCATAAAACACTGCCGCACAGATTTCTCTGAATTCCTCGGAAACCTGTTCAGTCTTAGTCTCTCCTCTGTGTATGTGCCTAGGCCCTGGAACATAACTACTACAGTCCTTCTACACAAAGGAAGCTCTGTCACTGTACAGAGGGACAATATAATGATTAGTTTTACCTGCATCATTTGTAAAGTAATGGAATATATCATTATGGAGTTCATAAACAAAGATATTGGAAGTGGTCAGTCTCTCAACCCTAACCAAGTTGGCTTTGTGAAAGTAAATCCTGCATAATACATCTGGTGAGTTTCACTGAGAAAGTCACTGAAGCACTGGATGAGAGCAAATCAGTACAGAAAACCTTCCCGGAATTAGCCTAGGCCTTTGACATTATTCCATACCCTAGCATTTCTGAGACACTGACCCAAAGAAATGCCTTATGTAACTCACTAGATAGCAATCTAGCATTCATACAGACCACACTCAGAGTGAATGGCGCACTCTCTTTTAAAAGGTAGGACATCAGTGGCATCCCATAAGGTTCAGTTTTGGGGCAACCCTCTTTGGTATATACTTTGCTGATGTCCAAGCCAATGTCAAAGTCTTTGTCTGACCATTTGTGGATGACTGCATTCTCAGGACTGCAACAACTACATTTCCTTTAAAAGGTCTTAAGGCACACAAATTCCTGCTTTCAAGACCACAGTCTCAAGCACAGGGGTTGGGAGTGTAGCTTAATGGCTAAGGTGTTTGTCTTACAAACACAAGGTGCAGGGTTTGAGTCTCTCAAGGTATAATTGGCTAGGCTTAAAATGGCTCTCAAGGGCAGTTAGCTTAGTACTAAACGATGAACGATGAACGATGAACAGTGTACAGACATGCTCTGTTGTTCTCTTTGGAAAGCAAAAGGGTATCTGAATTTACCTTGTAAATGATACTTCGTAAAAATATATACTGTCATAAGAGATTTAGGTAAATGTGTGGACAATGAGCTCTCTTCTGGCCATCATTTGTCAACTATTATTGGTAAATCCTTCTACCTAGTGCAGTTAATAACTAAAGACATATTCTCCAGATCCAGAGACATCAATGCCCCGTCTACTTCTCATCCTCCCTTATCAGACCTCTAGGAGAATATAATGCCTCCTTTAGAATGTATCCATACAGGCATTATTACCTCACTATAAAAACTGAAACACTTCCTCACTAAGAAAATCTCAGGTTTGAATTCGTTAAGTAAGACAGAATGTATAAAAGCCTGGTCACTCTATGGTGTCTCACATGGTGACCTCTGCTTAGCTTACAAGCTACAAATAACTAAGCCTGACCTTTCACATGTTCAAAAAACAGATATTATTACTAGTACACACACAGAGACACACATATACCCCACCCCACACACACACACACACACACACACACACACACACACACACACACACACACACACACACACACACACACACACACACACACACACACACACACACACACACACACACACACACACACACACTCATCTTCCACTTTCTCTCTTATTCCCTTCAGTTAGCAAATAGTATCCATAACTGATAAATACTGTGTGTTTGTTAATTTAAACTGAGACCACAGTAGCCTACTGATACAAGGTTATCCTGTTTTTCCACCTGAGAAATGGTTAAGAAATGACTTACAGTTTCAGAGCAGTCTTGGTCAATTCTGATTGTTTCTTAAACACAAACTTGTCTTTGCTTTGGCTCATTAGCAGTAGTACAAAAGAATTGCTTGCTCACACCCTTGTTCTCCCCCTTCCCTGTTTATTACCTTAAGCCAATCCCAAAGTTAAGAAATATTACCTGTGGGAGGCACCATTTTTAAAACTACAACCACCCTTTGAGCACCTCATGCTTGGCTCTGCCATAGAACTTATTAAAACTACCTGAACTGGGGCACAGCTAACAGATAGTTTGTAGAAATACCGGGTACCTACCTGAGTCTCCACATTCACCATCATATGTTCATTTATCAGTTTACTCAGTCACCTGATTGTTTCCAGCCCCCTCATAAGAGCAACTAACAGGGTCTCTACCCACTTTGCTCCCCATCCTGCCCCCTATTTCCTCCCACCCCCAGTGGTCCAACCTTTATTACACTCATAGGTTCATAGGTTCATAGGTAGGTACTAGGCTATTGGCCCTAGGGTCTATATAAGCCTAGCCAAAGGTACCCTGGCTTTCAGCACCCAAGAAAATTATCTTCCTGTGCCACTGTCGAGCAGAGCCACAAAAGTGATCCCCAGGGTGAATTTCCTATCTCCCATCCAATCATCAAGATTTTTCTTGAACAGTGCTAATGAGGAGCTTTGTTTGATATAGATACGTAGTTTGTTCCAGAGTATGGGAAGTCTCTGGGACAGGAATCTATCCCTCCGGAATGTTCTGTTTATTGTGGTGACGAGGTTTAGGTCCCTAGAGCATGTAGCTCGTAGGGATTGTGATTTCTTTAAGTGGAGCATGTCTAAAAGCTCTGGGTTTGACATGGCTTTGTGTGTTAGGCAGAGATTGCCTCTGAGTAGGCGATATGCAATGGAGTAAAGCTGCAGTTTTTTGAGACGGTTTGCACAGGGCATCTCTTTGAGGCCAGTAATCCTCTTTGCATGGTATTTCTGTGGCCTTTCCAGTTGTTGTAGATGTCTTGTGAGGTACATACCAAAAGGGGCATTGTACTCTATAATGGGTCTATGAGTGACGAGTAAAGGGGAACACTGACCTCTTTTTTCCTGGATGAGAAACCTTTTGTGATGAGGTGTGCCACTTAGAAGGATTTCATGACTACTGTGGCGATGTGATTATCAAAGGAGAGACTACTGTCCACCTGTGTCCCAAGGTCTCTTATCACACTTTCAGTGTTAAGTAGACTACCGCCTATGTGGTAGTTCATGGGTACTGAGTTTTTACCAAAAGGGATGACAATGCACTTTTTGGCATTGAGCTTGAGGCCATGGCTTTGACACCAGGCATCTGTCTCAGCAAGGCCCTTTTGTAGGATGTCCACATCTTTTGGAGTTTTGATTATGGCTCCTAGTTTGTAGTCATCTGTGAACTTCATTAGCCAAAGACCTTCTGTGTTGGCCTGTACTTCAGAGAAGTAGATACAAAACAGGAGAGGACCCAGGAATGAACCCTGTGGTACTCCACTTGTCACTGGTCTGAAGCTAAATTTGGAGTCTGCTACTTTCACAGTGTGGGTTCTGTCAGTGAGCCAGTTGGCAACCCATCTTGTGACATAGGGATTTATACCTAGTTTAGTGAGTTTATCTATAATTCCAGAGTGGGGGATGGTGTCAAAAGCCTTGGCGAGATCTAGATAGGCTGTGTGAACCACCTTACCCTCATCTACGGTTTTGGTGACTGCTTCAAAGAAGTCTATCAGGTTTAGGAGACATGATCTGCCTTTTACAAACCTGAACTGGGTGGGGTCCTGAGTTTGGAGATTACCAATGTCATTGTTTATAAGTTCCATGATGATACGCTCCATAGACTTGCAGACCAGGCTCGTTAGGCTAATTGGGCTGTAGTTTCCGGGGTCTGTGGTGGCTCCCCCTTTGTGGAGTGGGATAACTTTTGCTGTGCGCCATTCAGTGGGCACATAACCTGAGGTGAGGCTATGATTGAACATGGTACTTAGGTGGGGTACCAGTTCGTTCTGTAGTTCATGTAGAACACAGCCTGGGATGTCGTCAGGTCACATGGATGCTGTGTTCTTGACTTTGGATAGTGTGTTTTTTACCTGTGCAGCCGTGATTACAGGAACTTTGCATTCTTCTGGTATAGAGATGGGCCCTTTAGGGGATGACAGAGGGGTAAAGTTAGCATTGAACCTATCTGCCAGGATGTTGGCAATATCCATTGGTTCTGTATATTTAGTGCCATTGTGCTGTAACTCAGAACAGATCTGAGTGCTGCCATTGAGATTCATGACATAGCTATAGAATGCTTTGTGGTTGTCTTTAGAGTCAGTGGCAATTTTGTTTTCATAACTAGCTTAGGAGGATTTCATGAGGGATCTCAGCTTCTTATTGAAGCTGACCAGGGAGCTTCTCCAATCAAGGGATTTTACTCTTTTTTGCAACAGTTTCTTTCTTCTGTTGTAGAGTTTGTTCATGGCAGGGGACCACCAGATTGGCTTCCTTTTTTTGGAGGATAGCATCTTGGTTCTGTTAGGGATTGCACGATCCATGCACTCATGTAAGTGCTTATAAAGTGCATTTGTGTAGGATTCAGCATTCATACCTCTATTGTCCGTCAGCATGGGTGTCGTGAAGTTTGCCACTTCTGTCTTAAGAAGCGTGACGTTGGCTTTGGAGAAATTTATTACTGTGGTTTCCCTAATGGGGGGTGAGGGAGGGATGTGAATGTCTAGGGTGATTAGCTTATGGTCGGATCTGACCAACAAGGAACTGACCTCTGGTGTGGAGCACCGGTTGCCTATGTTGGTAATAACCAGGTCTAGGATATTGCTGCCCCTGGTGGGGGTGTGGATAAGTTGATCCATGGCATTGGAATTTATGAATTCCAGAAAACATTGAGCACAAGAGTTGGTACATGAGTAATTTTCCCAGTTAATGGTAGGGTAGTTGAAATCGCCCATTATTAGGGTGTTAGGTTGTACCCTAATATTTTCCAGTGTATTAAGAAATGAGGAGTGGGTATCCTGGGGCATGGTGGGGGATCTGTAGCAAGCTACAATTTGGATTGCGGTCTTGCCCAGAGTTAGTTGCACTTGGATAATCTCGGATGCATTATGCCGAGCAACTAGCCTGGAGGTGTGGATATCCTTAATGAATATGGACACGGCTCCGCCTTTAGTGTTTCAGTCCAGGTTAGGTGGCCGAAAGGTGTGGTATGAATTATAGCCTGGTAATGCAGGGGTGCTCTCTGGAGCCTTGAATCAGGTCTCTGTCACTGCACAGATGTCGATGTTCTCCATTTTAAGGAGTGCCGCGAGAGAGTGCATTTTGAGGTTTAGACTTCTAGCATTGAGTAGCAATACCCACAGATTCTTCTTGCCTGTACCTGTTAGGGTGGTGAATTTGTCATTTGAACCTTGCCTAAAAAAGGCACTATAGGGGTGGCTAGAGCCTTAGCCAGTATCCTGAATCCCAGGGGCGACAGGTGCAGGCCATCTCTGGCAAAGCATCGTGGCTTGTCGATCATGTCATCCCAGGCAGACAGATCCTGGATCCCCTTAGAATGACACCAGAAGCTTAGCCAATTGTTGAAGTCAATCATTTTGTCCTTGTACTGTGGTATCATTCTTGGTGATGGCAGGATGCTACTCAGGGCTAGGGTCATACCTGCCTGGGATACAAGATTGGACAGCTCCTCCATGTCCCTTTTCATGTAGTCCAAGGAGGTACGTCTCGGGTCATTCACACCAACATGGACAATGATAGAGTCATATTTGTACTTGTTGTGGAGTGACCTGAGTGCATGTATTATGTGGCGGATCCTGACACCTGACAGGCAGCTGACAGTAACTTTCTCCTTGTTTAGCCTGGTGAGTGGAACATCAGTGTGCCTGACTATAGAGTCACCTATGACTAGAGTGTTGGGTACGTTGTTATGCCTTATGGGCTGTGGTTGAGTGGCACGCTGAGTCTGTGGGCTATGTGTCATTTGGGTTGTGCTGGGGGGTGGAGGTTGCTTGTGTTTCTGCTGTGGATGTCCCTGTTGCTTGGGCAGGTTTTTACTGAGAGCCTCTGTGAATGTAGGTGCGTGTTTTGTGTTTCTATGTGTGTGTTTTGGTGGTGTAGGTTTTGAGGGACTATGTGCTGAGTGTGGTGTGGTGCAAGTGTTTACCTTCTCCTCTTAACTGTCTAGTCCAGTCTTGGGTGAAGAGAGCTTTGCTTCCAGTTTGGCTATATAAGTGCATCTCTCACAGGTTCTAGTGTTGGGTGGTAGGAGGAGAGGGTTGTCTGTGTACATGAGGCAATTACTGTATTGCCCCAAGATGCCCAGATTCATCAGGTAGACAGGAGAAAACACCTGGGGCCGACCCTTAGACATGCCTGGATAGGTGCTTATTTGTTAAGTACTAGAAACTGTTTTCTTCTAGACAAGTGAGGAAAGTTGAGTGCTGTAGTAATTTGTAGCTTATTTAGTGCTTACAATAAGTTCTGAACAAGTGCTGAAACAAAAAACTGTCTTGTTCTAAGAAACAAAATTAAGCTAGAAGGCTTCCTTTCAACACAGAAAGGCTTGGGCCCTAGAAGCCTACAAATAGTCCTGGACACAGCAAATCTATATCCAGGCTAGACTACCCACAGGAAAGGCAGGAAACAAGCTTAGAAAAAGTTTTTTTTTTTCCAATAGCCAACCACGGCGCTAAACCCAACACTACCTCCTCCATCTTCCCACTACTATCACACCTCCTCAACTAACATGTACAAGCATACCTTTACCTATGCTCACTGCATGCACTCTCCTTGCATATCTTACATCCTACCAAAGCTCCATCATTCCCCCACTCAACCACTACCACTGTACTACTACTCACACCACCGCTCATGTCTCACCCTCACTCAGCTCCCCTTCAACCAACTCAAGAACTATCCCTATGCACCCCCCGCATATTCTACCAACTATATTACTCAAACATAAAGCATCCCTACAGCTTAACATAGTAACCCTCCCACCATACCTATTACCCACAGAGCACAATCATAAAGTTTCCCTTATAAACAAACACATTCAAAAACTGAGAAAACTAATAACATCATGCATATCAAAACTAGCCCTAAGTGGAGACATCCACCCCAACCCTGGCCCTACCATCTCCAACCCCAGTCCTCATAATCAGACTAGAAACTACAACTTCTCCCATATCACAGCCAATAGAAAGCCAAGTGACTTCCTTCTACTAAGCCTAAATAATAGACGTATATCCAACAAAGTCAATGAACTCCATGCCACCATAGACTTGTACTCCCCCAGATATAGTCATCCTGACAGAAACCTGGCTAAAACCTCACATTACCAGTGAGCAAATCCTCCCTACCTGTTACGGCATACTAAGAGTAGACTGGATAAACAAGAAAGGAGGCGGTGTAGCTATAATATTTAAACAGCGTCTAAACATCCAGATCTTAAAATCATCAGCTCCACAAATAGGCAATGAAGAAATAATATATACCAACCTCAAAATAAACCAAAACAAAACCATCAACATAATTGGATGCTACTTCCCACCTGGCCAAAACATCCCTCCACTAGAAAACCTTTTCAGCTGGTCTACCCACGATCTCCCCCAAGAAACTATAATTTTAGGTGATTTCAATATTGACTGGCAGTCCTGTTCTGGCAACCATCCAACCCATCATGTAAACCTTCATGGCTTCACCCAACTAGTCCAGTCACCAACCAGGATAAATAAAAACTCCAGCAAGCACACTACCCTGGATTGGATACTAGTCAGTAAGAACCCCCAGTCATATATAACAGGCTGCTTATCAGATAGCCTCAGTGATCACTCCCCAACATTCCTACTCAAAACACACCTATACTAAGCTAAACCTGACATCTACCATCAAATACATAAAAAACTAAACTTTAACCCATTCACATTCATCTCATCCCTCAAAGAATGTAACTGGCATCCTCTAAAGTACCTCAGTCTTGATGACGCAGTTGAATTCTTTAATACTACCTTCCTGAGCATCCTTAATTACCATGCCCCCATAAGATTCTCCAGAACCAAAGCACAACGCTCCCCATGGCTACAGAAAACCACTAAGTCAGAAATGAAAAACAGGGATAAAGCCTGGGAGCACTGGCACAAAACCAAAACTCCCTCAACTAGACAGAAATTCCTAGAACTACACAATAGAGTCAAAAAGCTAATGAAACAGGACAAATTCCAATACTACAAGTCTGCTCTAGACTCCTCTCAACACAGCCCCAAACAATTCTGGTCCTCCATAAACTCCATCCTCCACCCAGGTAAAGTCAGTGCCCCTCCTCCTAACATCCCTCACTCCTCCGAAAATATTGCTATGTTATTCAACACACACATCACACAAACCATACTATCACTAGCTAAACAACACAACTCCCCTCCTCTCCAACCCACACCTTCAACTAGTAATCGCCCCACTGCCTTCTCTTTTTCTCCTGTACCTACCTCCAACATAAAAAAAACTCTTAACTAAACTTAAGCCCACCAAATTAGCAGCAGACAACCTCCCAAGTGAATACCTACAAATCGCAGCTGATGCTCTGGCCTACACAGTATCCATCTTGATTAACCGATCTCTGTCAGAAAGTTACGTTGCCACACTATGGAAAGTATCACATATAATTCCCCTCCACAAAGATGACCCCTACACAGAACTAACCAATTACTGCCCCATAGCTATTCTCTCTCCACTATCCAAAATACTAGACAGATGCATTCACTCTCAGGTCTCAGACTACCTCCTTTCTAACAACCTCCTTTCCAATACTCAGCATGGTTTCCGACCAAACCATAGCACCACCACTGCCTTACTCTCCTTTACTAACATCATTCAGCATAAAAACAATGGCTATCTCTCCTCTGCTACTTTCCTAGATCTATCTAAAGCATTTGACATGGTCCCACACAAACAACTCATCTCTGTCCTCAATAACCTATCTTTCTCTCAGTCAGTCAGCGACTGGTTTCAGAGTTACCTGTCTGACCACCAACAATCCGTTGTATGGCAGAATGACATATCTTCCCAACTACCTGTCTCTATAGGGGTTTCCCAAGGATCCATCTTTGGACCCCCTACTCTTCTCTGTTTTCACCAATAATCTAGCCTCTGCCACCAAACATGGCACATTCATACAATAAGCAGATAACTCAACCATCATCTGCTCAGCCCAGTCCCTACCCAAACTGCAAAAAGTCACACAGGAAGCCTTTTCCTCTGTTGAAACTTGGTTATCCAATGCCCAATTAATACTCAACCCAAACAAAACTTAACTACTCATCTTCCAACCCACCAAACATACTCAAAACAACTCTCATTTTAACATCACAGCAAAAGACAACACCACTATACACCCAACAGAACACACTAAATTGCTAGGAGTGGAAATAGACAATAAACTAAAATTCACTTATCCATGACCATAAAAAAATCCACAAAGAACTAGGAGCATTATACAGAAATAAGCAACTTTTCACCAAAGCAGCAAAGATTTCAGTAGCAAATTCCCACCTTATCTCCACCCTACTTTATGCCTCCCCAATATATATACTAACCTAAGGCAATGCGATCTAAACAAGCTACAGACCTGGTACAAAAAAATCGCCAAATTCGCCACAGGGGCATCCTACCGTAGTCACCACTGTCTCTCACTTGCTGAACTGGGCTGGCTTGAACTCCCTCACCTCCTTCAATGGTATCAACTCTCACTTGCCCACAAACTAGTAAACCATCCACTAAATGTCCCATCCCTCCAGAGTCTACTCCAAACCTATCGCACCACCAAACCACTAAGATCCAGCAACAAAAATCACTTGCAGATCACTAAAGGCAATAACTTTGCTGGTGAAGCACTATTCTCTTGCGCCATAGGCAAATTATGGAACTCCTTCCCACCCACAATTACCTCCATACCATCATGCACCCACTTCAAAACTTTACTAAAAGCACACCTAAAAACATGCTGACAATGCCGTTGCAACTCCCACTTTAATATCATCCACCCCATCCAACCACTACCTTTCTTTCCACCCCACTAACTACCTTGATTATCGCAAGCTCAGATGCTCATAAGCCTACTACTTATTATACAGCAGGAACTTCTTATTGTAACATTTGTTAATGTCTGTTATGTATTTTGCAGATAAAGATTCTAGTTGTCTACTGATGTACTATGTTCTTCATCTGTAACTATATTTGTAATTGCTACGTTAATCAAATTGTTAATCGCTATGTAAATGTAATGTAACTACTGTCTGTATATTTTAACTGTGGAGCTTTTCTCCCCGGGCCTCTGCTGAAAATGGACCTACGTCCAGTCGGACACTCCCGGTCAACATATGTAAATAAATAAATAATAAATAATACACATTTTAAGGCTTTAAATCTAGATCATAACACTAACAGAAAATGCCAGATGGATAGAGACCTCTCCTAAAAGAGCTCTAATTATAAAGTAAGCACTTTCTTTATCAAAAAGGTATTTCCCTAACTCTCTTCAAATTCAGTCTGGATAAGTGGCTGGAGATCTGTAAATCTCCCCTTCATCTAGTTCCTCAAACCATTATGGATACAGGAAACAAGTATTGGGAATTGCAGAGGCTGGACTCCCAATGGTATTTTCAACTCATGACCTATTGCATAATTATGGACCTATGAATCTATGGGCAGTAGAAATGATCAACATGGGATTACAGCAATCAGTTCTGGAAGCCCAGTATGTTATAATCCAGCAAATGTACCTACAAACCGATGTACTTATGATCCTTGAGATATTTTGCCATTTACTTTGAAAATGCTGAAAAATATGTGCAGTTCATTAGGAAGATAAATTTGGGATTAGCCTTACCTCTTCAGATTACAAAGATAATTATTTGCCTTAGTTTCATGTTTATAATTTGTGGTGCCTACTTTTTTAACAATTATAGCATCTTTT
>NC_056726.1:1522854187-1522864187 GCF_019279795.1 Protopterus annectens | reverse complement strand
AATGACAGAACATCATTCTGTGGCATGCTGTGTAATGACAGAACACCATTCCGTGGCATGATGTGTAATGACAGAACACCATTCTGTGGCATGCTGTGTAATGACCGAACACTTTTCTGTGGCATGCTGAATCCTCATCCACAAACACCATCCATTACACTTTTAAAACTCACTCTTCATCTCAAGACAGCTTGTTTACTCAGGTGTTCATTTTTCTCAAGGCTTTTAGTTACCAGTGAATACTTTTCTGTTGGCCTTTAGCCATATTATGGTCAGTACCTTCTATTCTTCGTAAGCATAAAAAAGCCATTATGAAAAGAACACAGCTTTGTTACCCTTTGTCCTTTGTCTCCAGTTTGTCCAGGTATTCCAGGTAGTCCTCGTTCTCCTTTTGTACCCTAAAACAAAACAAAAACGAATAAATTCAAAAGCTTTTCCTTCTCAGTAGTTATAACATTCAATAATGATTAAAAACGTCCATGCAGGATATATCATGAGTGCTTATGGCTCACTGTTTCAAGGACAGCATTTTTTTAAATTGACCTCTGCTAATATGAACTCCTTGTAACACTAAAGTAGGAATGAGCAAAGCTATCCGTTGCCCAGACCAAAAACTACTATAACAGAATTTCTGATACTATGCATGCCACAAATACCAAGATAATGGATTACAGCATCTGTATTAATGTGCACATGGACACGACTGTTTTCATTTACTCCCTTACACAAATGATAAACCCTGTGTTGAAATAATTATGCCCTCGTGGCTTCAGCTTTTGCACAAAGGTTTGTGTGATACCACAGATTAACTGTCTGTAAACAAAGCTCATGTAACATTGTTTATTTAATGAGGTATTAGGCCAATGTTATGACTGAAAAAGATCCTTGGCCCAGAACACCCACCATGTAGGTCCGATAACTTACCCCTGGCTGCAAATAACCCTTTGCTAGACCCTCACCTACTCAAACAAGTACCACAATTACTGTTTAGAGCCTTACACTGCCTATTATATCTTACTTAATTCCGCCATCTTTTTGTCTTGTTTTTAACTAGAGCATACCTAACATCGGGTTAGCTGCCCAGTGCCTTCCCACATAGTACAAACCAACAGGAACCACCTACCAGAGACCAAAAGAGCCAGACAAATCAACCCAAGCTCCCAAACAAACAAGACTACCAAGGTTACTATCTTATTTTGTACCTGTAAGCACACTAACTGGGTTGGTTGTGGAAAGTGTTTAATACTTGTCCATAGTGCATTAGTTTCTTAATTCATAGGTTCATAGGTTCATAGGTTGGTACTAGGCTATCAGCCCTAGGACCTATACAAGCCTAGCCATAACAATTCCCTGGCTATTTCTTCCCACACTATTTACTTCCCTGGACCCCTGTCTAGCAGGGTGACTGACGTGATCCCCGGGGTGAATTTCCTTTCTCCCATCCAATCATCAAGGTTCCTTTTGAAGAGGGCCAAAGAGGAGCTCTGCTTGACATGTATGGGCAATCTATTCCACAGTCTGGGGAGTCTCTGGGTCACAAACCTATCCCTCCAGCATATTTTGTTTATTGTGATGACAAGGGTTAGATCCCTGGAACATGTGGCTCTGAGGGATTGGGATTTCTTTAAGTGTAGCATGTCCAACAGCTCTGGGTTTGACATGGCATTGTATGTTAAGCAGAGATCGCCTCGGAGTAGACGATATGCGACAGAGTATAGCTGAGTTTTTTAAGGTGGTCAGCATAGGGCATCTGCTTTAGGCCTGTGATTCTTTTAGTGAGGTATTTCTGTGGCCTTTCCAGTTGTTGCAGATGTCTTAAGAGGTACGTACCAAATGGGGTATTGTATTCTATAAAGGGTCTAATGAGGGATGAGTACAGTGGGACAATGACCACCTTTTTTTCTGGATGAAAAGCCCTTAGTGATGAGGTGTGCCACATAGAAGGATTTCCTGACTGTTGTGGCGATGTGGTTATTGAAGGTGAGACCACTGTCCACCTGTGTCCCTAAGTCCCTTATCACACTTTTGGTGTTTAGTATACTGCCACCTATGTGGTAATTCACGGGTACATGTTTTTTCCCAAAGGGGATAACTATACATTTCTTGGCATTGAGCTTAAGCACATGGCTCTGGCACCAAGCATCTGTTTCTGTAAGGCCCTTTTGTAGAGTATCCACATCATTTGGGGATTCAATAATGGCTCCCAGTTTGCAGTCATCTGCGAACTTTGTTAGCCAGAGTCCCTTAGTGTTGGCCTGTACTTCAGAGAAGTAGATGCCAAACAAGAGTGGTCCCAGGACTAAACCCTGAGGTACTCCACTTGTCACTTTTCTGGAGCTGGATTTGGTGTCAGCTACTTTTACAGTGTGGGTTCTGTCAGTAAGCCAGTTGGCAACCCATCGAGTGACATAGGGATTAATGCCCAGCTTAGTAAGTTTATCTATGATTCTAGAGTAGGGGATGATGTCAAAGGCCTTGGCAAGGTCCAGATAGGCTGTGTGGACTGCTTAACCCTCATCCATGGCTCTGGAGACTGATTCAAAGAAGTCAATCAGGTTCAGGAGACAAGATCGGCCCTTCACAAACCCAAACTGGGTGGGGTCCAGTGTTTGAAGGTTGCCAATGTCTTTGTTTATAAGTTCCATGATAATACATTCCATGGCCTTGCAGATCAGGCTAATCAGACTGATGGGGCCGTAGTGGAGTGGGGTAACTGTAGCTGTGCGCCACTCAGTGGGCACGAAGCCTGAGGTGAGGGTATGATTAAACATGACACTTAGGTGAGGTGCCAGTTCATTTTGTAGTTCATGTAGTACACAGCCAGGGATATCATCTGGTCCCATGGATGCTGTATTCTTAGCTTTGGAGAGTGCATTTTTTACCTGTGTGGCCATTATTACAGGAATTTGACAATCTTCCGATATTGAGATGGGCCATTTAGGGAGTGTGGGGGGGTGAAGTTAGCACTGAATTGATCTGCCAGGATATTGGCAATATCCTTGGGATCAGTATATTTAATGCCATTCTGTTGTAGCTCAGAGCAGATCTGAGCATTGCCATTTAGATTCTTGACATAGTTATAGAATGCCTTGCCTTCATTGGCCTAAAACTCCTATTCTTGTGAGCTCCAGCCACCCCCTTGCTAGGCATACTGTTGTAATCACTCAGAGACCCTTCACAGACCTTCCTTCTTCAGCATGGTCTTTCCCTGATTTCCCTCCCCACCTCTATCTGACAATACCTAATAGAACTTCCTCCCACTCAACTTTAATTTACAGGCAGGCTTTATCAACAGCAGTTACTACACATACCTCCAGTGTTCTCCTAACCCGTCACACAGCCTCTTGCACAACACACTGATTTTTGCACCAATTTACCTGCATTGTTGGTACATCTCCGATCCCATCATCCTCACTACCACTCTGGCTCACCCCGCTCCCCTACCCTACCCTCAAATCCCACCTACCCCCACTACCCACAAATTTATTTCAACCCTACATCACCTGACCTCTCAACCACAAACCACCCCATTTCACACACACTTAACCCACACTCAAGGATAAACTCCATCCCATAACCAAGGATTGACTCCATCCGACAAGTTCCAACCACACAGACCAGCCAATTTCACTCCCTTTCCCCTTTCCAGGCACATTCTTAACACATACACTTATTCCTATACATTTTTGACTGTATTCACAGTCCTAATCCACCCACTCCCTCCTCCAAGGCACACAACAACAATTTTAAACCTACACCCCTGCTACTATGTCCTCTACACCCCACTCCCACATCTACAATACCCCCGCACTGCTACTTTCTCTGCTCATATTCATCTCCACAGCCTTCATTACTACCTCATACTACCACTCAACCATCAAGCATAATCACCATAAATCCACCATCCTACCCTATTATCACTTCTAACCCCTACATACCCAAAGCCACATCCCTATCCAATTATAGCCAAATCATCTTTCAAATCACCTCCTCAGTCCATTATGTCCCACAATCCAAAAAAACAACCATGTCTGAGATTCCACTGCCTAATGACTTTATACCTTAAAACAATTACCAAAATTACAACCCAGCTACTACTAGGAGGTGATATTCACCCCAACCCTGGCCCAACAAAAATCTCTAACAACACACTTAACTCCCATGTACCACTTAAGCATAAACCCACCGACCTACTAATACTCAACTTAAACACTCGCAGTATTATGAACAAAATGGAAGAGCTGCACTCAGCCATCGCCGTGTACACCCCTGACATGATACTCATTACTGAGACTTGGGTCAAGCCTCATACCAAGGATAACTCAATAACCCCTCCCAGACATAACATTCAAAGAGTAGACAGACTTCACAAAAAAGGTGGCGGTATTGCTCTACTCTACAAAACCGATCTAAAACTCCAGTTACTACAAAAAGAACTCCTTAACTCCAAAAATGCCAAAATCATATGTGCCAAACTCCTCTTAAACCAGCACAAGCACCTAAACCTATTCAGGATCTATATCCCCCCAGGGGACAACCTAATCACACTAGAGTCAATACTTCACTGGGCTTCCCATTCCCTCCCCCAAGAAACAATAGTCTTAGGTGATGTTAATATCGACTGGAACTCCATCCAATCACCAACACCCACCAACCACATTAACCTATATAACTTCACCCAACTCATTCAAACACCCACACACATTGATAAGTCCACAAATAAAAGAATCCATAATAGACTGAATCCTCACAAACCAGACTAACACTGTCCATCATGGTTATAAATGGAATGAGACTAAAACCAAAGTCATTTTTAAAAATCTCATGCTAAATATTCACATAATGCTAAATATTTCCCAAAGCAAAATACATACAAAAGTGCTTGTGCTTAACAAATGTTTTGAGATATTTTGTTCCTTTCTAGGGCTTTTAATTTCAATACAGGAGAGATGGATGTCCTGTCATTTATCCCTGGCCATCTATCTGCCTGTAGTAAGATTTGCCACCTTAACTCCTTTAACTCTAACTGGAGTCCCCAAGGCTTTTTGTCACTGATGTCTACATGGTCTATTGCCTTAAATGTGAAATTATGGCCAGTGTTGTCTTGAATATGCCTCGCTAATGCATTGTTAATATTATTCTTTCATATGGCATAGTACTGTACATAAATTCTGGTGTTAAATTTCCTTTCTGTTTTGCCTACATAAAATGCTAGGCATTGGTCACACGTGGCCATGTAGACCACAGCCTTAGAGTGACAGTTATATTTACCTTTTGCTTAATGGTCTATACCATTCACTGTAAATTTGCTGCCCAATTTCACTTTGTGGCACCAGTTACAAGACTCACACTTGTACATCCCTGCACATCCTGTTCTAGTGTAGTTAGAACCTTTCCTAAGAATATCTTTTAAGTTTAAGCCCCTTCTGTATGTAACTATTTGTGCCCTGATGTACAAGTCATCCATTAAAGTGTCCCAGTTCTTATAAAAAATGGACATCAAGTGGTATGAGTCGGAGTTGAATATAAGCACCATAGAGCTACAAAAAGTACTTTTTTCCAACTCAGGTCTCCCCTCTTCAACTTCAGAGGGGCTGTTGTCTAGTGTGTTTTCCCCAACTATGGGCTTAAAATGCCCTACTCTTCTTTAAAAAAAAACAAGTTAAGACTGACATGCTAAAACACTACACTTCCCTACAAAGAAAACACAGTAATAACCCTCAAAAATTCTGGGTCACAATAAATAATATCCTCCAGCCTGGTAAAGCCACTAAACCTTCACCTAACATAGAAGGCTCAAACTTAGACATAGCCTCCAGTTTTAATGAATACTTTACCTCCTCTATACTTAAACTCATAAACGATATAAACCCCACCAATCTCCCCAACCCCCTAAACCCCTAGACAAACACTACCCCCTTCTCATTCAAGCCGTACCAGCATCAACCATCCAAAAATTCTTAGCAAAACTTAAACCAACCACCCTTGCTGCCGAGCATCTTACTGCCAAATACCTCCAACTCACATCCAGGGCCATAGCCTACCCCATCACACTACTAATAAATATGTCTATTACCGAACACTCTGTTCCAGCCTTGTGGAAAACATCTTTCATCATCCCCCTTCACAAGGGCAGTCCCTCTACTGATCTTTCCAACTACTGACCCATCGCAATCCTCTCACCCCTATCCAAAATTCTAGAAAGGTGCATCCACCATCAACTCCTCACCGACCCTCTCTCGAACAACCTTCTATCCAGTTCGCAACATGGCTTCCGCCCATCCCACAGCATCATCACAGCCCGAATTAACTTCACCAACACCATAAACACACACAGGAACCAAGGTAAACTTATCTCTGCCACATTTCTAGATTTATCCAAAGCATTCAATACCTTTTCCCAGAGTAAACTCCTAACCTGCCTCTCAGATCTCAACTTTGATAGCTCCACCCTGCTCTGGTTTAATTGTTTTCTTAACAACTGCCGTCAGTCTGTCAAATAGCTGAACTCTCTTTCCCCCTCACTATCAGTCACATTTGGCATAACCCAAGGTTCCATCCTTGGCCCCCTCCTGTTCAACATCTTTACAAACCAACTCCACTCAGCAACTACAAAAGCCAATAAAGTCCAATACACCAATGATACAACCCTGATCTGCTCCACATCAAACATACAATATCTCCAACATAAAACCCAACAATCTTTCACTGAAATAGAAAACTGTCTAAACAAATCACAATTAATATTAAACCCAAAGAAAACACAACTTATGCTATTGCACCCAACAAAGACCTGTGATACTACCTTCTCCATATCCTCAGCTAACAAGACCCTCCTCACCCCAGTCCCAGAAGCAAATTTGCTAGGATTTACAACAGACCAACAACTAAAATATAACAAACATATATCCCTCACTGTCTCCAAAGTCCACAAGAAGCTAGGGACCCTCTATCGCTGTAAAAATTACCTAACATCCGAAGCTAGAATCACCATCGTCAGAACACATCTGCTAGCAACACTAATGCATGCTTGCCCAGTGTTAACAAACCTAAATAAAACTGAACTTAATAAACTCTTCACATGCTATAACAAAATCACCAGGTTCGCTACCAATGGCAGATCATGCTCCCACCACTGTCAATACCTATATACACTACAATGGTTAGAATTCCCAAATTTACTATGATATGACCATCTCAAACTAGCACACCACTTCTTGTATTATTCTGAAAAAAAAAACCCTGCCCTGACCAACCTTCTAAACTTCTACAATTCAAACAGACAGTTACACTCCTGTAACAAAGCTCTGATATAAAATATCCAGTGTAAAAACAGCTCTGGGGTATCTCTCTTCCATAACGAAGTTGCTACAACATGTAATACCTTGCCTCCTGACCTCAGACTATAGAAATGTCCACTCACCTTCAAAAACCTTCTAAAATCTTATCTATTGACCAACCATTTATGCAACTGCAATGGACCCCCCTGAAGTTTCACCATGCTGAAGGAAGTTTCCTATTGATGCTTTAGACAAACAAATATTACTGTGTTCCACTCATTCTCACTGTACATATTGTAAATATTGTCTATAAACCTATACTATACTAATGTCTGTAATGTAATAACACTGTACTACACCTGACTATAAAGTGTATAATCATATACCTGTACTTCACCTCTGTATTAATACCTTGGTAACCTTTCTACATGTGTTTCCTAAACTATGTCACCTTGATTGTTATTAGTAATTGTTAATTACTCTGTAACTGTTTGGAGCTTTTCTCCCAAGGACTCTGGTGAAAATGGACACCAGCTGTCCAGCCGGACTATCCTGGTAAACAAATGTTAAATAAAAAAATAAATAAATAAATGTTAAAAATGAACAACCAAAGAACAACAAACAGCTATCTAAACAAATAACTATAGCTGAAGAGTATCCCCTAATCCCCAGTTCCAGGCCGGTGAGCATTCCCAAACCCCCAGTTCCAGGACTAAGTTGTAGCTGTAGCCCAGGGAGTGTTTCCAAAGTTTCACTTCTCCCAGGATATGAACACCCGTAAGGGTGATGGTCCTTGTTTATGGTCCATTTTCGGAAAAGCATCAGGTCTCTATATAGAAGTAAAGTCGTTCACCTCCTTGTCTGCTTATGCACCACACCAAAAACTGGTCATGTGTTCTGAGAAAGACTAGTGGTGGTGGGCTGGTCTCCATAGGTTCATAGGTTCATAGGGTCATACTAGGCTATCTGCCCTAGGGCATTTATAAGCCTAGCCAGAATGTGTTTGGCTTTCATGACCCATTTTAAATTAATTTTGCTATGCCCTTTTTCGAGGTTAGTATACTGTGCCCCTGTCTAACAGTGACACAGAAGTGATACCCTGGTTAAGCCTATGATCTCCCATCCACTCATCAAGATTCCTCTTGAAGAGAGTCAATGTGGGACTCTGCCTAACCTGGACTGGGATTTTATTCCAGAGAGAAGGGAGCCTCTGGGTTATGAATCTGTCCCTCCAGCATGTCCTATTTATTTCAGTGCTGAGGTTCAAGTCTTTCGAGCACATAGCTCAATGGGATTTGGATTTTCTGAGGTGCAGCATGTCCATTAATTCCGGGTTGGACATGACTTTATACGTCAGGCACAGATTGCCCCTCAACAGGTAGTATGCCACTGAGTAGTGCTGGAGTTTCTTTAACCGGGCAGTATATGGCATCTGTTTGAGCCCTTTGATCCTCTTGGTGAGGTACTTTTGGGGTCTTTCCAGTTTCTGCAGGTGTCTGGTAAGGTACATCCCAAAAGGGGCATTGTACTCAATTATGGGCCTGATGAGGGATGAGTAAAGAGGCATGATGACCTCCCCTGATCTAGATGTGAATCCCTTCATGATTAGGTGGGCTATATAAAATGTTTTTCTAACCACTTTGGCCACGTGGTTGTCAAATGAGAGACTGCTATCAACTTGGGTCCCCAGGTCCCTAATTACTTCTTCTGTACTTAATGGATTACCACCTATGTGGTAATTTGTGGGCACTTTGTTTTTGCCAAAGGGGATGACTATACAGTTTTTGGCATTTAGCTTGAGGCCATGGCTCTGGCACCAGTTGTCTGTTTCTATGAGGCCCTTTTGGAGGATGCTTGTGTCGGCTGGAGAGTCTATTATGGCACCCAGTTTGCAGTCATCTGCGAACTTGGTCAGCCACAGTCCTTCCGTGTTGGCCTGTACCTCCGAGAAATATATACCGAACAAGAGAGGTCCCAGGACTGAGCCTTCTGGGATGCCACTTGTAACTGGTTTGGAGTCTGACATGGCTCCAGCAATTCTAACCATGTGGGTTCTGTCCTTGAGCCAGTTTGCAACCCATCTAGTGACATAAAGGTTTATATTTAAGCTGGTGAGCTTATCTATAATGCCCGAGTGGGGTATTGTATCGAAGGCTTTTGCGAGGTCCAGGTAGGCTGTGTGGACCGCCTTCCCCTCATCAATGGCCTTGGTGACTGTTTCAGAGAAATCAACCAGGTTTAAGAGGCAGGATCTGCCCTTAACAAAGCAGAACTGGGTAGGATCCAGTGTCTGTAGGTCCCCAATATCTTTATTTATGAGGTCCATGATGATCCTTTCCATAGCTTTGCAGACCAAGCTAGTCAGGCTTATGGAGCGATAGTTTCCAGGATCCGTTGAGGCACCACCTTTGTGGAGCGGGACCACTGTTGCTGTACACCACTCTTTGGGTACATATCCTGTAGTAAGGTTGAGATTGAACAGTAGTTTTATGTTTGGGTTTAGCTTCTGCCTAGAGTTCATGTAGGACGCAGCCCGGGACACCGTCTGGTCCCATTAATGCTGAGTTTTTTGCTTTGGAGAGGGCGGCTCTTACCTGAGCATCTGAGATGTCAGAGGGGCAGCACTCTGCTGGGATAGATATTTGCCCTTTTGGTGGGGAGGAGGGGAGAAGTTTGTGCTGAACCTGTCAGCTAGGATGTTGGCAATGTCTGTGGGTTCG
>NC_056726.1:1522794187-1522846687 GCF_019279795.1 Protopterus annectens | reverse complement strand
GTGGGGATTGTTCCTTCAGTGATAGTCCTATTAATCAGTATGGATACTGGATAATTGATAGCTTTTCCAGCTATTTGTAGGTATTCAGATGGAAGTTGGTCAGCAGATGGGGTGCAAGGTTTGAGTTTTTTAAGAAGCTTATAAATAAGAGATGTAGCAACGGGTTGAATCTGAAAGGTCTTGGACGAGAGTAGAGAGGTATTTGGTAAGGAAGCAGTAGATGTGGGTAATGAGTTAGCTAGGGATTGAATGGCTTCTGTAAAATACTTATTAAAGGCTTCAGGGATCTGTGTAGCATTGTTGAGATGAAAGCCTGTAGGGGTAGGAGTAGGTGAATGTCCAGGTTTAAGAAGTTTATTAACACTTGACCAGAATTTTTGATGGTTTTTTTGACTGCTTTGTTGAAGGTGAAGATAATATTCCTTTTTGTCTCTAACAGTATCTTTCTTGGTGGCATTTCTTAATTGTTTGAAGAGGAGGTAATAAATTACTGGAACATCAACAAGGTATCTGTATTCATCCCACAGGGAGGGTATCAGAGACAAAGTATCCCAGATCTAATTGCTAAAGTGATTTTATCAGGGTTAATCCTCTGTACTCTGATCTTCAGTGATTGTGGGTTAGTAGCATAGGTTCATAGGTAGGTACTAGACTATCTGCCCGAGGGCATTTATAAGCCTAGCCAGAGTGTGTCAGCTTTCGCCGCCCCATTGATTAATTAACTGAGCCTCCATCAAGAAGAGCCAATGAAGTGATCCCAGGGGTGTATTTTCTCTTACCCATCCACTCGTCAAGGTTTCTCTTGAAGAGTCTTAGTGAGAGGCTCTTCCTAATGTAGTTAGGAATTTTGTTCCAAAGCATGGGGAGTCTCTGTGACAGGAATCTATCCCTCCAGCATGTTCTATTTATTGTTGTGGCGAGGTTAACTCACCAGAGCAAGTAGCTTGCAGTGATTTGGATTTATTTAGGTGGAGCATGTCCATCAATTCTGAGTTGGACATGGCTTTGTAAGTCAGGCAGAGATCACCTCTGAGTAAGCGATATGCGACTGAGTACAGCTGGAGTTTTTCCAGTCAGGCTGCATAGGACATATGTTTGAGGCCAGTAATGCTCTTGGTGAGGTACTTCTGTGGTCTTTCCAGCTGTTGGAAGTGTCTTGTGAGGTACATCCCAAATGGGGCATTGTACTCTATGATGTGTCTGATGAGTGATGAGTAGAGGGGCACTATAACCTCTTTATTTCTAAATGCGAACCCTTTAGTAATTAGATGGGCTACATAGAAGGATTTCCTAACTACTTTGGCAATATGATTGTCAAAGGAGAGATTACTATCTACCTGGGTCCCCAGATCTCTTATTACCTCTTCTGTATTAAGGGGGCTGCCACCTATGTGGTAATTCATGGGTGTTTTGTTTTTCCCAAACGGGATGACTATGCATTTTTTGGCATTTAGCTTGAGACCATGACTTTGGCACCAGGTGTCCATCTCAGTAAGGCCCTCTTGGAGAATGTCCATGTCAGCTGGAGAGTCAATTATGGCTCCCAGTTTGCAGTCATCGGCAAACTTGGTTAGCCATAGTCCACCTGTGTTTGCCTGTACTTCTGAGAAGTATATGCTGAACAGTAGGGGTCCCAGGACCGAGCCTTGTGGGACACCACTTGTGACTGGTTTAGAGTCGGACCTGGAGCCAGCTATTCTTACCGTGTGAGTTCTGTCTGTAAGCCAGATGGCAACCCATCTCATGATGTAGGGGTTTATGTTCAGGCTGGAGAGTTTTTATATAATTCCCGAGTGGGGAATGGTGTCAAAAGCCTTGGTGAGGTCAAGATAGGCTGTGTGAACTACCTTCCACTCATCTATGGCCTTGGTAACTGTCTTGAAGAAGACAACCAGGTTTAGTAGGCATGATCTGCCCTTAACAAAGCCGAACTGGGTCTAGTCAAGTGTTTGGAGGTTCCCAATGTCTTTGTTAATGAGTTCCATGATGATGCGCTCCATAGCCTTGCAGACCAGGCTAGTCAGGCTTATGGGGTAATAGTTACCAGGGTCAGTTGTGGCCCCTCCTTTGTGGAGCGGAATAACCATTGCTGTGTGCCATTCTATGGGCACATAGCCTGTGGAGAGGCTGAGGTTGAACAGTGTGTTTAGGTGGAGGGTTAGTTTGTTCTGTAGTTTGTTCAAGACACAGCCTGGGACACCATCTGGCCCCATTGATGCTGTGCTTTTGGCTTTTGAAAGGGCTGTTTTCACCTGTGCGTCTGATTTCTGAGACACTACACTTTTTCGGTATTGTTGTGGGCACTTTTGGGGGTGAGAGGGGGATGAAGTTTGCACTAAATCTATCTACCAGGATGTTGGCAGTATCAGTGGGTTCAATATATTTTCTGCTATTTTGCACTAGCTCAGAGCATATCTGTGAGTTGCCACTTAGATTCTTGACATAGCTAAAGAAGGCTTTGCGGTTATCTTTTGAATCCTTGGTTATTTTTCCTTCGAAATTAGCCTTGGAGGATTTTATGAGGGACCTTAGTTTCTTACTGATACTGATCAGGGATGTCTTTCCTTCTTTGGATTTGCTTTTTTTCTGAACTAGTTTCCTCCTTCTCTTGTATAGCCTGTTTATGGCAGGGGTCCACCAGACTGGTTTCCTTCTCTTATAGGAGTGAGTCTTGGTTTTGCTAGGGATGGCACAATCCATGCATCTTTGTAGGTGCTCATAGAGTGCATTTGTAAAGGTTCCTGCATCTTGGTCACTGTTATCCTTTAGCGCAGGGGCTGTGAAACCTACCACCTCTGTCTTAAGTAAGGTGACGTTTGCTATAGATAAGTTTTTCACTGTGGTTTTCTTGGTTGGAGGTGGTGGTGTGGACATCTAGAATGATTAGTTCATGGTCTGATCTAACCAGTGACGGGTTGACCTCCGGTGTGGAACACCTGTCGCCCACGCTGGTGATGCCCAGGTCTAATATGTTTTCAGCTCTTGTAGGGGAGTTTACCAGCTGATCCAGGGCATTTGAGTTGATAAATTCCAAGAAGCGCTGGACCTGGGAGTTTGTACTTGAATAGTTTTCCCAGTTAATGGTAGGGTAATTGAAATCACCCAATATCAGAGTGTTCTGTAGGACCTTCATGTTTTCCAATGTCTCCAGAAAGGCGGAGTGGGGTTCCTGGGTCATGGAGGGTGATCTGTAGCAGGCCACAATTTGCATTGCAGATTTGCCTGATGTTAGTTGCACATGGATGATCTTAGAGGTATCATGCTGCGCCACTAACCTGGAGGTGTAGGTATCCTTGATGAATATGGATACACCCCCTCCTTTTGTGTTTCGGTCCATGTTTTGTGGCTGAAATGTGTGGCATGAGTTGTAGCCTGGTAGTGCTGGGGTGCTCTGTGGAGCCTTGAACCATGTTTCAGTTACTGCACAGATGTTGACATTCTCCATACTGAGGAGTGCTTCGAGCACGTGCATTTTGAGATTTAAACTCCTGGCGTAGAATAGCATAACCCTCATTTTTTTATTTGTGCTGTTTACGGAAGAGGGTTTGACTTTTGAGCCTTGCCTAAAAAAGGCACTATGGGGGCAGCAAGAGCCTTGGCCAGTATTCAAAAGCCTAGGGGTGACAAGTGTAAGCCGTCTCTTGCGAAGCAACGAAGCTTGTCGAGCATGTCGTCCCAGGATGACAGACACTGGATCCCCTTAGAATGACACCAGAAGCTTAGCCAATTGTTGAAATTGATCATTTTTTCTTTATACTGTGATATCATTCTTGGTGAGGGCAGGATGCTACTCAGGGTCAGGGTCATACCCGCCTGGGCTACATGATCAGAGAGCTCTTCCATGTCTCTTTTCATGTAGTCCAGGGAGGTACATCTCAGGTCATTCACACCAACATGAACAATGACACAGTCATATTTGTACTTGTTCTGGAGTGACCTGAGTGCTTGTGTTATGTGGCGGATTCTGGCTCCCGACAGGCAGCTAACAGCAACCTTCTCCTTGTCCAGCCTAGTGAGTGGGACGTCAGTGTGCCTTACTAGAGAGTTGCCTATTACTAGTGTGTTAGGTATGTTATTCCGCCTTAAGGGCTGTGATTGTGCGGCACACTAATTTTGTGTTTTATGTGTTGTCTGGTTTGTGATGGGAGGTACAGGTTTTTTGGGTGTCTGATTTGGAGGTCTGTGATGCTTTTGCAGGTTTTTATTTAGATCCTCAGAGTATGATTTTGTGTATTTATGTGTATTTTTTGCCAGATCTGGTTTAGTATGTCTATGTGAGGCTGGAGATGTGGTGCAAGTGTTAACCTTCTCCTCATGACTGCCTTTTCCAGTCTTTTGTGGAGACAGATTAGCCTCCAGTTTAGCTATATAATTGCATCTCTTGATTATGTTAATGTTTTGTGGTAGGAGACAAGGGTTGTCTGTATACATAAGGCAGTTGTAACATTGCCTCAGGATACCCAGGTTCACCAGCTGGACTGAATAGTATACCTGAAATTGCCCTTTGGTCATGCCTGAATAGCAGAGTGAGCTGCTTAGTTGCTTGGTTGGTGAGGGGTGAATAATGAGCCTTGCCCTGCTGGGCAATCAAGTGTCAGGGTATATTAGTGCTTGCTATTAGGTCTGAGCAAGTGCTGGCCTGTAGGATGCTTTTTAAGTGCTTAGGTTGAGAGTTAGACTACTTTCAAGGGAATAACTGAAGAGGAGACTTGGTGTAGCCAAGATAAATTTAGCCCTAGCTAACCAGTGCTGCCTGGATGTGCAAAACCATGCAAACGCGGTTTTTACAGCAGGGGAATGAAAGAGATCAAAATTAGCCCCAAATGGTCTATAAACTACTAACTTCTGGGCTGGAACCACTCCTCCAGGGACAGATGGCTGCTCCCTCTCTCACAGATGAACAGAGAAACCTCCCTCTATCTAAGTAAGGTATGGGCAACTCAGAAAATTGTAACACAGCCCTGAATTCAGCACTAGCCTGGAAACTGGACTATACTGGTTTAGAAAGGCAGGAAACAAGGAAAAACATTTTTTGAAAAGATAAGGCAAAAACAGTAAAAAATAAACTTAAAACAGCTTTAAACGACTACAAACAATCAGAAAAGGCTTTTAAACAAATTATCCAATTAACCAGTAAAAAAATCTCAAAACTGAGCCCTGTTCCTGTAGTCCTCAATCAGACAAGTTCTAACTGCACACTCCTGCCACTGGGGTGCAGGGGAACCTTCTCCAAAAAAGAAGGCCTGGATTAGTGCTCAGGTTATACAAACAAAGCTAGATTCAGCAGGCCTGGATCTAGTCTATGCTACAGCAAACAAGGTGCACCAATTTCAGTAAGAAATAGTTCAAGTATACAGGCACTATAAGCCTTTAACCAGAAATTCAAAGTTCAGAAGAGCAGAGTCCAGCCTCTCCTCCCACAAGAGTGCAGACCACAAACCTTCTTAATGCAAAACAACTGGTCAGAAGCCCAAGTGCTTAAACCAAAAGGCTTAGAATGGTAGTTACACCAAGCAGTAATAAATACAATTGAGAACTTTTAAGATGACGCAAAAGCAAAATAAACTAGGAAGAAACACAAATACAGTAAAATCAGATGAAAAAAGTGCAAAAGTGCATGTACACAAAATAAGAGCTACGGTAAAACGGTGCACGATTTAACTATCATCTGTGAAGCATTTACAGCTAAATGACATTATAGAGATATTCAGATAGTGAGCTCTTCAAACATGGAGGAAGTCATGGCTTTTTACTTATTTTTTTTTTTCTTTTTGGAGGGCGAGCTTATTCTACAATGCAGGGCCAAGTTTGAAGAAGGCATGCTCTCCAATAGCAGTGTTGAAAGGTGGCCATTTTAAGGAGATACATATTTCCTAGCTACTTTTTAATCAGTTAAGATTGCTCCTTAATTGCTAGTTTTGTTCTCAATGGTGGGTTGTAACCATTCTTTAGAGTTTTATTTTAGACATCCAAGGAGAAAGGTTGACCTTTCTGGTACAGTGAGCCTTTTGAGACTCTGAAAGTACATAGTGAATGGGGGGGCATTATAGTCAATAATAAACCTGATGGGAATGATTACATCCTTGCATCTGGACACCATACCTTTAGGTATAAGCTGTACAATGAAAAAGGACTTACTGACAATAGTGGAAAAGTGGTGATCAAAGGACACTTCATCATCTACATAGGTTCCCAGATCCCTGACTACTGTATCAATGTGCAGTGGTGTTTAGTCAATGTAATATTTACAAGGAAAGGTATACTTGCCAAAGGCTACAACTATGCATTTCATGGCATTTAGTATAACATATTACATCTCAGTGTACATTGGTAAAGACAGTGTGTTTCCCTGAAGGTGGGAGATGTAGAGAATATAGCTGAACCGAAATGTAATGAGGGATACTTAATCAAAATAACAGACCTACTAAATAAGTGTGCTTTAGCTGGTACGGTGAAATGCATGTGCAATTATCCCAGCCAGGCCTGCAGCTCAGGCTATGATTCAACACCCTCCCATCACTTTACCCTGGTGTAATGGTGATTCTCTTTTCCCCTGGGGTATTATCTGATTGTTCCCTATCCTTCTGCCTTTTCCTGGGGTATTATCTGATTGTTCCCTATCCTTCTGCCTTTTCCTGGGGTATTATCTGATTGTTCCCTATCCTACTGCCACTAATACTCTGTAAATATCCTCCACCATTCTGTAAATGGTAACCTAAAAGTTTCACTCACACTATTGCCCAGAATATCCCATGAGTTTCTCTCACAAGACTACCCAAGGTGTTGTGTTTCCATCTGCTCACTTACCTAGCATGTCTTATAATGCCCTGCACTATTATCTTGGATATACTACTGTCTTTACCCAAACAATTACCACCGCCATCAGAATCTATAAATCCAACAACAAAGAAAGCACCTTGGACTGGATTTTAATAAATAGTCATCCCCTGACCTACAAAGTATGCACCCTCCCTGACGACATTAGTGACCACTCACTGACCTATATAATCAGACAAAAGGTCAATATCCCCAACCCAATCATTTATAGAACTACCCAGAACAGAAATTTTAACCCAGAAAGCTTCCAAACTGAACTTAAAGCATGTGATCGGTCACCCCTTAAACACCTCCAACTGCAGTGTTATACTTTACCACCAAAGTCTTAGAAATATTGGATAGTCATGCCCCTATTCGCTTTATCAGTACTAGGACCAAAACTGATCCATGGCTCACAAAAGAGACTATACATAAAATTCTACTAAGAAATAAAATCTGGGCCAAATGGAGAATTACTAAAAACCCAACAGATCATCAAAACTTTAGACAGTTGAGAAATGATACCAAAAAATCAATAAATCAATACTTCTAGACAAAAACTATTACTTTCAACTCCAGCAAACCCATCAACTCAAACCACAAAAGTTCTGGACAGGTATTAACAGACTCCTAGACCCAGGGGACTCCAAAACCCCTACCCCATCAGGCACCACTCACAACAACCTCAAGCATATTGCTGATGCCTTTATTACCTTCTTCACGGAGGCTGTCCAATCTTTGGCTAATTCCCTACCTCCTGGTAGCACAAGCATGTCTTCCTCCACAACTAGCTTACCTCCTTCATTTCATTTACAACCAGTTCCAACATCCCTCATCTGCACCCTTCTTCAAAAACTCAAATCATGCACCCCCTCAGCTGACCACCTACCAGCTGAATATCTGCAAATAGCTGCTAGGGTTCTGGCATATCCCATTTCCATCCCATATTATCCCACTACATAAGGGCGGTAACTCAACTGAACTCTCTAACTTTTGTCCAATAGCCTTACTCTCTCCTTTAGTAAAAATCATGGAAAAGTTGGGTTGGGAGGGTGGCTTAATGGTTAAGGTGTTTGCCTTACAAACACAAGGTGCAGGGTTTGAGTCTCACAAGGGATAATTGGCTAGGCTTAAAATGGTTCGCAGATGCAGTTAGCTTAGTACTAATCTATGAACCTAAATGCATCCACTGACAACTGTTAGATCACTTACTCCAAAAAAAACTTACTGGCCAACTGTCAGCATGGTTTTAGGCCATTCCACAGCACCACCACGGCCCTCTTGTCCTTTTCTGATTCCATTAACAAAAATCTTAATAGCTATCTGCTATCCTCTGCACTCTTTATTGACCTGTCAAAGGCCTTCAATATGGTTAACCATCAGCTACTTTTAAATATACTTAAAACTCTCTCACTAGATACACAAGCATTACAATGGTTTAAGTCCTACTTAGAAAACAGGCAACAAGCTGTCCTTTGGGATAATAATCTAGCCACACATCTTCCCATTACTCTTGGTGTCCCTCAAGGCTCCATTTTGGGCCCTCTCCTATTCTCAGTTTTTATCAACAATCTAAATGTAAAAATTCCTCAAGCCACCTGCATACAATATGCAGATGATTCTACACTAATATGTTCTGCTACTTCTTTAGCTGAACTCCAGTCCCTTACCCAAACAGTGTTTAACACAGTTGAAAACTGGTTCCTACAGTGCTGCCTCCTCCTGAACCCTAAAAAAACAAAATTATTGATATTTACTCCTACACAAAAGTCTTCCCCAATAGACTTCACAATTAAATCAAATAACAGCACTGTCATATCTCTCAAGCCAACCACCAAACTCTTAGGTGCTACAAATGACCACAACCTTAAGTTTGACACACACATCAACACTATAATTAAATCAGTCAACAGAAAACTAGGCTCCCTATACAGGATTAAACCTTTCCTGACACCATTAGCTAGAACTACTATTGCCCAAACTCATCTTATCTCCACCCTCCTATACACCTCACCCATTTACACCAATCTATCCAAAAACAACCTCAACAAACTGGCAACCTCCTATAATAACATTGCCAGATTTGCCACTGGCTCCCCATTTAGAACCCATCATTGTCACAACCTAAAACAGATACGATGGCTCGAACTGCAGAATTAGCTTCAGCTCCAACAACTTATTATCACCCACAAGATCCTCTATCATCCTAGTAACACTCCAATGCTCACTAGCCTTATCTCCCCTTACAAAAATCTCACAACCCTACGCTCTGCAGATAAATTACTAGTAGCCTCACATAAATCCAATAATAAGGCTGAGGACTCTCTGTTCTCCAACTTAGTTCAAATGAACTCTCACCTATCTCTTCAACACCACTTTTCAAAAAGCAGCTTAAAGCTTACCTTAACACCCACTGGCCATGCCCATGTATTAAACCAGACTAACGATCCCTACCACCTTTGCTCACTGAATGTTCACAGAGTAGAAGCTGTAAACTACCTTAACTCTGTGATTACTCTTTCTTGTGATTTACCTTAGAGAATTATTGCTTAACAAGCTTTCTAATGTATTAACTTGTAGGACCAGTAAGCTACCTAAAGTCGGTTGTAACTTTGATTTTTCTTTAGGAACCCTCTTCACAGCATGAACTGGCTTAGCTAGCTCTCAATTACATTAACATGTTTTCTTCCTTATACATATTTGTTTTTTCTTGTTTTTTCATTTTAAAATATGTTACTTATATTATCATTAAGCTGCTATATAATCAACTGCATTATAATCTTAAATTGTATTGTACTGGTCATTGCTACTAACTGTTTAGTGTTTTATCTGTTTAGTGGAGCTTTTCTCCCCGGGCCACTACTGAAAATGGACCTATATCCAGTTAGACTAGCCCGGTCAACAAATGTAAAATAAAATAAATAAATAAATAGTACGTATCAGATCCTGCACAAAATCACAGACAGCCCGATTAAAGCCCTACAAATCCCATTAAATAAAATGTTAGCATGTGGACATGTTCATCGGTAAGCACTAGACTAGCTTCCTTTGTGGGCCATTTTAAGCCTAAACAATTACCCCCAAAGTGAGAATCAAACTGTGTAACCTGTGTCTGGGAGGTAAACACCATAAACATTCCACTAACTCCCAACCCCAATCCTGGGCAATGGCAATGCTTCATGGGGGGGGGGGGTATAAATCATATCGGACTCAAACAACTTTAGATCTGTCAGCCAAACCAGTATTCTATATAATAGCATGTTAAGAGTCATAATGGAGTTTATTCAAAAAGGTACAGGGAACCTAATTCTGTGAGTCATTAAATAGTATAGGTTTGTTAATGGCAGATCTTAAAACTTTTGTTATTATTTGAAGATGTAACAGCAGGACGTAATGAAGGGCTGACAGTATATAATGTTATTATCCATATTACTCAACTCTCCAGATTTTTGAAGAGTGCCCAGATTTTTGCCTTATATTTTTTTGTCTGATCCTCATAAAATGTGTGGTTTTCTGGCAAAGAACTGAGTATCGCTGTCAATAAATAATTATGTGCATTTGAGTTTCAGACATCATACACTTCAGAAAATGCATACCAACACACATTATGTTACTCTAACAACTTTCTAAGTTTATAAGAGCAATATTTAAAATTTGGCCTTATTTTTTGGGCCTTTGTCCACCCATTATTTGAGGCATTGTCCCAAAGAGGTTGAGAGGTATGCTATCATCTCCTTGCTAAGGTGTCTAGTACTGTTCTAAATAAATGGCAATTCATACGTATTTCAATGGATGGAACACTAGTTAAACAACAGAACAGAGTAAGTCAATGCTGAGGAGTAAAAGACTACTGTCACAAGGTTTACCTTTGGGGACCCACCGATCTCTGCATTGGAGGCACTTCTTTTTTCAGTATTCATATTAGATATAAAAGTGGAAATTACCTTTGGATAACAAATACACTGATGACTGTATGCTTAAGTACATAATTACTGCCATAAAATATACTGCCATCAAAAGGCTGGAAAAGTACAACTACCTACATGGCTTCAGGAACTGTCATTACAGCTAAGAAGAAGGCTAGCTTCCACTACAAGCCATTTTATATCTAACCAATTCTCATTTTAAATGTGGGAAACAAACTCTGCACCTTGTATATGTGAGGTAAACACCCTAAACATTACACCAAGTCCTAATCATTATTTCCTTTTTCTTATAAGCTACTGAAAGGTGGTCCTTGCCTGGTCTTTTGGCAATGCCTGATTCAGCTATGTGTGAAGGTTTATGGATAGAGTGCATTGTGGGAGGAGCTAACACTGGCTCAGGGAACCTAATACTACAAATAAATATCAAAAATTAAAAAGGTGGCTCAAACATTTCACAACTCCTTTCAACTTTATGAAGTAAGCTTCTTGTGCTATCAGAAGAGGTAAATTATTAACTTCATTCCTATATAGTAGTGATGTACTATATATGTGGGAAGTAGAAACTACCAACATTCACATTTTTAAGGGCCAGTAGGTTGTAATCTTGATAGCAGCATCTAAGAACCTACAGACCATGGGAACGTCTTATCTCTTTAGTCAGTCAGCCTGTCACACCTATTAACCAAGATACCCTACTAGCCCTCCCATGTGAAGATGTCAGTATAAGCAGGGAACCCTGTTAGTCCCTTCCACCCAGAACACCATTACTTGCTATTCTGCTGCTAAAGGTACTATCTACTTATTTCCTGCTGTATTACTCCTAGGGTCATAGGTTCATAGGTTCAGAGGAGGTTACTAGGCTGATGGCCCTAGGGCATTTACAAGCCTAGCCATGTAATAGGGAAGTTAATTTACCCTCATAACTAGCTTTAGAGGTTTTATCCGATAATCTAAATTGCATGTTCAGGCTGTGGAGGATATTCTCCCTACCAAGTTCCCTCCTCTTCTTAGATATCAGTTTCTTCCTTTTGTGATATAACCTGTTTATACTCGAAGTCCACTGGGGTGGCTTGTTTTTAAGGGAGTAGTCCGTTTTGATCCAGTCATGTACAGCAGAGTCAATACAGTTGTTTAATTGGTTGTACAGGGTGTTTGTGTACTCCACTGCATAGGAGTCATTGTTGGCTGTGTTAGCAAGGTGTCTGAAACTTTTCAAACCATCACCTAGTAGGCTATAGTTTGTTTTGGAAAGGTTTGTCATTTTTATTGCTCCTGTGGAGGTGTCAGGTCTAATTGTTACTTCAAATGAGACAGATTTAAGGTCTGACCTTTCTAGGGAGGGCAGAACACAGGGGGTAGTGCAGTGACCTACCCATATTGGTGAGTACTAAGTCAAGAACATTTAAGCCCCTTGTGGGGGGGGGGGGGTGCAGACTAACTGTTCCAGAGCATTTGTTTTATAAGTCCTATATAATATATTTATAAGTTAAGTCCCAGGACCTCAGTGTGATCAAGGTTGTGTTCCTGTACACGGCCCACTCTATAGAAGGATCATTGAAATCTCACATGTCCAAGGTGTTTGGCTGTATAGTAAGTGACTCAAGCAATTCCAGGTAGGACATGTGCTTCTCATGGTTCATGGTGGGGGGCCTGTAGCTAACAATGTGGTAGGGTGATGTTCTTCATCTCACATTGCTGCAGTCCTTACACTTGGGTAGTCCGCTGTCCTCGGTCGGCCCGAATATCAAAGTATTAGGCTGACGTTGGTCAAGGCGCTTAAGACTGACATCAGGACGTCAGGGTACAAATGCGCATGACCGACGTCATATCCTCAGTCTTTTTTGCCGCATGGTCCGATGCAGAAGCAGCGTTGCAAGTGCCATTCGGCGTTCTGAAATTTTTCGAATTCGGAGTTTCAGACCAAGTCAAAGTTGGCTAAGTACCCCGTTGGGGAATATTTTAGTTTTTTCTTGCCTCAGTGGTTTACCGGATGTCAGAAAAAGTGAATAACTGTATTTCTTGTGGGAAACAGATACCGCATAGAGATTATCATACTTTGTGTATTCCTTGTTTGGGGCCTGAGCACGACGTTGTTGGGTGTCGCTTTGTGCTAGGTTCAATAAGCGCACTATTGCGAAGGCTAGATTGTGCCAGGTTGGTCTTTGGGAAGCGGTGCAATTATAAGATGCCGTCGGACGCTCCGACGCCCGCTTCTTCGAAGAAGCGCAAAGACAAGGCAGCTAAACCCAGGCAAGAAGAGTCGTCCGTACCGGACGCCAGTTCTTTAGAGGCGTCAGTGGAACTGGTGGTTCCGCCGGAGGCTTCTCTGGAGTCTCAGGGGGAGACTTTGTTATTGCAGGATGTGGCCTCCCAGGAGGCAGGTCAGGCTGAAGGGGCTTCTCAGGTTATTGTACTCCCCTCCCTTCCTAAGGTGGTTAGGCCCTCTCCTTCTGTTTCTAAGGCTTCTCCCAGAGGCAGGCCAGGTTTAGCTTCTGTTGGTGTCACTCCTAGTTCTTCAGGATCTGTGCCCAAGAAGCACATGCTTAAAATGGCAGAAGATTTAATTACTTTGATTAGGGGTTCTTTGCCCCCTCCAGATAAGAGGCCTAGGGTGGAACCAGAGTTGGGGAGTTTTGAGCAGCCTTCAGATGTTTCAGAGTCTTCGGCTGAAGACTTGCAGGAGTACTCTCCTTATTCTGATTCTGATGCAGATGATTCAACCCCTTCTGCTTCTCCTCCAGAGGATTTTTCTTTTTCAGAGACTCTTCATTCCATGAGGGAACATTTTAAGTGGGAAGGTCAGGACTTCTCTGATTCCAGGAAAAGGCTTAGGGAGTTTTTGCTTTTACCCCAGCATAGGCCTTTGGCTATACCTCCTGTTCTGGATGTTGTGGAAGATGTGTTTGCGGAGGCTTCACTTAATCCTGATTCTTTGCCTCCTGCTCCTGTTAAACCGGATAGGTATTATAGGGTGCCGGAGGCTCATAAATATCTTTATAAGAGTCCTAGGGCGGACCCAGAAACTGTTAGTCAGGGACCTAAGGGTGTCAAGGCCTCTGTTGTAAAAAATCCGGTTCCTCCAGATAAAGAGGCCAGAGCTTTGGATAGATGGGGAAAGAAAGTCTATACTTCTTCCACCTTAGCTATGAGGGCTTTGAATTGCCAGTTTCACATGTTGAAATATCAGAACTATCTACTTTCTCAACTGAAGTCTAAGGTAGATGCTCTGGAAGGCATTGAGTGTAAGGAATTACAAGATTTAGTACATGTCTCTGAACAGGTGGGTAAGCATTCTTTACAATGTGGTTTTGATGCTGTACAGGCCTCGTCTAGGGTGGCTGCCACTGGGTCAGTTCTTCGCAGGCACACCTGGTTGAGGGATCAGAATTTATCTGAACATGTTAAGACAAGGATTTTGGATGCTCCTTTACAGTCTGATGTGTTGTTTGGTTCACCTGTTGAGTCAGTCTTGAAGAAAATGGAAGACAAGGCTAAGTCTATGCAGACTGTTAAAGATTTTTGCAAGTCCAGCCTCCAAGTTTAGTAGGAATTGGCCTGCTAAGGGGTGGACATACCCTTCTTATGATTCACAGTCTAGGGGTAGATCTAGACGTGGTAGGGGCAGAGCTCAGAGCTCCTTCAGGCCTAGAACAGGGAGTTCTCCTGCACAATCTTCAGGTGAGGGCAGGGGCCAGTCCTTTCGTAAACAGGCCCAATGACCTACCTTTTCAGCTGCCAGATCCTTCTTGCCTGGCAGCACCTTTGGGAGGAAGGTTGGCACTCTTCAGGGAAAATTGGAGTTTGATTACCCAAGACAGATGGGTATTGGATATCATACACCAAGGTTACAGGTTTTATTTCCATACCTTGCCTCCTTTCAAAGGCATGCCGGACGTTCCTCCTCAGCAAAGACTAGAGGCTCGCAAGCAAATTTCTCTGCTGCTCCAAATAGGGGCCATACAACCGGTCCCTCTGCCAGAAGTGGGCCTAGGATTTTATTCTCGCCTGTTCCTAGTACCAAAGAAGGGGAACACGTGGAGACCAATTTTGGATTTATCTATCCTCAACACTTATCTGGACATTCCCAAGTTCAAAATGTTGACGTTACAACAGCTTTTACCTCTGCTGGGCAAAGATCACTGGATGGTGACTTTGGATCTCAAGGAGGCTTACCTTCATGTTCCTATCAGGCTAAGTTGCAGGAAGTATCTGCGTTTTCGAGCTGGGACTTCTCATTATCAGTTCTCTGCATTGCCCTTTGGCTTATCTACTGCGCCCAGAGTGTCCACGAAGGTTCTGGCTCCAGTGATAGCTTTCCTCAGGCTAAGAGGAATACAGATCTATCCTTATTTGGACGATTGCCTGATTCTGGCCCAAGGAAAGGACGAACTTCTTCATCATTTGCAATATGTGATAGCAGTGCTAAGATGCCTGGGGTATTCTGTGAACAAAATAAAGTCCAGTCTAGTACCCTCTCAGGACATGTGCTTTCTGGGTGTGAGACTGAATACAGCATCCCAGATGGCCTTTTGACCCCGGACAAACAAAAGAATCTTTCTTTACTTCCATCAATTGTCTCATCAGTCCAGGCTGACTGCAAGGACAGTCCTTCAAGCCTTGGGGTTCATGGCATCTTGTATTCTGGTGCTTCCCAATGCCAAACTGCATATGAGGAAGCTGCAATGGTATCTCAAAATGTATGGACACAGCACTGCCAAGATATGGACACTGTCATTCAAATAATACCTTGCATTCAAAAGGAATTTTTGTGGTGGGCTCAGGAATGTCACCTAAACAAGGGACTCTCTGTGACCCGGCCAGAGGCGAGTCAGATTCTAACGACAGATGCCTCAGACAAAGCTTGGGGAGCTCATCTAAATGGAAAGTGGGTACAAGACACGTGGCCTGCCAGACTTCAACATCTACATATCAACTTGAAGGAGATGTTAGCAGTCCAATTTGCATTAATAGCTTTCAAGGATTTACTTCTTCCAGGGCAGGTGTTGATTCTAACAGACAACACAACTGTCATGTGGTACATCAACAAGCAAGGGGGGAACACATTCTTATCCTCTATGCAGACAAGCAATGATTTTGTGGGAGACTGCTCTCAGTTTACAGCTCAATCTTCAGGCAAGGTTTCTGCCGGGAGCACAGAACTCCTTAGCAGATGTGTTGAGCAGGCAAATTATGGATCCCCACGAGTGGAAATTGGATCCTCATGTATTTCAGAAATTGACAGTGTTATGGGGAACTCCAGACATAGATCTGTTCGCTTCTCCACTAAACTACCAGCTGCCAAAGTTTTGCACAAAAAGGTTTCATCCCACAGCTTGGAAAGTGGATGCTCTTTCTTTCAATTGGAACAATCTTCATGTGTATGCCTTTCCATTTCTGCCTCTCCTCCCAAAAGTACTCCTGAAGGTCAGACAGGACAAGCCAAAGATGATTTTAATAGCTCCAGATTGGCCTCGACAGCACTGGTACCCATTACTGAGAAGTCTGGTACAGGAGCCTCCATGGCCTTTGCCTTCGATTCCACACCTGCTGTCTCAGGAGAACAGTCATTTACTCAATGTCAAACTTCACTCTCTTCACCTGACAGCCTGGCATATTCTGTTTTAAACCCTGGAGGGTCTCAGCTGCCACAGCAAGTTTTGAATGTTATTTTGGAGGCCAGAAGGCCTAGTACAAGGAAAGTGTACGCAGATAAATGGAAGAGATTTTTATTTTGGAGTACAGCAAAGGAATTTGATGTTTCTAAGCCTAATTTAAGTGTGGCTCTTCAATATCTTACTGAGTTACTGGACAAAGGTTTGTCCTTCTCTTCTATTAAGATTCATGCTGCAGCAATTTCTGCTCACTATGACTGTGACCCACCATTGTTTTCTCATCCTTTGTTTAAGCAATTCCTTAGAGGGGCAAAGAATATAAGACCCCCACGGAGAGCTACGACTCCTGCTTGGGATCTCAATTTTGTGTTGGAGAAACTCACTCTACAACCTTTTGAGCCTGCAGCTACTGCTGAGTTGAAATATTTATCATGGAAGACTGTTTTTTGTTGGCCATTACCTCTGCGAGAAGGGTTTCTGAATTACAGGCCCTTATGGCAGTTGAGCCTTTCTTAATTTTCCATAAGGATAGGGTATCTTTGCATACTAATCCTTCCTTTATGCCTAAAGTGGTTTCTAGTGTGGCTTTACACCAAACTATTCATTTGCCTACTTTTTATGCAAACCCCCAAAATAAAGGGGAAAAGATTTTGCACACTTTGGACATACACAGGCAGTTGCGATATTATTTGAGCAGAACTAAAGGGTTCAGGCAGTCTCAGCAGTTATTTGTCTCTTTTGCTTTGGGTTCTCAGGGCAAGCCTGTGTCAAAACAAACTATTTCTAAGTGGATTGGGTTTTGTATTGCTTTCTGTTATTCCCATCATGGCAAGGAGGTTCCAGCTGGGATTAGACCTCATTCCACTAGGGCTACTGCCACTTCTACAGCTTTTTTAAGGGGGGTGGCAACTAAAGATATTTTGGAGGCAGCTACTTGGAGTTCAGTGCATACTTTCTCTAAGCATTATCACCTTCCACTTTACTCTAAATCGAGGGCTGGTTTTGCCACTGCAATTTTACAGGGCATTTTGGCAGCTCCTAATGCTTTATAGTTTTGCCATCCTCCCTTATCTCTGCTTTGGGATTCTACCCAAGTGTAAGGACTGCAGCAATGTGAGATGAAGAACATAGTACAGTTTTGTACCTACCATAAATGTAGATGTTCGAAGATCCACATTGCTGCAGTCCAATTTACCCTCCCTCCTTCCCCTCTGTAGTTAGAGGTGGTTGTGTGGTTTGGGTTGTACATATTGTGAATATTGTATATATTGTACATATGGTTAGTACAAGGGTGGTTGGTTGTTTTTTGCTGTCTTTTGGTTTATGACCTTTCTGTTTAGGGTCTTCTGACATCTGGGGCAAGAAAAGACTGAGGATATGACGTCGGTCATGCGCATTTGTACCCTGATGTCCTGATGTCAGTCTTAAGCGCCTTGACCGACGTCAGCCTAATACTTTGATATTCGGGCCGACCGAGGACAGCGGACTACCCAAGTGTAAGGACTGCAGCAATGTGGATCTTCGAACATCTACATTTATGGTAGGTACAAAACTGTACTTTTTACCTATAGTTATTTGCATCTGAACTAGCTGAAGAGAGTTATACAGGTTAACCAGTCTCAAGGTGTATTTGGATTTAATGCAGAAGGATACGCCTCCACCTTTAGTTCTTTCATGCTCATTTTGAGGTCTGAATGTGTGGAAGGCATTGTAGCCTTGCACAGCTGGGGTGCTCTCTACGGCCTTGAACCAAGTCTCGGTGACTGCACAGACTTCAGCATCTTCTGATGTGAGGACAGCTTCCAGGGAGTGCAGTTTCCTGTTTAGACTCCTAGCATTAAGCAGCACAGCCTCAAGTTTGTAGGGGATTTTTTGTACATTGGTAGTTTTGTTGTTTCGGTATTGCCTAAAAAAACCACCATGGGGGAGGCAAGAGTCTTTGTTAGTATTTGAATGCCTAGAGGAGACAGGTGAAGAACATCTCTGGCAAAGCAGTGTGGTCTGTCGACCATGTCTTCCCAGGCTGGCAGATATTGGATCCCCCTGGACTGACACCAGAATCTAAGTCAATTGTTGAAGACAAATATTTTTTGTTTATATTGTGGCATCATCCTGGGTGAAGGTAGAATACTGTTTAGGCTAGGGACATATGTGGGTTTATGTGTCGTGACTTTGTCTTGTGTGAGAAGAGAGGTGTGCATGTGTTGACAACCTGCTTATCTTGTTTATGGTTGCATGAGGGAACTGATTCCAGTTTCTTACATCTCTCACATACTGTATTCGTTTACTGTAGGAGCAAATGGTTGTCAGTTTACATGAGGCAATTACTACATTGCCTCAGGATGCCCATTTCAATCAGGTTGGTAGGAGAAATGTTGGGAAACTGACTGACTGTCCATTGTATCAGGTTAAACTATAAGTACCGTTAGGGGGTGGGCAAGTTAGATCAGCTTTTGCTCCAGGGTTAGGAATGTGTCATTTGTGGGCACTTTGTTTTTGCCAAAGGGGATGACTATACACTTTTTGGCATTTAGCTTGAGGCCATGGCTCTGGCACCAGTTGTCTGTTTCTATGAGGCCCTTTTGGAGGATGCTTGTGTCGGCTGGAGAGTTGATTATGGCACCCAGTTTGCAGTCATCTGTGAACTTGGTCAGCCACAGTCCTTCCGTGTTGGCCTGTACCTCCGAGAAATATATACCGAACAAGAGAGGTCCCAGGACTGAGCCTTGTGGGACGCCACTTGTAACTGGTTTGGAGTCTGACATGGCTTCAGCAATTCTAACCATGTGGGTTCTGTCCTTGAGCCAGTTTGCAACCCATCTAGTGACATAGGGGTTTATATTTCAGCTGGTGAGCTTATCTATAATGCCCGAGTGGGGTATTGTGTCAAAGGCTTTTGCGAGGTCCAGGTAGGCTGTGTGGACCACCTTCCCCTCGTCAATGGCCTTGGTGACTGTTTCAAAGAAATTGACCAGGTTTAAGAGGCAGGATCTGCCCTTAACAAAGCCGAACTGTGTAGGATCCAGTGCCTGTAGGTCCCCAATATCTTTATTTATGAGGTCCATGATGATCTTTTCCATAGATTTGCAGACCAAGCTAGTCAGGCTTATGGGGCGATAGTTTCCAGGATCAGTTGAGGCACCACCTTTGTGGAGAGGGACCACTGTTGCTATACGCCACTCTTTGGGTACATATCCTGTAGTAAGGCTGAAATTGAACAGTAGTTTTATGTTTGGGTTTAGCTCTTCTTGGAGTTCATGTAGGACGCAGCCCGGGACACCGTCTGGTCCCATTGATGCTGTGTTTTTCACTTTGGATAGGGTGGCTTTTACCTGAGCATCTGAGATGTCAGGGGGGCAGCACTCTGCTGGGATAGATATTTGCCCTTTTGGTTGGGGGGGGGGTTGTGCTGAACCTGTCAGCCAGAATGTTGGCAATGTCTGTGGGTTCAATGTATTTTTTGTCATTTTGGACTAATTCTGAGCATATCTGGGAATTCCCACCCAGGTTCCTAACATAACTAAAGAAAGCCTTGTGATTATCTTTAGTGTCCTATCAATTTTTCTCTCGAAGCTGGCCTTAGACGATTTTATGAGTGCCCATAGTTTTTTGCTAATACTGATCAGAGATGCCTTCCCTATTTGGGATTTTGCTCTATCATGTAGTAACTTCCTCCTTCTATTGTATAGTTTGTTTATGGCTGGGGTCCACCAGACAGGACGTCTGCCTTTGGAGGATTGGGTCTTGGTTTTATTTGGGATTGCATGATCCATGCATTCCTGAAGATGTTCATAGAATGCGTTTATAAAGGATTCTGTGGTCTGGGCCATATTTTCCACAGGCCCGGGGGCTTTGAAGGATTCCACCTCGGTTTTGAGGAGTGTGAAATCTGCTTTAGAGAAGTTTTTCACTGTGGTTTTCTGGGCAGGGGGTGGGGTCAGGATGTGAATATCCAGTGAGATTAGTTTATGGTCTGATCTTACCAGTGAGGGATACACTTCTGGTCTGGAGCATAGAGTCCCCATGTTGGTGCTGATCAGGTCCAGTATGTTTTCCCCTCTTGTGGGAGTGGTAACAAGTTGTTCCATAGCATTTGAGCTTATAAATTCTAGGAACCTTTGGGCTACGGTGTTGGAGCTAGAGTAATGCTCCCAGTCTATGTTTGGGTAGTTGAAGTCGCCCAATATAATGGTGTTTGGAGAGACCTTCATATTTTTCAGTGTTCTCAGGAAAGCCGAGTGGGGTTCCTGGGTTTGGGAGGGTGGTCTGTAGCAGGCTATAAACTGGAAGGCAGTTTTACCCACTGTTAGTTGCACATGGATAGTCTCTGATGCTTCGTGCTGTGCCACCAACCTGCAGGTGTGGGTATCTTTGACGAATATTGATACTCCCCCTCTTTTTGTGGTTCGGTCCAAGTTTTGGGGCCGAAAAGCATGGAATGAGGTATAACCTGGTAGTGCTGGCGTGCTCTCGGGAGCCTTGAACCAGGTCTCTGTTACTGCACAGATATCCAAACGCAAGAAGTGAAATGAGGAAGGACCTGGTACAAAAAACGGAGCACAGTCAGTTTATTAAATGAACGCTTTCGGTAATGAGATTTACCCCACCTTCTTCAGATTACAATAAAATGAAATGAACAACTACTTCTCCTCTGCTTGGATATTTAAGCAGTTACAAATGTCAATTATTCAATTGACAGGCTGTTAATTAAACATTCCAGAATACTATCTTGAAAAAATGTATTTAATTTTTTTTCTCGGGAGCTTTGAACCAGGTCTCTGTTACTGCACAGATATCGATGTTCTCCATGCTAAGGAAAGTTTCGAGTGCATGCATCTTGAGATTTAGAATTCTGGCGTTGAGTAGCATTACTCTTAGTTTCTTATCCCTTGTGATACCTATGGAGGTGGGTTTGTCTTTTGAGCCTTGCCTAAAAAAGGCACTATGGGGGTAGCAAGAGCCTTTGCCAATATCCGAAAGCCCAGGGGTGATAGGTGCAAGCCGTCCCTAGCGAAGTATCGTAGCTTGTCGAGCATGTTATCTCAGGCTGACAGGCATTGGATCCCCTTTGAATGACACCAATACTTAAGCCAATTGTTGAAATTGATCATCTTGTCTTCATATTGTGGCATCATACTTGGTGAGGGTAAGATGCTACTCAAGGTCAGGGTCATACTGGCCTGGGCTACATGCTGAGAGAGCTCCTTTATGTCTCTTTTCATGTAGGCCAGGGAGGTACTTCTCAGGTCATTCACACCAGCATGGACAATGACTGAGTCATATTTGTACTTGCCTTGGAGTGACCTGAGTGCTTGTGTTATGTGGCGGATCCTAGCGCCCGACAGGCAGCTCACCGTGACCTTCTCCTTGTTCAGCCTGGTGAGCGGGACGTCAGTGTGCGTGATGATAGAGTCACCTATTAGAAGTGTATCAGGTGTGTTGTTTAGCCTTAAGGGTTGTGACTGTTTGGCACACTGGCTTTGTGAGCTATGTGTTGCATGTGTTTTGTTTTGGGGTAGCGGTTGCTTGGTTGTCTGCTTTGGAGGTCTCTGCTGCTTAGGCAGATTTTTATTTAGAGCCTCCGAGTATGTTTTTGTGTGTTTATGTGTTTGGTTTGCTGTCGTGGTAGATCTATGTGAGACTGGAATTGTAGTGAGTGTGGTTTCCTTCTCCTCCTGACTGGTTATGCCAGTACTGAGTTGAGAGAGCTTAGCCTCCAGTTTGGCTATATGGTTGCATCTCTCACATGTGTTGGAATTTGTTGGGAGGAGGAGAGGGTTGGCTGTATACATGAGTCAGTTGTAACATTGCCTCAAGATTCCCAGATTCACCAGCTGGACTGGAGAGGAGATTGACAACTGACCTTTGGACATGCTAGAATAGTATTGGGAATTCCTTTATAATTGTAAAAAGGGCCAGTTGAGAACAAGGTACTCAAGGGGAGTTTGTGAGGGTGTAGTGCTTTTAATTTTTTAATGCCGACTTAGTGAGCAAGTGCCAGGTAACTTAAATGCAATGTGTTACAGGTAACTTATATGTAAAAACGACAAACAGAAACTTTCTTTCAAGTGAAACAAGGAAATAAGAACAGTAAGCAATGCAGATATCACTAGGGATCCACAGAAGCGCTGAAAAGCCGCGTTTTAGGTGGAATTAGCGTTTCAGGGAAATAACAAGCAAAGTTTATGGTTGGACAGTGAGTGTCTGTGCATAATGTTCCTGGTTGGTCTGGTTGCTATTCAAGACATCTGCCAGGAAAAGGTTACAACAAGCCTACTAACCCTTGCATCATCTGAGACTAGACTGTGGATCACCAAACAGGCTGTGGCTTGCTTCTCATCTTGGGATTGGTGCTAATGTTTTGCTTCTGGTGAGAGAAGAAGCAAAAGAGCATTGTATCCCAACAGAGTGTAGCTGTGGTGAAGCCAACACTGGTAGTAGCCAAGCAGTAGCCATTCACATGACTCCCCTCTTTTCATCATTCTTGAAAAGCTAATTCTTTGTTTTCAGTAACTTCAGAATATCTCCATAAATACTTCATTCTTAAATTTTCAGGGTCTACTCATTAGTTTCCCCTCAATTGTTTGTCAGTGCCCTGTACTGACTCAGACACCTTGAGTGACATTTTATCTGTAAAAGCACAATTGAAATTTCCCCAATACCCGGTTGCACACAGGGCAACTAGTTTGCAGTGACAAACACTGTCCCCATAGCTGCAAACTGGATACTCCTGAAATTGCTTTATATTCTCACTCCAGCTATCTAATTAATAAAAAAGAGCCTGCTGCCATGGACATGAACTTTACCACTATCTCTGTCACCAACTTAGTGGATATAGGAATCCTGAGGCAATGTAGAAATTGTCTCATGTTTACTGACAGTGAGTTAATTCTCAAACTGATTTGGTATGTGAGAGATGTATTTACACAATATCACTGGGGGCAAAGCCCTCAAATAAAAGTACTCCTAATTTCAATAAGGTTGTCAGTAGTACACACGCTGCACCAATCACACATAATTCAAAGCAGACATATAGACCCACATATGCTGAGGCACTTAAATGTAACCTTCCTAAACCACAAAGACCTCCTAGACAAAGTACACATAACAAATACCCTCAGCAGCCCCAAATGCACTCTTTCAAAACAACACCCACATCAACACATAGAGCTACATCTTATGGAGCCTATACCTTCTATGCCCATAAGGCAAGTTACCACACAATCCAACATCCTAGTCATTGGACACTCCATCGTGAGACACACACTGATGTCCCTCTCACCAGGCTGAGTAAGGAGAAAGTCATGGTCATTTGCTTATCAGGGGCTAGGTTCTGCCACATTACGTACACACTCAGGTCACTGGACCATAACTACCAATATGACTCAGTCATAGTCCATGTGGGAGTAAATGACCTGAGATGTACCTCCCTAGGCTATATGAAGAGAGACATCATGGTGTCTCAGGCTAGTATGATCCTAACATTGAACAGCATTTTACCTTCTCCACGGATGATGCCACAATATGAACTAAAAATGACTGACTTTAATAACTGCCTTAGTTTCTTGTGTCATTTTAAGGGGGTGCAATATTTGTCAGCATTGAAGGAAATGGTCAACAGACCCCCTGCTTTGCCAGAGATGGTCTGGTCCTCTCCTCTCTAGGCTTTCAAATTTTAGCTAAAACATTGTCTTCCCCCTTTTTTAGGTAATGTCAATCTGAAAGTACTTCCGACATAGCAAACCAAAACCAAGAAAATCTAAAGGTGTTACTGCTCAATGCTAGGAGTCTAAACAGAGAACCCCACTCCCTAGAAGCTCTCTTCACTCTAGAGAATGCTGACATCTGTGCAATCACTGAGACATGGTTTAAAGCCTTGGAAAGCACACCAACAGTACAGGGTTATAATGCCTTCCACACTTTTAGACCAGCTACTACACAGGCAGGGACTAAAGGTGGAGGTGTCTCTATTTACATAAAAAATAAATATACCTCAAGGCTGATCAAACAGAGTAATCCACTGGGCTGCTCCATGTTCAAATCACCATAGCTAAAATCCAATACCACTTCCTTGCAAGCTATAGGTCCCTCTCTATGATCCATGAAACCCATACCACGTATATAAAGTTATTAGAACCACTAATCACCCAACCCAATATAATATTCATGAGTGACTTTACTTACCCTACTATTAACTGTGAATCTTATGTGACACCAAACATACAGGCACAGAGATTCATAGATTTTGTAAACAAACTCCCTGGATCAGATAGTCAATACACCAACCAGGGGTGCAACCATACTGGATCTGGTCTTCACTAATATGGGACAGTGCTGTACACCCCCTACTGTAATGTCTTCACTGGTAAGGTCAGACCACAAAATGGTCTCCTTTAAAGTAAAACTAAAACTGGGACCCCCACCTAAATCTAGAATATTCAGGAACTGCTCTAAGGCTAACCTCCTGCTATTAAGTTATAACCTGGCAAAATTTCAAGCCCCAAAAAAGCATGAGAACACTGCTGCCTATGCAGAACTGTTCATAGAAATCCTGTACAAGCATGTTAATAGTTGCATAGAGGCAGCTGTACCCACCAGGAAGAACTAACTCAAAAAACACGCCAACCTGGTAGAATCAGAAAATTGATAGGCTGTATGACAGAAGGAAGAAAATCAGGGTAAAAATTAGGAGGTGCAGCACCCAGCAGGATAAAAGCACTCGTCAAATTAAACAAACAAATCAGAGGACAAATAAAGTCTACAAAAGCCAAATTTATGGTAAACTTAGCATCCCAGGCCAAGGACAACCACAAGGCATTTGTTACCTATGTCCACTACCTCAAAGGCAATACACAATTGTGTGCAGAGCTCATTGTAAATGGATACACCTATACTGAGCAAAAAGATATAGCAAACATTTTGGCTGATAAATTCAGCTCCAACTTTACCCCCTCCCCCTCACCTTCCTCAGGAAATACCATCAAATATAACTCCCCCTGTTTTCACTAGGGAAAAGGTCCTTAATTCTCTCTCTAAGGCCAGGAACACTGCATCAGTGGGCCCACACAGTATCCCAGGATGCCATCTAAATAACATAAAACATAACCTATCAGGGCCTCTGGAATTACTATTTAACTGTAGCCTCCAAACAGGCTTTGTGCCTCATGAATGGAGAACAGCAATAGTCATCCCTCTGCGCAAAGGTGGGCCATTCACAGATCCTGGAAACTAAAGACCCATAAGTCTCACTAGTCTTATATGCGAAGCCATTGAAAGAATTATCATGGGAATGGTCATTACTGATGTAGTAAACCTGCAGACACTGAACTCAATCCAGTTCGGTTTTGTCAAGGGCAGATCATGCCTACTCAGCCTGGTGTACTTTTTTGAGAAGGTACCCAAAACAATGGATGAGGGTAAAATGGTTCACACTGCTAACCTTGACCTGGCCAAGGCATTTGACCCAATACCCCACTTGGACATTGCTGATAAACTCAAGAATTTAGGTACAAACTTGTTTGTCACCTGGTGGATAGCCAACTGGCTGACAGACAGGACCCAGGAATTTAGAACTGGGGGTTCACTTCTACAAAGAGTCCATTTACAAGTGGAGTCCCTCAGGGATTGGTCCTTGGACCACTCCCTTTTGACATTTACTTCTCTGAAGTCAATGCCAATGTCAGTGGTCTCTGGCTGACTAAATTTGCAGATGACTGCAAATTAGGAGCAGTCATTGAATCCCAAACTGACACAAATGTTCTCCAGGAGGGGCTGCCACAGACAAACAACTGGGATCAGAGCCATGGACTAAAAATAAATGCCAAGCAATGCATAATAGTATCCTTTGGGAAGTCATCTACCTCTGGTAACTATCATATTGACAACACACCCCTTAGAGTTGTCCCAGTAGGCAGGGACTTACAGATAGACATAGACGGTAATCTAGACTTTGACCATCATGTGTCTACAGTGGTGAGGAACTCCTTCTACATTGCACTACTTATAAACAAAGGTATAGAATCTAAGTCCAAGGAAGTCATTGTTTTACTGTGTTCAGCTTTTATCAGACCTATCATTGAGTACAATGCCCCTTTTGGTATGTACCTAACCAGGCATATCCAACAATTGGAACTTCCACAGAGGTTCCTCACTAAAAGATACAGGGCATAAGTAAAATGTCCTATGCAGACAGGCTCAAGGCCTTATCCCTGTATTCTGTCTCCTACAGGCTTTTGAGGTGAGATCTATGCCTGGCATACAGGGCATTGTCAGACCCCACTCTAATTGAGCTCCTGAATATCCACAAAAAAACAGCACCAGAATTACCTATACTAATGACTTAAACCTTGCCTGTGATATAACTAGGACCTGCTGGAGAGACAGGTATGTATCACAGATATTACCCTATCTATGGAACAGGGTCCCTAGCCATGTGAAGTACAGTTACTGCCTAACCCAATTCAAGTGCAACTTGGACAACTGGACTGGGAACAGGAAATTCATCCCTGGTTTGGCACCTATGTCTCTAATGGACACAGGAAATCTGTAAATGGTTATTCTCAGAATAACAGACATAATAAGCATCAACCAGCAATTCCCAGCTCAGAAGAGCGTAGGCTATTATCTCCTGCCACAAGAGTTTAGACCACAAATCTTCCTAATGTAAAATATCTGGGATAGACCCCAAGTGCTTAAATCAGAACAAAGACAGTTAGAATAACAGACACAATAAGCCTTCACCCACAATTCCTAGCTAGGAAGGGAGTTTACCCTCTCCTCTCACAAGAGTGTTGACCACAAATCTTCTTAATGTAAAATAACTGTGCTGAAGTCCAAGGGCTTAAACCAGAACTATGACACTTTTAGAATAACAGACACAATGAGCCTTCAACCAGCAATTCTCAGCTTAGAATGATGTAAGCTACCTCTCCTGCCACAAGAGTGTAGACCACAAACCATCCTTATGTAAGATAACTAGATGTTCATCATGTTACCCTGCTGCAGTCATCACACTTGGGTTATCCTGCCATCAGGTGGTCCCGCAGTTGGCCAGAATTCCAAAGTCTTGGTCCGGCGTCGGTTGCTGTCACTTCTTCCCTGACGTCAGAGTGCCAGTGGTATATCAGAGGCATCTGACACCATTTTCTTCAGTCTTTCTTGTCGCTCGCTGCTCGAAGCAGAAGCAGTTCACAAGTGCCGGTCGGCCGACACCTGAGATTTTTCAAATCAAGTTTTAGTCCGAAGTCTTCAAAGCTAAGTACCCCGTTGGGGAACCTTTTCTTGCCTCAGTCCGATGTCAGAAAAAGTTAACAATTGCATTTCTTGTGGGAAGCAAATACCTCATAAGGATTTTCATTCTTTTTGTATACATTGCCTAGGCCCAAACCGCAAGTCTCTGTTTGTCGATTTTGTGCTATGTTCAATACGCGAACTATAAAGCGCCGCTTTGATTTCGCACGGCACTACTTTGGTAGAAAATTTAATTACACTATGCCGTCGGAGCAACTGACTACCAGCGTGCATAAAAAATGCAGGGATAGGGACAGGCAGCCTAGATCCAAGCCGGACTCCGAGGCCTCTGCTGGCCCAGTCGCCGGTTCTCCGGTTTTCAGTGAGGCGCCTACGCAGCCCCTGGCTACTGCTGAATTGGATCCCCAGGCCGCATCGGATCCCCCAGCAGAGATTTCTAGGCCAACGCAGCCTTTTTCCTTAGGCCCATCCGACGACATCACAGTAGGGGAAGCCGGTGCTGCAGAAACACCTTTGGTTTCTGAAGGTGTCTTCAGACCGACTACCCTCACCATAAAATCTTATGCTAAGCTTAAGACTCCTCTAAAACCAAAAAAGCCTACACTTCAGTCTCCAGGTCAAGGCCCTATGCCTAAGAAACAGATGCTTAAAATGGCTGAAGATTTGATTTCTTTGATCAGGGTTTCCCAACCCCCCCCCCCCGACAAAAGGCCTAGACAAGAGGAGGATTATGCCTCCTCTGATCAGGTGTCTGTTTCCTTGGGCTCCTCTGAGGAACAGGATTACTCTTTTCCCTTTATGAAGATTCAGATGCTGAAGACTCAATTCCCTCAGCTTCTCCCCCTGAAGACTACTCCTTTGGGGAAACTTTACACACCATGAGGAAACATTTCCACTGGGAGGGTCAGGACTACTCTGACTCAAAGAAAAGGCTCCAGGAGTTTCTTTTACTTCCTCAGCACAGACCTCTTGCTATCCCCCCTGTTTTGGACATAGTAAATGATGTTTTTTAGAATCTAGTTTAAATCCAGATTCTCTGCCTCCTGCTCCAGCCAAACCAGATAGATACTATAGAGTGCCTGACTCTCACAAATTCCTTTACAAAAGCCCTGCTGCTGATCCAGAGACAATCTCCCAGGGTCCCAAAGGGGCTAAGGCTTCTATGGCTAAAAATCCTGTACCTTCGGAAAGGGACTCTAGAGCACTAGACAGGTGGGGGAAGAAGGTTTACACCTCTACTACTTTAGCTATGAGAGCACTAAATTGTCAGTTTCACATGCTTAAATACCAGCAATTCCTTATGTCTCAAATAAAACAAAAGATGGACATGCTCCCTCAACAGTCTGAACTCAAGGAAATGCAAGATCTGTTGCATGCAGCTGAACAGGTGGGCAAACATACTTTACAATGTGGTTTTGATGCCTTGGAAGCTTCCTCCAGAGCAGCTGTTACTGGGTCTGTTATACATAGGCATGCTTGGTTAAAGAAACAATCTCTGCCTGATCATGTTAAAGCAAAGTTACCGGATGCACCCTTACAGCAGGATGTTTTATTTGGGGTTAAAGCAGAGGAGGTTTTAAAGAAAATGGAGGATAAGGCAAAATCTATGCAGATGGTCAAAGATTTCTTACAGGTACAGCCCAACGCTTCAGCAGAAATTGGCCAACAAAAAATTGGTCCTTTCCAGCTTCTGACAGGCCACAGAGGGGTAAATACAGGCGCCCAAGGGGCAGAGGACAAGCACAAATCCCTTACAAACCTTGCCAATGGGGCACTACAACACAGAAAGGAGGAGAAGACAGGTCCCAAACCACTAGAAGGCAAACACAATGACTTAAACATCAAACTGCCAAGCAAAACCCTCTTGGCAGCTCCCTTGGGAGGAAAATTAACACTTTTTGCAGACAACTGGTGCATCGTCACAAAGGACAAATGGGTCCTAGACATTATCTCACACAGATACAGATTCCATTTCCACACCTTGCCAAGGATAAAAGGAATGCCAAACCTGCCACAAAATCAATGGGCAGAGGCACAAAAACAAATTACAGCTCTCATGGACATGAAAGCCATCCAACTGGTACCTACACAGGAGCAAGGCCAAGAATTTTACTCAAGGCTCTTTCTAGTCCCCACAAAGGACGATGCTTGGAGACTCATTCTGTACCTTTCAATTTTAAACACTTTCTTGCAAGTACCCAAATTCAAAATGCTAACACTACAGCAGCTTCTTCCCATGTTGGGCAAGAAAGCTTGGCTAGTAACGTTGGACCTCAAGGAGGCATACCTGCATGTCCCTATCAGACAAAATTGCAGAAGATACCTCCATTTCATTGCAGGTTCAACCCATTACTAATTCTCTGCACTGCCCTTTGGTTTATCTACTGCACCCAGGGTCTTCACAAAATGCCTGGCACTAGTAATTGCATACTGCAGACAGAGGGGAATTCAAATATACCCATACCTGGACGACTGTCTCATACAAGCAGAAAGCAAGGACATTCTCTTACAACACCTGGCTTTTGTAAGACATCTTCTAAGTTGCCTAGGGTACACAGTAAACAAACAGAAATCAAAACTAGTGCCCTGACAAACTATGACATTCCTGGGTGCCAGCTTGAATACAATGGCTGAGATGTCTTATCTGAATCCAGACAAACTACAATTAACTCAATACTTCAGAACAATGGGAACAAAGACCCAACTCCCTGCAAGATAAATTCTGCAGGCCTTGGGCTTCATGGCATCTTGCATACTACTAATGCCATTTGCAAAACTGCATATGAGGAAATTACAATGGTAGCTAAAAAGCGTATGGACTCAACACAGTCACAGCTTGGAAACTATGATAACTCTCATTCCCTGCCTTCAACAGGAGTATCTATGGTGGTCAGAGGCTTGTTACCTCCACAAGGGTCAGCCTTTAACCCTACCCCCAGCCAGGCAAAGCATGACAACAGATGCATCAGACTATGCCTGGGGGGCAAACATGGCAGGACAGTGCGTTCAAAGCTTATGGACAGCTGATCAAAGGAATCTGCACATCAATCAAAAAGAAATGCTAGCTGTACAAAATGCTCTGACAGCCTTCAAGGACCTCTTGCATCCAGGACAGCTTATCATAAGGACAGACAACACCACAGTAATGTGGTACATAAAAAAACAAGGGGACACACACTCCTACCCTCCATGCAGGCAAGCAATGACCTTGTGGAACACAGCACTGGCTTACCAAGTTCAATTACAAGCTCAATTCCTGCCAGGAAAAAAGAACATATTGGCAGACGACCTAAGCAGAAACATCATGGATCCCCACGAACGAAAACTGGATCCACAAGTATTCGCAATGATAACTCAAAAGTGGGGGCTCCCAGACATAGCCCTGTTTGCCAGCCCTCAAAACTGTCAGCTAACAAAGTTTTGCACAAGGACTTTTCACCAACAAGCTTGGAAAGTGGACGCACTCTCATTCAGTTGGAAAATGCTAACAGTATATGCCTTTCCTCCACTACCTCTTCTCACAAAGGTGCTACTGAAAGTCAGGATGGAGAGACCCTGAATGGTACTCATTGCTTCAGACTGGCCACGCCAGCACTGGTACCCACTATTAAGGAATATGGCCCATGGCCCACCATGGATTCTACCACAAATTACCCACCTGCTCACACAGCAAGACAATCAGATTCTACACAGCCAGCTCAAAACCTTAAACTTGGCTGCATGGCAAATCACCTAGGCAACCAGCCAGCTCCTCTCTCACAAGCTGTTATGGAAGTTATTCTGGAGGCCAGGAGGCCCAGCACCAGGAAAGCCTACTCAGACAAATGGAAAAGGTTTTGTGCCTGGAACCAAGCTAAAGGCCAAAATACCCTTCAGCCTGACATACCTCAGATTCTGCAATATCTAACTGAGATGTTACACAAAGGGCTTTCTTTTTCATCTATTAAAATCCACGCCTCAGCTATTTCTGCTCACTACAACACAGATCCTCCCTTATTTTCACATCCACTTCTAAGGCAGTACCTCAGAGGGGCTAAAAACATTAGGCCTCCCAGGAGAGCACCAACACCTACTTGGGACCTCAATTTTGTTCTGGAAAAACTCACGCTACCTCCTTTTGAACCATCTTTCTCAGCTGACCTAAAGTTTATATCATGGAAGACTGCCCTGCTGCTAGCAATCACTTCAGCTAGAAGAGTTTCAGAGCTTCAGGCACTAATGGCAGTAGAGCCTTTCCTCATTTCTCATCAAGACAGGGATTCTCTACGAACTAACCCCTCTTTTATGCCTAAGGTGGTATCCAGTGTGGCCCTAAATCAAACCATCCATTTACCCACCTTCTTTCCAAATCCACAGAACAAAGGAGAAAGACTCCTGCATTCCTTGGACATTCACAGACAGCTACGTTACTACTTGGATAAAACTAAGGTTTTCAGAAAATCTGACCAGCTTCTTGTATCCTATGCTACAGCATCACAAGGAAAGGCTATCTCAAAACAAACCATTTCCAAATGGATAGGACATTGCATATGTTTTTGCTACACCCACCATTGAAAACCAGTTCCTACTACCATAAGGCCCCACTCTAACAGGGCAGCAGCTACATCTACAGCCTTCCTCAGGGGGGTACTGACTAAAGATATTCTGGAAGCTGCAACTTGGAGTTCAGTACACACCTTCACCAAACATTATCACTTACCACTTTACTCTAAGACCAGGGCGGGCTTCGCCACTACAGTTTTGCAGGGCCTTCTAGCCCCCTCTAACCCTGTTTGACTCCTCCGCCCATCCTTAGCTTTGGAATTCTACCCAAGTGTGATGACTGCAACAGGGTGACACGATGAACATAGTACAATTTTGTACCTACCATAAATGTAGATGTTCGAGTGTATATCCTGCTGCAGTCCAGGTTGCCCTCCCTCCATCCCCTCTAAAACCAGCTGAACTTATCTCTATTCTATACAACCTCTGTGGTGTATTTGCTTGTGCCTAAGGGTTTTGTTTTACTTTTTTCAAGATAGCTATATATATATATATATATATATATATATATATATATATATATATATATATATATACATATATTTTTGCCTACCTATTAGGGGCACCTGATATCGGGGGCAAGAAAAAACTGAAGAAAATGGCATTGGATGCCTCTGATATATCTCTGGCACTCTGACGTCAGGGAAGAAGTGACAGCAACCGACGCCGGACCAAGACTTTGGAATTTTGGCCGACTGACGGCCAGGATAACCCAAGTGTGATGACTGCAGCAGGGTATACACTCAAACATCTACATTTATGGTATGTACAAAACTGTACTTTTGAAGCCAACTGTTAAATCAAACCTAAGAAGCTTATAATCAGACTACTAACAAGCAGTAATAAATATAGCAGAATAAATGCAACTGAACACTTTAAGAAGCAGCAAAAAATAAAATAAAGGAAGAAGCACAGATACAGTAAAAGCAGCTGAATAAAGTAAATGTTTCTCTTAAGTAAGTGGGAAGGGAGGAAACAGAAGATAATTCAAGTTTAAGAGACTACGGGGGTGGGCCTTCCCCACTGATCTCTCAGTACTCAGTAGAACGAGCTGATGAGATGGGACTTGGGAGCATCCAAAATCAGATTTATAGTCGGGGCAGGAAACTCAGAGGCCACCAAGTTTAAAAGTACAACAGTTGTGCAAGTGGGTAGGAAAAATCAAATGCAGGCAGAGATCAGCAATAGCACAGAGGGAGCAGCAAGCAAGCCAAACAAGGACTCCATCTAAATCACCACATGAGTCTTTCCTTCTCAGCTACTCAGAATTTCTTTTGATTTTCCAACACTTCTGTGCAGGATACCTGCTAATTTCCTCTCTCAGTACTAACCATAGTATGCAGACAGTTCTTCAAACTATGCTGTATAGCATGCTTTGTAAGTCCCTCTTATCCCCTGGTGTTTAGAAGCCTATTCTACCTGTTATGTCTATCTCATCCTGCCACTGGAGAATTTCACTAAGTTTTTTTTGCTACGAGGGATTACCTCATACTCTACTATCCAAGGGCCTAGGGCATTCTATGACTCCCTTCCACCATACTGCCTATAGAAATATCGGGCATCACCTTCTATTCTGTCACCCTGGACCATCTGGATGACCTATTATCCAGGATACCTTGTACATCTACTGCCCTACCACTCTTAAAATCCCATCTGTTGCTTCCATCCTACCACTTAGGGTACTTTGAAAGTTACTCTCACACTATTACTGAAAATAACACATAACATTATTCAGCCAGTTGCCAGAGTAATTATTGAGCACTTCTCTCCTTGCAACCCAAAGTATCCTGGAAATACTATCAATTCTACAGAGAATACTTCACAATAACATCCCACCCTGCTAAACAGAGTACCCTGTGAGCACCTTCTGCCCTGTTACAAACACCTCCCACCCTGCTATCAGGTACCCTCTAAGCACCTCCCACCTTCAAGCTGGGAAACCCAGAGTGAATTTCCCACCTTCTACACAATGTAAAATAACAGCATCTTCCATCCTGCAATGCAGAATACTGTATACACACCTCCTATCCTCCTACAGGGGGTACCCAGAAAGAACCTCCCCCTTTTATGAAGCAAACCTTCTGCACATCTCCTAGGCTGCTCCTGCTACTACTGCATAGAATAATCAGCAAAAACCACTCCTGGATACCAAAGGTGCCATGTAATCATCTCTCAGTTTGATGCCCAAGGTACTGTGTATTTAGCATACCTCCCACACACATACACGGAGCCCACTACAAACAAATTCACCCTGCTATCCAGAGTACTCTAGGCTGACATCCCATTCTGCCACCAGAACATTCCACACCCTACTACCGAAGGTATGATGCTATCACCTCTCACCCTGATACTTAGTGTACACTGTGAGTACCTCAGCATACCCGCAAATCCCTGCCATATTACCACCCTGGATTTTGTGTCACTCCCTTGCTCTGCTAAACATGATATTCTCAGAGTGCCTTCTGTAGTTTCTGTAGTATCTTGGGTATAGTATGCCTAGCTGGTTAATTTTCATAGTTTCATATGTGAATTGTAGTCTAACTGCCCTAAATGGCATTTTAAGCCTAGCCAATAACTCAAGGTCAGAAATAAACCCTGCACCTTTTGTTTATGAGGCAAAGACCTTAACCATTATACCAAATCCACACCTTTGTGATGAGCAAAGCTGCAGCTTGAAGAACTTGCACTTAGTAACCCTCTCAAGTTGGTTGCCTTTGCTGTGAATCCAGACACTTTCAGCTTTGAGCAACGTACAGGGATTTGATTACTGTTGTTGTCTTTGAGTTTGGCTTTACATATGAAAGCTGTTGAATAATTTAAAATGTGGAAATTTCTCTTCCAAGTTCTAACATTTTTATTTTGTTAACAAGGTCTAAAATTTTAAAGAATCTGAAAGAATTAAAAACAAAATAAAAAAGATAGAAATAAAGGATTCCAGCAGTAGCATCAACCAAAGGAGGATAATGTAGAACAGGATTACTAGAAATGTACATACTTCAAAGGTAACTGATATGAAAATGCTCTGATAAAAAACTGCAATATGGTTACCCCTTCTGATTCATACATCCGTAGGTTCATAAGTTTATACTAGGCTAATGACCATCAGGGACTTTATAAGTGCACTCATGCAACCTAATCCAGTTTTGCCCCCAAATACCTTGAATACCTATATGGTGGGGTATGTAAGTAGGGAGGTAGCTAAGGGTTACGTGGGTGTATGTGTGCTAATTATAGTTTCATTTACTTACTGTCAGTCAGAGACACAGGGTGCAGACCACGGCTGAGTTTGTGATTTGTCATCCAATGTGTAAGGTTTCAGTGTTAATTATAGTTTCATTTACTTACTGTCAGTCAGAGACACAGGGTCCAGACCACGGGTCAGTTTGTGATTTGTCATCCAATGTGTAAGGTTTCATTTGAATATTGTTAGGGATGAACTCTGCTTCACATGGATTGGGAGATTATTCCATGGTGTTGGGATCCTTGGAGACATACAGTGGTCTCTCCAGAATGTTATATTTAGGTTGCAGGCAAGGTTCACGTCCTCGAATCTAGTGTTTCAGGTGCTGCTTGTTTTGTGGCCGTGCAGGTGCTCCATCACAGCGGGATCTGACGATGCCTTATATGCCAGGCACAGATCGCATCTCAACAACCTGTAGAAGACTCAGTACAGATATAGGGCCTAAAGGTGTAGCAGACGGTATTCAAACCCTGGTTTCTCCTGGTGAGGAACCTTTTAGGGCATTCCAACTGTCACAAGTGCCTGGTTATGTAGATGCCAAATGGGCACTGTACTCAATGACGGATCTGAAAAGGGATGAACAGAGGGGTACTATATATTCCTGGGACCTGGATGCCATACTCTTGCATATCAGTTGGGAAACACTGAATGATGTTCTTACTGTCTTTGCTATGTGTTAGTCAAAGGCCAGATTACTGTCTGCATATTTTCCTCATATCCTTAACTACCTGGTCAACTCTTAAGGGTGTTTTATTGATGGGAGTCATTAGCTTGGGTGGACGATTTTCTAGTGGCCCTATAATGTATTTCTTCATACTGAATTTTAATCCGTGGCTTTGGCACCACTAAGTGTTTTTGTTACATCTGCTTGTGCAGACCATCCTTAACAAAGCAATGTCGTGTCTTAACCATGTCCTCCCATATGCTGACAGATATTGGATCCATGTGGAGTCACACCAGAAAGTAAGCCAATTACTGAAATAATTTTCTGATTATACTGTGGCATCATCCTTGGTGAGGTAGAAAGTTGCTCAGTACAAGGCATGTGCCTGTCTATGGCACATATTCAGAGAGATCCTTTATGTCTCTTTTCATATAGTCCAGTGAGGTGTGTCTCAGGTCATTTACACCCACATGGACTATGACAGAATCATATTGGTACCTGTGAGGTGTGTCTCAGGTCATTTACACCCACATGGACTATGACAGAATCATATTGGTACCTGTGAGGTGTGTCTCAGGTCATTTACACCCACATAGACTATGACAGAATCATCTTGGTACCTGCATGATATTGCAGATTGTAACTCCAGACAGGCACCTGTTATCGTCTCCACATCTAGCCTGGTGTTGATACCTATAACCTTCAAATGGCTAAAAATAAAATCTGTAGGTGTACTTTCCTTGCCAGTGTGCATACCCATCACTGCAACCTTAAGGGCTTTAACTGGTTACAGTTGCAAACAGAGCAATATTTTAACTTATCATACTTTTATTTAAAATTATCCACAATTAATATTTAAAATTTTTATTCTCAGCCGGAGTTCACCCACTAAAAATGCAAATTGTCAGTCATAGACCAATTATACTCTCTTAGAGATGGACAGGACAATCCATCCCATTAGTCAGGCTTAGGTACAATTTAACTATAGGTGAAAAGGCTTTCTCTAGGAGGGGACAGCTACACAGAACAAGTTCAAGTGAAGTAGGGGGACAGCAGACCATATGGGAAATTAAGACTAAACTAGAAAAGCATTTCTTAAAAATCCAGATGCTTTCACAGTGTGAGATAATTTGTTTCTTTAGGTGTGCACTGCTTGCTCTGACCATTATTATGGATGTAAGCAAAGCTGCTGTGATTGTTAGTATTTTGATAACCAAGTTGACCTTCTCTACAGATGGTTGTAAATGTAAATATTAATCAACAAAAATATGTTTCTCTTGTATCCTGTTACTTCAGAGCCCAGGTTACAGCTGAAAAGGTTTAACTGACCAGCCCACCCACTGCCGTGTTTGTGGAGCAAGTCTACACTTTAAGAAACAGTCTCAGAATTCTTGAAAAAACATGAAACTTTTATGCTAAAAATAGTTCATAGAAAAAATTTGACTCCTATGACAGCAAGTTTACTAAAATCAATTACAGAGTATACAGTGTAGCAGAACAGAGAAAACTAGTTTAGGAATTACACCAAAGTTAGAAAAGCAGGATTGTCTGTGGAATAAATTATGAATGTATACAAACAAGCTTATTACTTAAAAATAACCTAACATTTGAAAATACCTTATTAGACATTACAAATAAAAGTGCATAACATTTGCAAGTTAGAGAGTCATCAGAAGTAAATAACTGAATACAAGAAAAAATGCTCTTTTATGTCTGCTTTCCCAGGAGTGTGGAGACTACGAAAGAAAAGCAGTGTTATCGTTGCCTTGCTAAATAGCAAATAACTAAATAATAAATAAAGAAATACCATGCCTGTGACAGAACTAAACAAATACATGCAATAAGTCTGTAAAATAAGATACCATGTTTTAAGAGTGCTTAAGTGCCTACACACAAAGAGATGAAATAAGTTTAGTAGTGACTGCTCACATAATGTTTACCGAGGAGGAAAGTACAGGATATCCACAATAGCCTTTCACTTTACAGTGTGTGCAAAAGCTTAAATCTGCAAAAAGTTAATGCATTAAACGTACAAATGTGCAGCATTGTCACAGATGTATGCTCCAAGCTCTAGTCACTAGCATAGATACACACAGCCTGGTCAATCATGCACGTCACCCACATTGTGTCCCTATTGTTTACTGAAAAGAGCTTTTGTAAACCTGATAATTCTAATGCACTGGTGACTGACAGGTTCAGAAAGGACTATACCTTTCTTACATGATAACTAGCCAGTTTTCTAGTTTCAGCACTCAAATCTGTTTCTTTGATCTTAGCACTTGTTCAGACAAAAAAAAAAAAAAAAAATTTGTATCTGCTTTTACTGTACTTGTGTTTCTACCTACTTCATTTTACTTTTGCATCATCTTAAAAATACTCAATTGTATTTATTACTGCTTGGTGTAACTCATTCTAAGCCTTTTGGTTTAAACACTTGGGCTTCGGACCAGTTGTTTTGCACTGAGAGGGTTTGTGGTCTGCACTGTTGTGGCAGAACAGGTAGTTTACATCCTTCTAGGTTGGGAACTGCTGATTGAGGGCTCAGTGTCTGTTATTCTAAAAGTGTATTAATTCTGGTTTAAGCACTTGGGCTTTCAGGCCAGTTATTTTACATTAAGAGGGTTCGTGGTCTGCACTCTTGTGGGAGGAGAGGCTGGACTCTGCCTTCTGAGCTGGGAATTTCTGGTTAAAGGCTTATAGTGCATGCATATCTGAACTGCTTCTTACCGAAGTTGGTGCGCCTTGTTTGCTGTGGCATAGACTGGATTCGGGCCTGCTGGATCTAGCTTTGTTTGTGTAACTTGAGCACTAATCCAGACATTCTCTAAAGTATTCAATTGTATTTATTACTGCTTGGTTGTAACTTGATTAAAGTGTAGCTATCATTCTAAGTCTTTTGGATTAAGCACTTGGGCTTCAGACCAGTTGTTTTACATTAGGAAGGTTTGTGGCAAGCACTGTGGTGGCAGGACAGGTAGCTTTCATCCTTCTAAGTTGGGAACTGCTGATTGAGAGCCCAGTGTCCAAGGGTATTAGTTCTGGTTTAGGCACTTGGGCTTCAGGCCAGTTATTTTACATTAAGAAGGTTCGTGGTCTGCACTCTTGTGGGAGAAGAGGCTGGACTCTGCCCTTCTGAGCTGGGAATTTCTGGTTAAAGGTTTATAGTGCCTGAATATTTGAACTGCATCTTACTGAAATTGGTACACCTTGTTTGCTCTAGCATAGACTAGATCCAGGCCTGATGAATCTAGCTTTGTTTATATGCTTGTTGTTTTTTTGCTTGTTATTTCCCTGGAAGCTAATTCTACCTAATACGCGGCTTCGCAGCACTTCTGTGGATCACTAGTGATATCTGCATTGCTTACTGTACTAGTTCCTTGTTTCACTTGAAAGAAAGTTACTGTTTGTCATTTTTGCATTTAGTTACTTGTAACACATTGCACTCAAGTTACCTGGCACTTGCTCACTAAAGCAATTATATAAGTCAGCACTAAAAATTAAAAGCACTACACCCTCACTCCCCACTGGCCCTTGTTTTCAATTATTAAGGAATTCCCAATATTATTCTAGCATGTCCAAAGGTCAGTTGTCAATCTCCTCTCCGGTCCAGCTGGTGAATCTGGGAATCTTGAGGCAATGTTATAACTGCCTCATGTACACAGACAACCCTCTCCTCCTCCCACATAACACAAATACTTGTGAGAGATGCAGCTATTTAGCCAAACTGGAGGCTGAGCTCTCTCAACTCAGGACTGGCAAGACCAGACAGGCGGAGAAGGCAACTACACACACCACAAAACCAGCCTCACATAATACTACCACACCACTGAATCAAACACATAAACACACAAAGACATACTCTGAGGCTCTGAGTAAAAATTTACCTAAACAGCAGAGGCCTCCAAAGCAGACACCCAAACAACTGCTACCTCAAGACACCCCACAAGCAACACATAAACCACAAAAGCAGTGTGCAAAGCAGTCACAGCCCTTAAGGCCAAATACAACACCAAACATACTTGTCATAGGTGACTCCATAGTCAGACACACTGGCGTCCCACTCACCAGGCTGAACAAGGAGAGGGTCACAGTAAGCTGCCTATCGGGCTAGAATCCGCCACATAACACAAGCACTCTGGTCACTCACGGCAAGTACAAATATGACACAGTCATTGTCCATGCTGGTGTGAGCGACCTGAGACGCACCTCCCTGGACTACATGAAAAGAGACATAGAGGAGCTCTCTGATTATGTAGCCCAGGCAGGTATGACCCTGACCCTGAGCAGTATCCTTCCTTCACCAAGAATGATGCCACAATATAGAGACAAGATGATCAGCTTTAACAATTGGCTTAATGTCTGGTGTCATTCAAAGGGGATCCAGTGTCTGTCTGCCTGGGATGACATGCTTGACAAGCCACGCTGCTTCACAAGGGACGGCTTGCACCTGTCACCCCTGGGATTCCGGATATTGGCTAAGGCTCTTGCCACCCCATAGTGCCTTTTTTAGGCAAGGCTCAAATTCTAAACCTACCACCCTAGAAAACAAAAATGGGAAGAAACTGAGGGTAATGCTGCTCAATGCCAGAAGTCTAAATCTCAAAATGCACGCACTCGAGGCCCTTCTCAGTATGGAGAACATCGATGTCTGTGCTGTAACTGAAACCTGGTTCAAGGCTCCTGAAAGCACCCCGGCACTATTAGGTTTTACCTCATATCATGCGTTCCGGCCCCAAAACCTGGACCACACCACAAAAGGAGGGGGTGTATCCATATTCATAAAGGATACCCACACCATCAGGTTGGTGGCAATGCACGAAGCTTCGGAAACCATCCAGGTGCAATTAACCATAGGCAAAACTGCTCTACAAATTGTAGCATGCTACAGGCCACCCTCTCAAACTCAGGAACCCCACACAGCCTTCCTGAAGACACTGGAGGGTATAAATGTATCTCCAAACACCATCATATTGGGTGACTTCAACTACCCGAATATAGACTGGGAACATTACTCAAGCCCTAACTTTCTAGCCCAATGGTTCCTGGAGTTCATAAATTCAAATGCCATGGAACAGCTAGTCACTGTTCCCACGAGAGGAGAAAATATACTAGATCTCATTATCACAAACATGGGGACAAAATGCTCCACACTGGAAGTATATCCCTCATTGGTGAGATCTGATCATAAACTAATCTCACTGGAAATCCACATCCCGCCCCACCCCAAACAAAAAGACCACAGTGAAGAACTTCTCTAAAGCAAACTTCACACTACTCAAGACTGGTGTGGTATCCTTCAAGGCCCCTGAGCCAGTGGAAACCACAACCCAAGCTGCGGAAGCCCTTACAAATGCCTTCTATGAACACCTCCAGGACTGCATGGATCAGGCAATCCCAAATAAAACCAAGACTCTTTCCACAAAGGGCAAACGTCCAGTCTGGTGGACCCCAGCCATTAACAAACTTTACAATAAGAGGAGAAAGCTATTACATGATAGAACAAAATCCATAAAAGGGAAGTCACCCCGATCATTATTAGTAAAAAAATACAAGCACTCATAAAATCAACTAAGGCCGATTTTGAGAGAAAAATTGCCATGGATTCAAAGGACAATCATAAGGCCTTTTTCAGCTATGTTAGGAACCTGGGTGGAAACTCCCAGATATGCTCAGAATTAGTCCAAAATGATACAAAAATCACTGAACCCACAGACATTGCCAACATACTGGCAGACAGGTTCAGTGCAAACTTCACCCCCCCTCTCCCCCCCCAAAGGAGAGATAACTATCCCAGCAGAGTGTAGCCTCCCAGACATCTCAAATGCGCAGGTGAAAGCTGCTCTCTCTAAAGCTAAAAACACAGCATCAATGGGACCGGATGGTGTCCCGGCTGTGTGCTACACGAGCTAAATGAGGAATTAAACCTGCACATAAGGCAGCTGTTTAATCTCAGCCTTACCACAGGATACGTGCCCAAGGAGTGGCGTACGGCAACTGTGGTCCCACTCCACAAAGGCGGTGCCTCTACGGACCCTGGTAATTACCGCCCCATAAGCTTAACAAGTCTAGTCTGCAAAGCTATGGAGAGGATCATAATGGAGCTCATAAACAAAGATATAGGGGACTTGCAGACATTGGACCCGACCCAGTTTGGCTTCGTCAAGGGCAGATCATGCCTTTTGAACTTGGTCGACTTCTTGAAACAGTCACCAAGGCCATTGATGAGGGAAAGGCAGTCCATACAGCCTACCTTGACCTTGCAAAGGTTTCGACACAATACCCCACTCGGGTATTGTAGAAAAACTTACCAGCTTAAATGTAAACCCATATGTCACAAGATGGGTTGCAAACTGGCTTAAGGACAGAACCCACATGGTTAGAGTTGCTGGCGCTATGTCAGACTCCAAGCCGGTCACAAGCGGTGTCCCACAGGGCTCGGTCCTTGGCCCCCTATTGTTTGGCATCTACTTCTCAGAAGTACAGGCCAACATGGGAGGACTTTGGCTGACAAAGTTTGCAGACGACTGCAAACTGGGCCATAGTGGAAAGTGCATCGGACACGGATATCCTTCAGAAGGGACTCACAGAAACAGATAGCTGGTGCCAGAGCCATGGCCTGAAGTTAAACACCAAAAAATGTATAGTCATACCCTTCGGGAAAAACAAGGTAACCCCAAGCTACCATATAGGTGGCAATCCACTAAGCACAGAAGAGGTTATCAGGGACCTGGGGACCCAGGTTGACAGTGGCCTTTCTTTTGACACTCACGTTGCTAAAGTGGTTAGAAAGACCTTCTACATTGCCCACCTGATCATGAAGGGATTCACATCCAGATCTAGTGAGGTCATTGTTCCCCTGTACTCTTCACTTATCAGACCAATGATCGAGTACAATGCCCCATTCGGGATGTATCGCACCCGACATCTGCAGCAATTGGAGAGACCCCAAAAGTTCCTCACCAAAAGGATAAAGGGACTCCAAAATCTGTCATATGCTGCCAGATTGAAGAAACTCCAGCTCTATTCAGTTGCATACCGTCTGCTCAGAGGTGACATGTGCCTGACATACAAGGCCATGTCCAACCCGAATTAATGGACATGCTCCACCTCAAAAATCCAAATCCACCAAAACCACTAGAGCAAGCAACTTAAACCTTAGCACGGATATAAATAGGACGTGCTGGAGGGATAGATTTATCACTCAGAGACTCCCTATGCTGTGGAATAAAATCCCGGTCCATGTGAGGCAGAGCACCTCGCTGGCTCTGTTCAAGAGAAATCTTGACCTGTGGATGGGAGATCGTAGGTTTATCCCGGGAATCATCTCTGTGTCACTGCTGGACAGAGGCACAACAAACTAATGGGCACAGTATTTTTTCATATAAGGGGTGGCGTAAGCCACAAAAATTTGGGCTAGGCTTATAAATGCCTTAGGGCAGATAGCCTAGTATAAACCTATGAACCTATGATAAATGGCTAACAATTACTTAAAGGTTCTGCGGACAAGATTTGGGAAAAGATGCAGCTTGAGTGCCTAAGATAATACCACTGGTGGGGACAAGGGTGTACAGTGAACCCTGGTATTTAGAGCAGTTTGTGACCCTGATATGCAAACACCCCTTTTATTGTGTATTACAGCTAGATGTAAAAACTGGTTGTAACCCCTATGACTATAAAGTTGAGCTGGAATTTTTTATGTAGAATACATCTAAACTATCTTCTTCTTTCGGCTTTTCCCAGTTAGGGGTCACCACAGCAGATCACCTTGTCTGCTCATGACTGGCAGTAGAGTTTTACAGTGTCAAGTTGCCAGCCCAGCACCCAACCTTCCACAGAAGGCACACACTCACACCTAGGGCAAATTTAGAGTGTCTAATCCATCTGCATGTTTTTGGGATGTGGGAGGAAACCGGAGCACACCTACGTGACCACAGGGAGGACGTGCAGACTTTGCACAGAAGGCACCCCAGCCGAGGATCAAACTGGAGAACCTTTTGCTGTGAGGTGGCAATGCTAACCACTGCACCACTGTGGCCGCCCAGAATAAATCTAAACTATACAGGCTGTAATTTGAAGGAAATTAAGGAAGAATCAGTTACAGGACAATAGCAACTGTTACAGTTCTTTTTTTTTTTTTTTTTCATTTTTTTTTTATTTTTGTCTATAATTTTGACAGTAAGATCATTTGGCTAAGCTTTTATAGGACAAACCCAACACAGAGAAATAAGTTGAGGTACTGCATCTCATATTATTATCTACACACCAACTGGCAACACTATGACGGAAATAAGCATTTTTATGGGTGCGGTAAGTCCCTGTGCACCTCCCGCTACTTATATAGATTAACTCCTAGACTGAACTATCATAGAGAAAATAAGCATTCATAGATTTACGGGTTCATAGGTAAATACCAGGTTAGCTGGCCTTGTGGGCCATTTTAAGCCTAGTCAGTTTCCTTTTTTGTATCGAATGAAGCTATCCCACTTGCTTAGAGATTGGTCTTACCTATCCCATGGTTGATAATTAGATATTACCCCTAATGAGAATAACTGGGATCTTACTTGATGAATTTTCCCATGATATAATGGACAGCATACTTTATTCCATCACCCTCCAGACTGCTGCTTGAACATGTGCTCCAGTTTGCAATTTATTATGCATGAACTATATCATTTGAGTTATTATTGAAATAATGCAAAGATCATGTACAAAATACATGAACAAACAAATATTTTAAAATTAGTTGTAGGTTGTCCATGCAGAAGAAACAGCATATAAGTAACAAACACAAAAACAAATGTGTGAATCAGAAATGTATATGAACAGGCACACAGATGCCCAAGGAAAGGCATACAAATAGACAAAAAGAAGGTCAAGCAGCTAAATGGTCCAAAAACAAACATGAGACATATATATGCCTGTAAAGACACTTACCTTTATACTTCGACTACCTCGTGAACGCTGAAAAAAAAAGAAACATAGATATTAAAAATAATTTTCTTCATAAGAACTTTAAAGATTAAACTATCAAATAATATAATATTTTTGTGATTTTTATCACTCCCTGTACAACCATCAACCTTCAATGATCAATCACCCGTTATTTATTTGATTACTGGGTAGTGCACTGATCAATACTGAACAATTTCAGGATCAGCCTGGGTGAAATACAAAACATTTTACAAACAGAAAATACAGAAATGTAAGCAATAACAGAACAGTTCAAACTAATTACATTGAAAAACTGTGTATAAACATTCCAGTGAACAAGCACAATGCAATGTACAATCAAGCAAAGTGCATTTTACAATATATACATTTGTTTCTAAAGTGGGTCAATCTTGAGTGAAATTGGAGTGCAGAGAAGAGACTAACAAAGGTCATAGGTTAGGTCATACGTCCTGTGTTATAGCAGAAGCATTTGGCTTGGATGAAGAAGTGCTTCTCTAGTTGTATCCTGAATTTGGAATAAGTGTTGATTTCCTTAATGCCAATGGGGAGAGCTTTCAAAAGAGTAGGTACCTGAGAGGAGAAAGCATGCCCAGTGCTGTGGGGTTTGGTTCTAGGGGTAATGGGAGTTGGTGTGATAGAACATGTGCAGTGTTATGGGGTTTGGTTCTGGGGTAATGAGAGCTGGTGTGGTACAGTATGGGCAGTCCTGTGGAATTTGGTTCTAGGGGTAATGAGAGTTGGTGTGACAGAACATGTGCAGTGCTGTGGAGTCTGTTTCTAGGGGTAATGAGAGTTGGTGTGACAGAGCATTTGCAGTGCTGTGGGGTTTGGTTCTAGGTATAAGAATGCCATAATCAGAGTTTAGCAGGATGTCATCAGTTAGGGACCAAAGTGCTGTCATAGTACTTCATTCAGGCCAGAATCCATGTTGTTTGGAGGACAGCAGATGGTACTGCTGGATATAGAGGGAGTGCTGGGTGTAGACTATCTTTCCAAGAAGTTAGCTCAGAATTGGGAAGATGGATATTGGACTTAAGTGAGAGGAATCTTTTGGGTTGGTTAGCTACAGGAGGAGTTTAATTAGAATGGTTTTCCAAATCCATGGTATGATGTTTTGTGTGTTTTGTGTAAGGCATAAAATTATATATGTGGGAGAGGGGAAGACGTAGATGCTCTCTGCAGTGGCATACGAACCAGGTATGCACAACATGTATGAATTTTAGGTTCATAGGTTCATAGGTAGGTACTAGGCTATCAGCCCTAGGGCCCATACAAGCCTAGCCAAAAAATATACCCTGGCTTTCGCCACCCAAGAAAATTATTTTCCTGTGCCCCTGTCGAGCAGAGCCACAGACGTGATCCCCGGGGTGAATTTCCCATTCCCCATCCAATCATCAAGATTTTTCTTGAAGAGTGCTAATGAGGAGCTCTGTTTGACATAGATAGGTAGTCTGTTCCAGAGTATGGGAAGTCTCTGGGACAGGAATCTATCCCTCCAGCATGTTCTGCTTATTGTGGTGACAAGGTTTAGGTCCATAGAACGTATAGCTCGGCAGGATTGGGATTTCTTTAAGTGGAGCATGTCCAACAGCTCTGGGTTTGACATAGCTTTGTATGTTAGGCAGAGATCGTCCATGAGTAGGGGATATGCGATGGAGTAAATCTGTAGTTTATTGAGACGGTCTGCATAGGGCATCTGTTTGAGGTCAGTAATCCTCTTTGTGAGGCATTTCTGTGGTTTTTCCAGTTGTTGTAGACGTCTTGTGAGGTACATACCAAAAGGGGCATTGTACTCTATAATGGGTCTAATGAGTGATGAGTGGAGGGGAACAATGACTTCTTTTTTTCTGGATGAGAATCCTTTTGTGATGAGATGAGCCATGTAGAAGGATTTCCTGACCACTGTGGCGATGTGATTATAAAAGGAGAGACTACTGTCCACCTGTGTCCCAAGGTCTCATCACATTTTCAGCATTAAGTAGACTACCAGCTAAGTGGTAGTTCATGGGTACAGAGTTTTTACCAAAGGGGATGACAATACACTTTTTGGCATTGAGCTTCAGGCCATGGCTTTGACACCAGGTATCTGTCTCAGTGAGGCCTTTTTGTAGTTTGTCCACATCATTAGGAGTTTCGATTATGGCTCCTAGTTTGCAGTCATCTGCAAACTTTGTTAGCCAAAGACCTTCTGTGTTGGCCTGCACTTCAGAGAAGTAGATACCAAACAGGAGAGGACCCAGGACTGAACCCTGTGGTACTCCACTTGTCACTGGTCTGATGTCGGATTTGGAATCTGCTACTTTCAGTGTGGGTTCTGTCCGTGAGCCAGTTGGCAACTCATCTTGTGACATAGGGATTTATACCTAGTTTAGTGAGCCTATCTATAATTCCAGAGTGGGGGATGGTGTCAAAAGCCTTGGCGAGATCGAGACAAGCTGTGTGAACCATTTTACCCTCATCTGTGGCTTTGGTGACTGCTTCAAAGAAGTCAATCAGATTTAGGAGACATGATCTGCCTTTTACAAATCCAAACTGGGTAGGGTCCAGAGTTTGGAGATTACCAATGTCTTTGTGAGCTCCACGATGATACGTTCCATGGCCTTGCAGACCAGGCTCGTCAGGCTAATGGGGTGGTAGTTCCCAGGGTCCGCCGTGGATCCCCCTTTGTGGAGTGGGATAACCGTTGCGGTGTACCATTCAGTGGGTACAAAGCCTGAGGTGAGGCTATGATTGAACATGGTACTTAGGTAGGGTGCCAGTTCATTCTGTAGTTCATGTAGAATGCAGCCTGGGATATTGTCAGGTCCCATGGATGCTGTGTTCTTGGCTTTGGACAGTGTGTTTTTTACCTGTGCAGCCGTGATTATAGGAACTTTGCATTCTTCCAGTATAGAGATGGGCCCTCTAGGGGGTGAGACGGGGTAAAGTTAGCACTGAACCTATCTGCTAGGATGTTAGCAATATCAGTTGGTTCTGTATATTTAGTGCCATTGTGCTGTAACTCAGAGCAGATCTGAGTGTTCCCATTTAGATTCTTGACATAGCTATAGAATGGTTTGTGGTTGTCTTTAGAGTCAGTGGCAATTTTGTTTTCGTAACTAGCTTTGGAGGATTTTATGAGGGATCTCAGCTTCTTACTGAGGTTGACCAGGGAGTTCCTCCAGTCATGGGATTTTACTCTTTTTTGCAACAGTTTCTTTCTTCTGTTGTAGAGTTTGTTTATGGCAGAGGACCACCAGATTGGCTTCCTTTTTTGGAGGATAGCATCTTGGTTCTATTAGGGATAGCATGATCCATGCACTCATGTAAGTGCTTATAAAGTGCATTTGTGTAGGATTCGGCAGTCATACCTCTGTTGTCCATCTGCATGGGTGTCATGAAGTTTGCCACTTCTGCCTTAAGAAGTGTGAAGTTGGCTTTGGAGAAGTTTTTTACGATGGTTTCCCTAATTGGGGGTGGGGGTGGGATGTGGATGTCTAGGCTGATTAGCTTGTGGTTGGATCTGACCAACAAGTAACTGACCTCTGGTGTGGAACACCAGTTTCCCATGTTGGTAATGACCAGGTCTAGGATATTGCTGCCCCTGGTGGGGGTGTGAATAAGTTGATCCAAGGCATTGGAATTTATGAATTCTAGAAAATGTTGAGCAAAAGTGTTGGTACATAAGTAGTTTTCCCAGTTAATGGTGGGTAATTGAAATCGCCCATTATTAGGGTGTTGGATTGTACCCTAATACTTTCCAGTGTATCAAGAAATGAGGAATGTGAATCCTGGGGCATGGTGGGGGGTCTGTAGCAAGCTACAATTTGGATTGCGGTCTTGCCAGAGTTAGTTGCACTTGGATAATCTCGGATGCATTATGCTGTGCAACTAGCCTGGAGGTGTGGATATCCTTAATGAATATGGACACGCCTCCACCTTTAGTGCTTCATTCTGGGTTAGGTGGCCGAAAGGTGTGGTATGAATTCTAGCCTGGTAATGCAGGGGTGCTATCTGGAGCTTTGAACCAGGTCTCGGTCACTGCACAGATGTCAGTGTTCTCCATTTTAAGGAGTGCCTCGAGTGAGTGCATTTTGAAGTTTAGACTTCTATCATTGAGTAACATTACCCTCAGATTTTGCTTGCTTGTACCTGTTCTGGTGGTGAATTTGTCATTTGAACCTTGCCTAAAAAAGGCACTATAGGGGTGGCAAGAGCCTTAGCCAGTATCCGGAATCCTAAGGGCGACAGGTGCATGCCATCTCTGGCAAAGCATCGTGGTCTGTCAATCGTGTCATCCCAGGCAGACAAATACTGGATCCCCTTAGAATGACACCAGAAGCTTAGCCAACTGTTGAAGTCAATCAGTTTTTCCTTGTACTGTGGTATCATTCTGGGTGATGGCAGGATGCTACTCAGGGTTAGGGTCATACCTGCCTGGGATACAAGATTGGAGAGCGCCTCCATGTCTCTATTCATGTAGTCCAGGGAGGTACATCTCAGGTCATTCACACCAACATGGACAATGACAGTGTCATATTTGTACTTACTGTGGAGTGACCTGAGTGCATGCATTATGTGGTGGATCCTGGCACCTGACAGGCAGCTGACAGTAACTTTCTCCTTGTTTAGTCTAGTGAGTGGAACATCAGTGTGCCTGACTATAGAGTCACCTATGACTAGAGTGTTGGGTACGTTGTTATGCCTTATGGGCTGTGGTTGAGTGGCACACTGAGTTTGTGGGCTATGTGTCATTTGGGTTGTGTTGGGGGGTGGAGTTTGCTTGCGTTTATGCTTTGGATGTCTCTGATGCTTGGGCAGGTTTTTATTATGAGCCTCCGCAAATGTAGGTGTGTGTTTTGTGTTTCTCTGTGTGTGTTTTGGTGGTGTAGGTTTTGAGGGACTATGTGATGAGTGTGGTGTGGTGCAAGTGTTTACCTTCTCCTCTTGACTGTCTAGTCCAGTCTTTAGTGAAGAGAGCTTTGCTTCCAGTTTGGCTATATAAGTGCATCTCTCACAGGTTGTAGTGCTGGGTGGTAGGAGGAGAGGGTTGTCTGTGCACATGAGGCAATTGCTGCATTGCCCCAAGATGCCCATATTCATCAGGTAAACAGGAGAAATCACTGGGCGCTGACTCTTAGACATTCCTGGATAAGTGCTTAATTATTAAGTACTAAAAACTGCTTTCCACTAGACAAGTGAGGAAAGTTGAGTGCTGTAGTAATTTGCAGCTTATGTAGTGCTTACAATGAGTTCTGAACCAGTGCTGAGTTCAAAGAAACAGATTTGAGTGCTGAAACTAGAAAACTGGCTAGTTATAAGAAACAAAACTAAGCTAGAAGGCTTCCCTCCAATCCAGAAGGGCTTGGGGGCTCAGAAGCCTACAAACAGTCTCTACCACTTAACAGGAAAGGCAGGAAACAAGCTTAAAATGTTTTTTTTTTTCTCTTTCCCAGATGCTCTCTTTGTACACAGTAGGAGTGCCTGAAATCAGAATATGATCTCACTGCACTCAGTTGAGTGAGCAAATGAGATGGGCCCCAAAGGAGTATCCAAACACAAATTTACAAGAGGGGTGGGCAGTTTCAACGCCACTAAGATTAACACCAAAACAGAAACAGGGAGGGTGGGTGCGAAAACTAACCGAAGAACAGAGTCAAAACTTCCAGTTCAGTTAATATTCATGCAACACAGTTAAAACAATTTAAATACTGTATTATTTGAAAAAAAAGTGCAGATAAAGGGACTTACATTCTCTTATACGTCTAGTTGAATACAGCTAGATCATAGCCGGCCAAAGCTGAGGTTTTTAAGCAGAAAATATTTCAAACTTATTGTTTCATCAAACAAGTTCTTCAGTTCCCATTTCACCTTCTTGCTTTCTATTTGCAAACTGCACATCTGCATTCTATCTTGGCCTTTCTTCTCCATTTGCACCTGCATTATCACACCTGCATGGTCCAATGTGACCATTTCCTGTACCTCTAGTCACTCACTGCTGCCAATTCACGTGGGGTTACATGTATCGGTAGCATATCTAAATACGAATGTAAATTCTTTTTTATGAGACCCATTGCTCATACTACTACCGGGGCCATGAATCCTAAGATCTTTAGGAATTCCTTGACTGTGTCTTCTTTCCTTAGAGCCATAGCCTAGAAAAAGGCATTTGAAGGTTCAACTGCCTCCTGGGGTTGGAAGACCCTGAATACTGTGGTGTCCTGAGGAGTCCCTAACAAGACATTAATAGTTACTGGCGCCAGACATTCTCTGAATGTGCAAGGTATGTGGCTAACAAAAGGGCAAGAAGGCAAATGGCAGTGCAGATCCCCTGCCATCCCCTGCCACAACCCTTTGATAATGTTTGCTGTCATTCAGGAGAGGCAGAAGCCCTACTTTTTGAATCTGAGCACTCTTGAGAAATTGGTTTAAGTTTGTGAGGTCTAGCATGAATCTCTAGTGTCCATCTTTCCTAAGTATCCGGACATGACTAAAGTAAAACCAGGGATTATTATCCTTTGGGCTGTAGGCTCCACAGTGGCCTTGGAAGACATCTCTGAGATAAGGGGCTTTGCTAACTGTTCTTCAACTCATTGGAATTAGAGGATGCCCTGCATTTTTGACAGGGACAACAATGAGTTAGTATATTTTGGAGGTGACAGTCTCCAGGATCCCCTTCTTATCTGATGTTATGTATAACCAGTTTTGATTTACATTACATTCAGCCCTGGTTTGGCACCTATGTCTCTGATGCAAACATGTAATCTGCAATGTTCATCTCCCAGGGCCATGCTTACACTTATCAAGGGTATCAGAACTTGTCAGAGATTTGGGATGCATGGTTAGGCTTAAAAAGGCCCTTGTGGTCATTATCCTAGTAAACATCTATGAACCTATAAACCTATGATGACAGATGGCCGACCTTCACTACATCTTATGGGTGGGAAGAGAGATTAAGGGCTGGGGTAGAGATTTGCGGGTTTGGAAGGGGAGATGCCTGGTAACGTCACAGCTGCTGTGTGGTTGACGTTAGGCCCTTGGGGTAGAAGACCTTCCTGTGTCTTTTGGCTGGAGGGATATTCTTGCAATATGTCTGCTTCCCTTTGTCCTCCCTCTAATAACAGGGCTGTTGCTGTACAGAGTAATGGATTCCTTCTTCAGTATTTAGGAAATATATGGTGGAATGCGTGCTTTACTGACTTGTATAGTTCTCCTTTTCCATTCAACCTTTTATAAACAGCATGGGATGGAGGTGCATCAAAAAACTAAATTTTCTAATGGAACATTAGGAAGTTGTACCCAAGAACTGGGTCTGCAGACAAGAGTGTCTTCTAATGACTAGATCTGTAGCAGCATCCTCAGATGTGGTATACAGACCACAATACCCACATTTTATTGCATTCCTTCCATCATGTATAAAGTTCTTGAGTAAACTGTTAATGCTTACCAGTTGACTCATCACTTAGTCCCCTATGCACTTCCAGGAGTTGTTTCACAAGCTTGGTTACCCTAATATTT
>NC_056726.1:1522766687-1522784187 GCF_019279795.1 Protopterus annectens | reverse complement strand
AGTTTTTCTGGGCCTACAACTCTGCAGTTTTGAACAGTCAGAAAAGATGGAAGGCTCTTTATACATCTAGAACTGCAGGCAGAAAGTGAGAAAAACTAAGTATTTCTTCATGTCTTTCTGCTACCATTTCTACTTCTGTTCTGGGGATACTCCCTAAATGGTGCATCTTTGTTCACATTAAAGAATAAAATTCATATATGATCTAGAAACATATCTGTAAACGAAAGGGTCATTATGACAGAGAAAAAGGTGGCATACACATAACATACTTACAAAAAAATGCACTTATTCTGGTATTTTGTTAATTGTACTGTAAGCAAAATTTGGGAAAAAATGTATCTGCTACACTTTTACTTTTTTTCATTATTTTTTTAAAGGTCACTGCGAGTTATGAAAAAGAAATTAGTAGAAATGACTGCCAAGATCCTGCCTGCCAACCTGTGTTAATGGCAGACGGCATCCCTCCATCTGCCTTGGCAATGGTTCTCAAGCGATTAAGCACGTCATGATGATTATTGATGTTTCTGATTTTTGATGCTTATGATTATCGACAGTGCTAATTTGTCACTCAGCTGTCTGTGGAATGGTGCCCATTTATAACCCCTGTATCTGTCACCAAGGTTAATCAAATGCAATTAAATAGAATTAAGCATTACCGTTCAGTGCCAAGGTTGCCTAGTGATCTGCTGTGCAGTGGTGTGGTGCCATTTATCCACAGCCTGCCTTTTAAAGATAGCACTTTTCATATCCACATCTGTTCTAAGGACAAGATGCTGTCATATGCAATGCAAAACTCTATGTGCTGTAGGCTTTCTTTGGCAGACTAAAACTGACAAACCACTGCTTCTTCTATGTGCCACTTCAAACCCTCTAGTTCTGAGCTGTTCAACTACAAACTTCTCTGAACTTTTTCCCAGCATGCACTAGTAGCTTATGTACTATAACAGCACAAAGTACATGTAACATTTGATGAGATGTCTGCCTTTCACTGAGCTGACCTGCTGAACTAACACAGGTCTTAGTAGTTTTATCTCTACTGTACCACAGATGTGCCACAAACTCACGTTTTGTCCTACTTACTTCTACCCGTGGCTACTGTTGCTTCAGACTCTCATTTTTGCTTTTATACACAAATCATCACCTGCTGACTTTTCTGCTTTATATTTTATATTTACTGTACTGTTTCACATGGCTGTGCCTGATACATTACAGGGGCCACAAACTGGTATACCTAAACTGCACTCCTAATTTGGGATGGCGGGGCATTTAGGTAGCAATGCACTGGGTTGGCAGTTGCAATACATATGTACTTCATGGAATCTATTCAGAAATATTCCATTCAGGGCCATTTAAAAAGAGTTAAATGAGGTTTTAAGTCTGATGCCATCTTACATTACATTAATTAATACATTAGATTACATTAATACTTTACGACCACACAATTCTATTGACAGAACAGGATTAACTGCTCAGTGCAGTCTGGCACAATGTTGCACTTGAACCTATTCCATATTTACATTGTGTCCATCTGCCCCATTGTAATGTAAAGGCACCTGTTTCATCAAGTTCCACATTTTCTTCTGGAAACCTTCACCATTTTTAGCACCTTTTCTGACCAGCAGTAACTTCACATTTGTCCTGCTGTATACCTGCTTCCATCTTTCTGCCACTCAGGCCTCCTTCTCTGCTGCCCTTCCTATAAGGGTCCAGTCATCACACTATCCTGGATTTCCGCATCATATTCCACTTTAATTTTTTTTCTCCAAACAAACCATTCCCATCCTCTGTAGTCTGTTCATATGAGAGTTATCAAACTATTTTTTCAGTAGTTTGATTTATTCATTCTATATGATATCCAAAACTGAAGAAAACATTCTAGATGCAGTCTCAGCAAACTACATTCAGTTGGAGAATTAAGTATCCTTACAGTCCACTCCCTGAGCTGTGTAATCTGTTGGCCTTCACAACTGCTTTTCACTCCTCTCCTAGAGATTTACTTCGGTTGTGACAGATGCTCGAAAGTCATTTACTCTCATAGTTTTAGACACATTCCCATGTTACATTAGCCTGTTATTAAATTACACAGCTCTGATGTCACACCCACAGTAATTTGGCAGTCTTTTCTCTTCATTTATTCCATATGTTTGTTGAAAGTGTAAAGAGCACATCGTTCCTTAGACAGTGAGATTAAATTTAGGAAAAGGAAATGTATATACCATGTCAGAGTTTGTGGTAAGCTGGAGTAGAGTCTCCTTTAGTCCGAACTACAGTGTTACTATATATACAAAATGTCCCGCATCAAGGGCTGTAGGAGGGAAACACAAATCTTAGTTTATTTTTGAGTGTCAGGATAACACTAATGGATTTTAAACTTCTGGTAGGGATCCATTCACCCAACAATCTCACTAGATTTCTTCTTAAATTCTCTCTGCCGTTCTCCACAGGTGCACGCACACTAATCTTGGTGATATCTGCAGATAAATTTATCGAGGTGTCATCCTATCTGTGAAATCTGTTACAAAAATATTAAACGGTACAGTTCCCAAAATTAACTCTAACGTACCCCACTGTTCACCTCCATGCATTCTGACACCATGCCCGTAACAAACACTCTCTACTTCCTTCATAAACTAGTTCATAGAATCATAGGAAGTTACTAGGCTATTAGCCGTGAGGCCCTTACAAGCCAAGTCAAGAATTTAACCCATGTTCCAAGTCAGCACACAATGCCCCTGTCCAGCAGGGACACAGTTGGAATCCCAGGGGTGTATTTTCTGTTCCCCAACAAGTTATCCAGGTTACACTTAAAAAGGGTTAATGAGGTACTCTGCTTGACATTGAGAGGGAGTCTATTCCACAGAAGGGGGAGTCTGTCCTGCCAACATGTCCTATAGATGTCACAGACCAAGCTGAGGTCACACGTGCGGGTTACTGGAGTGGAGCTAGACTTGCAGATATGCAACAGTCCCATCAAAGTGGGATCTGAGATCGCTTTGTATGCCAGAGAGGTCACCTCTAAGGAGTCTGTATGAGACTGAGTAGAGGGACAGGGACTTTAGCTTATCTGTATAGGGAAGATGTTTGAGGCCCTGGATTCTCCTGGTGAGGAACCTCTATGGTCTCTCTAGCTGCTGCATGTGATTTGTGTGGTACATACCGAAAGGGACATTGTACTCAATAATGGGTTTTATGAGTGAAGAATACAGGGTTGTTATGTCCACCTTGTTCCTTGGATGAGATACCCTTACTAGTGAGGTAGGCCATGCAGAAAGCTTTTCATGCAACGGAGGCAAAATGGTGGTCAAAAGTCAGTTTGCTATCAGCATGGGTGCCCAAGTCCCTCACAACTGATTGCATGCTTATGACCTTGTTATTAATGTGATAATTTCTGGAGACATCATTCTCCCCAAAGGGGATGACGATACATTTTTTGGCATTCAGTTTGAAGCCATGTTTTTGGCACCAGTAATTTGTTTGGTTAAGACTTTCTTGGAGGATGTCCACATCACTAGGGGAATTGATGGAAGTGCCCAGCCTGCAGTCATCTGCATACTTGGTCAGCCATAGTCCACTGGTTTGGGCCTGTACCTCAAGACCAATCCCTGGCATACACCGCTTGTTATGGGTCTACTGCTTGACGTGGCTTCCCCTATTTTGACTAGGTTGGTTCTATCAGTGAGCCAGTTTGCTACCCATCTGGTAACATACGGATTGATGCTTAGTTGAGAGAGTTTATCTATTATAACTGAGTGAGGAATAGTATCGAAGGCTTTGGCTAGGTCAAGGTAGGCAGTATGCACCATCTTCCCCTTGTCCATGGCTTTGGTGACTGTCTCAAATAAGTCAACCAAATTTAACAGGAACGACCTCCCCTTGATGAAACCAAACTGTGTGGGATTGAGTGTGTGGAGGTTGCCAATGTCCTTGTTAATGAGGTCCATGAAAATTTGTTCCATGGCCTTGCAGATCAAGCTAGTTAGGCTGATGGGCCTATAATTTCCTGGATAGGTGGACGCTCCACCTCTGATGGGTCTATAATTTCCTGGATAGGTGGATGCTCCACCTCTGATGGGTCTAAAATTTCCTGGATAGGTGGATGCTCCACCTCTGATGGGTCTATAATTCCCTGGATAGGTGGACGCTCCACCTCTGATGGGTCTATAATTCCCTGGATAGGTGGACGCTCCACCTCTGATGGGTCTATAATTTCCTGGATAGGTGGACGCTCCACCTCTGATGGGTCTATAATTTCCTGGATAGGTGGATGCTCCACCTCTGATGGGTCTATAATTTCTTGGATTGGTGGACAATCCATCTTGCAAAATAGATAAATGGTATTATGTTACTTTTTGTTTACAGAAATGCAATCCCTTGTTACTGTGATTTTTCCTACCATTACCGTATAAAACTGTATTGCTGTTAATCATATTTTACTGCACAGATGATTCTGTGTTTTACTTTACTTTGAAAAGGATAATTTATTTTGTCTAAAACCACAATAGCAAAGCCCTGCTCTATATATATTTAAATTTTTCACAGCAGTGTTTTAATAAAATCTGATTTGTATAGCTTTCAAATCAAATATGTTTAAACATTATAAGAAGACATTGTTTTCATTGCAAAATGTTTTTTTCCCTTAGTAAACATAAATACAGCATAGTGTGTCCATCACTGATTAAACTGCTGCTCTGTTTACACACTGCTTCCTCCCATATCCTTCAAACATGTATACACAGATGCACATACTCACATACGCATATACTCGCATATACAGACACAGACACACAGACACACACACACACACACACACACACACACACACACACACACACACACACACACACACACACACACATATGCATGCATGTCCATATGTACAAACACACTCACATGCATGCACGAATTCCATACACACATCCACACACACACATGCACGTGCCCATTCATTTATGCAGACGTGCACACACACACACACACACACACACACACACACACACACACACATGCACATATATGCACACACACAGACACATTCATATCTGCACACATGCACACAGAAACACACACACATATGTACACATACACACACACACACACACACACACACACACACACACACACACACACACACACACTCGCACACATGCGCACATTCACATATGCACATATGCACACACAGACACACACACACACACATACAGTATGAGCACACACACGTATTTATATATGCAGATGCATATGCGCATGCACACAAACAAACACACACATATTCATATATGCACATATATGCACACATACACACAGACACATTCATATCTGCACATAAGCACACAGAAACACACACACTTGCACCACACCACATTCATCTCATAGTCTCACTAAAGCTACACCACCAAAATCCACAAATAGAAACACAAAAACATTTGTGGAGGCTCTCAATAATAATTTGCTCAAGCAACAGAGACCTCCAAAGCAGAAATGCAAGCAACCTCCACCCCCCAACACAACCCAAATAACACATAACCCGCAGACTCAGTGTGCCACTCAACCACAGCCAATAAGGCAAAACAATGTACCCAACACACTGGTCATAGGCGACTCTATAGTCAGGCACACTGATGTCCCACTCACAAGGCTAAACAAGGAGAAGGTTACTGTCAGCTGCCTGTCAGGTGCCAGGATCCATCACATAACCCACACACTCAGGTCACTCCACGACAAGTACAGATATGACTCTGTCATTGTCCATGTTGGTGTGAATGACCTGAGATGTACCTCCCTGGACTACATGAAAAGAGACATGGAAGAGCTCTCTGATCTTGTAGCCCAGGCAGGTATGACCCTAGCCCTGAGTAGCATTCTGCCATCACCTAGAATGATGCTGCAGTACAAGGACAAAATGATCGACTTTAACAATTGGCTAAGCTTCTGGTGCCATTCTAAAGGGATCCAGTATCTGTCTGCCTGGGATGACATGGTTGACAGACCACGATGCTTTGCCAGAGATGGCCTGCACCTGTCACCCCTGGGATTGCGGATACTGGCTAAGGCTCTTGCCACCCCTATAGTGCCTTTTTTAGGCAAGGTTCAAATGACAAATTCACCACCATAACAGGAACAGGCAAGCAAAAACTGAGGGTGATGCTACTCAATGCTAGAAGTCTAAATCTCAAAATGCACTCACTCGAGGCACTCCTTAAAATGGAGAACATCGATATCTGTGCAATGACTGAGACCTGGTTCAAGGCTCCAGAGAGCACCCCTGCACTACCAGGCTTTAACTCATAACACACTTTTCAGCCATGTAACCTGGACCGGAACACCAAAGGCGGAGGTGTGTCCATATTCATTAAGGATATCCACACCTCCAGGCTAGTTGCTCAGCATAATGCAGCCAAGGTTATCCAAGTGCAACTAACTCTGGGCAAACCTGCAATCCAAATTGTAGCTTGCTACAGATCCCCCACCATGCCCCAGGATTCCCACTCCTCTTTTCTTGATGTACTGGAAAATATTAGGGTTCAACCAAACACCCTAATAATGGGCAATTTCAACTACCCCACCATTAACTGGGAAAACTACTCATGTACCAACTCCTTCGCTCAACGCTTTCTGGAATTTATAAACTCCAATGCCCTGGATCAAATTATCCACACCCCCACCAGGGACAACAATATCCTAGATCTAGTCATTACCAGTATAAGTGACCGGTGTTCCACACCTGAAGTCAATGCCTCATTGGTCCGATCCGACCATAAGCTAATTACCCTAGATATCCACATCCTGCCTCCACCCCCCATTAAGGAAACCATGGCAAACATTTCTCCAAAGCCAACTTCATGCTTCTTAAGACAGAAGTGGTGAACTTCATGACACCCATGCAGATGGACAATACAGTTACGACTACTGAATCCTACACAATTGCACTTTATAAGCACTTACATGAGTGCATGGATCGTGCTATCCCAAACAGAACCAAGACGCTATCCTCCAAAAAAAGGAAGCCAATCTGGTGGTCCCCTGCCATAAACAAACTGTACAACAGAAGGAAGAAACTCTTGCAAAAGAGAGTAAAATCCCACGAGTGGAGTAGCTCCCTGGTCAGCCTCAGTAAGAAGCTGCGATCGCTGATAAAATCCTCCAAAGTTAGTTACGAAAACAAAATCGTCATTGATTCTAAAGACAACCACAAAGCATTCTATAGCTATGTGAAGAATTTCAATGGCAACACTCAGATTTGCTCTGATTTACAGCACAATGGCATTAAATATACAGACCCAAATAATATTGCCAACATCCTGGCAGATAGGTTCAGTGCTAACTTTACCCCCCTCTCACCCCCTAAAGAGCCCATCTCTATACCAGAAGAATGCAAAGTTCCTGTAATCATGGCTGCACAGGTAAAAACCACACTCTCCAAAGCCAAGAACACAGCATCCATGGGACCAGACAACATCCCAGCCTGGGTTCTACATGAACTACAGAACAAACTGGCACTCCACCTTAGTACCATGTTCAGTCATAGCCTCACCTCAGGCTTTGTGCCTGCTGAATGGCGCACAGCAACGGTTATCCCACTCCACAAGGGGGTCTGCAAGGCCATGGAACGTATCATCATGGAACTTATAAACGAAGACATTGGTAATCTCCAAACTCTGGATCACACCCAGTTCGGGTTTGTAAAAGGCAGATCATGTCTCCTAAACCTGATAGACTTCTTTGAAGCAGTCACCAAAGCTGTAGACAAGGGTAAGGTAGTTCACACAGCCTATCTAGATCTTGCCAAGACTTTCGACACCATCCCCCACTCTGGAATTATAGATAAACTCACTAAACTAGGTATATATCCCTATGTCGCAAGATGGGTTGCCAACTGGCTCACTGACAGAACCCACACTGTGAAAATAGCAGACTCCAAATCCAACTTCAGACCAGTGACAAGTGGAGTACCACAGGGTTCAGTCCCAGGTCCTCTCCTGTTTGGTATCTACTTCTCTGAAGTACAGGCTAACACAGAAGGTCTTTGGCTAATGAAGTTTGCAGATGACTGCAAACTAGGAGCCATAATCGAAACTCCTAACGATGTGGACATCCTACAAAAGGGCCTCACTGGGACAGATGCCTGGTATCAAAGCCAAGGCCTCAAGCTCAATGCCAAAAAGTGCATTGTCATCCCCTTTGGTAAAAACTCTGTACCCATGAACTACAACATAGGCGGCAGCATACTTAACACTGAAAGTGTGATAAGAGACCTTGGGACACAGGTGGACAGTAGTCTCTCCCTTGATAATCACATCGCCACAGTAGTCAGGAAATCCTTCTATATGGTACACCTCATCACAAAAGGTTTCTCATCCAGAAAAAAAGAGGTCATTGTTCCCCTCTATTCATCACTCATTAGACCCATTATAGAGTACAACGCCCCTTTTGGTATGTACCTCACAAGACATCTACAACAACTGGAAATGCCGCAGAAATACCTCACAAAGAGGATTACCAGCCTCAAACAGATGCCCTACGCAGACCATCTCAAAAAACTCCAGCTTTACTCCATCGCATATCACCTACTCAGAGGTGATCTCTGCCTAACATACAAAGCTATGTCAAACCCAGAGCTGTTGGACATGCTCCACTTAAAAAAATCCCAATCCCTCCAAGCTACACGCTCTAGGGACCTAAACCTTGTCACCACAATAAACAGAACATGCTGGAGGGATAGATTCCTGTCCCAGAGACTTCCCATACTCTGGAATAAACTACCTATCTATATCAAACTAAGCTCCTCATTAGCACTCTTCAAAAAATTCTTGCTGATTGGATGGGAAATACGAAATTCATCCCAGGGATCACCTCTGTGGCTCTGCTCGACAGTGGCACAGGAAAATAATTTTCTTGGGTGGCAAAAGCCAGGGTACCTTTTTGGCTGGGCTTGTATAGGCCCCAGGGCCGATAGCTTAGTACCTACCTAAGTACACACACTCACACACACACACACACACACACACACACACACACACACACACACACACACACACACACACACACACACACACATATACACACACTCATATATGCACACATGCACACACAGACACACACACATACAGTATGAGCACACATACACACACACACACACATACACACACACACACACACACACACACACACACACACACACACACTAATATATGCACACATGCACACACAGACACACACACATACAGTATAAGCACACACACACATTCATATATGCAGATATGCATATGCACATACAGACACACACACACACACACACACACACACACACACACACACACACACACACACACACACACACACACACACACACACACACACACACACACACACACACACACACACACACACACACACACACACACACACACACTTTCATTAAATGTCCTCTAGAGCCCAAGACAACATGAAATACTTGAGTCACTGTGAAATGAGTCGTAGAAGATGGTGAGGATTTAACTTCTCACTCTGCTCCTCCAGTGCAGTGTTAGTGAGCACTGGTTTTACAAAGAGACATATTTCTTACAGCTCTAAAGTTAAAGAAAGAAGCCTTCCCTGCAGTGTTTATTTATTTATTTTTTAATTTTTATTCATTTGTCAACTGGGTAAACCTACTGAATGCAGTTGTTCCATTTTTAGGGGTGACCCAGGACCACTGTCTGGTCAAGTCGCTTGCTCCAAATCACAGAATAGTCACATGGAGATAGAAGGAATCAAACCCTGTTCCCGTGACTACAAGGGGAGCTTCAATAATTGACTATGCAGTGGTGTCATCTTAGGGGGATTTAGTAGTGTCAACTTGGCATAAGATGGCTGGCAAGCCTTCCTTCTCTGTCACAGATGGTGTGTACCTCTGTTAGCAAAGCTTTTGCTGCTCCCATCACACCTTTTTAGGCAGAGTCCATTTAATGGGAATTCCAGCACATTAATTCTAATTAATTAATGGGAGTCTAGTCAATGCCAGGAGTCTTAACAAAACAAAAAATGTCCAAACTTAAGGCTCTCCTGCAGCTTGAACATCATCATACATATACACAAAGAGAGGCATGGTTTCAGAACAATGAAAGCAATCCCCTCTGTTTCTGCAGAAAGGGAAACAAGGTGACTCAGGCAAACCATTCAGTAAAAACTGCAGAAAAGATGTAGCCCAGCTACAGCCTTCACTGTGTAATACCTTAAACCTTCTCTAGTGGAGGCCCATGGGATATGTGTAACTGATCCCTTAAGGGTATACCTTAAACCTCCTCTAGTGGACGCCCATGGGATATGTGCAACTGATCGCTTAAGGACATACCTGTGTTTCAGCTGCAATACCTAAAATACTGTAATATACTATTTAAGTCTTTATGAGCATATTCGGACCACGAAAGGCAAACCCTTCTAGCTGTAGACATGCTATGTTTCAGACTTTTTGTGACCTTAACAGTACAGCAGTCTACTTAATGGAAAGTGAGTGTTAAGACAGACATTAAAGCCCTTGGCATGCCAGTCAGCCTATATTGCCACCCTGACCTGTGGTAAAGAGCACAGGGCAGTAACCTACGAGAAGACATCTTAGATGTAAGCAATAGATTTATGTTATCTCACAGCATGGTTGGGCTGAGTTTTTGTTACTCAGTGAAAAGTCTGACAACTGAGGAAGATCTTGAAATGCAGGTGTTACACTTCCAGGTGACAATACTCAGCTGAGGTTGTTCAGGTAATTAATATGAATGTCCCCAGGTGCATCTCAATAGGAAGTGTGACCGTTACATCCTACTGGAGGAGACCCTGGAGCAGACCCACTTCCTGCTTGACAGGGAGATTACATCTCTCAGCCTGTCAGAGAACAGCAGGGAATCCCTCCAGGATGAGGTTGGGATGGTTGCTATGGATATGAAAGTCGGCTTTGCCCTGTTGAGCTTACTGCACCAGCAATCCTTATCAGGACAATCAGCTTAGAAAAAATGATGGCTGGATGGTAATTAGTTACACGACTGTACTTCCTTTACGTTTCTTTATGGTTCTTTTTCCTGCTAGTTATCCATAATATATGCCAAGACAGATTACTTTTTATCAACTGCTTTTAAGAGTGTCTGTCTCAGTGTTAATGAGAGAGTACTTGGAATTATTAACAAATTATCAAGGCAAAATGTAAATATATTTTGCTTGTAGCCTATCAGCAAAATAATGAGAATTATACTTCACAGAATATTTGTAATACTGACTACCTAACACAGCATGCCAAAAGTCAAAATTAAAGCCTGGAACACAGTATACAGGGACATTAGGTCTTCAGGTTTCTAATTCTAATTCCTGGACCCCAGCTATCTCAGTTCCAAATGATATCTCAAGGATAAGGAATACGTGTCTTTGTATCACGAGTTATATGGTATCATTCAAGCCATCAACAAAGAAACAAGTTTATCCAACATCTGATCAGAGTTACAGGCCAAATGAAAAAAAATAAAAGCCCAGAATCTAATATGAGGAAGTAACAATGCACAGGTACCCAGTACAACCATGCAAAGTGAAGGATTTGGTGCAGAAAATGTAACTCTGATAACACCACAGCATGATAGAGCAAAGGATCCCCAAATTAAGGAGAAACCAGTGAAATGGGAAACATCTGATCAGTTGCCATATGAAGATACTTTGGAGCCTTCCATAGGAAACCAGTAAAAAAGTTCAGCTGGAGTTGCACAGCAAGGGAAGGAATAGGAAACGGTGGCATCTTTAACACAGTCAATGTTGTGGCGTGATAGGCGAGTGAGTTTCCATATGAAAGAGCAATTGATGACACAGAGTAAAACTGAAGAGAATGTGGCACACCAAGACGCTCTGGAAGTTTCTATAGAATGTCCAGAGGAAATGGAGAACAAAGGATGTGTCCTCAATTTAGAAGAAAATGATCTAAGAGAAGAGCTGCTTGATTTAATAGAGATGGACAGACATATTAAGATTGATGAAAGAAACAGAATACAGAAAGTCAATAAAACCCCAAAAGTTTGAAGTTTGATAAAAACAAACTAACAAACCAACACAGTAATTAGGTCTTTTCAAAGAGATTCATGCAATATAACAGAAGTAAATAGGATACATTACTGTGCAGGCAAATTAATGACAGATAAAGTCTAACCACAACAACACAGGGCAGTAAGGGAAAGGAAGGGGAGAAATCAAATGCCCCCATGGAAGTATCAAACAGAGAAAACTATAAAACAAGACAAGAAGTGTCACTGTTAGAAGAATACAGAAGAGGGAACGTATCAATGAAAATACTGAGAAAGACAATATGAAAAATAATGCCCAGTATCATAACAGATTAGGGTCTGCCGTGCACATCACAAATAATAAACTAAAAATATCAGCACAGGCAGAAAAACTTAGAAGATACACAGATAAATACAAAGGAAAAGTACAAAATAAGAAATTTATTGATAACCCAAAAATGTTTTATACAGAATTGGGAAACAAGGTAAAAAGAACTGAAATATCACCAAAAAGAAGAAATAGATTCATTTTAGAGAAAGATTTATAAAGATCCTGTGAAACAAAACAAAGATGATAAATGGATAAAAGAAGTAAAAGCAAGAATAAGAAGTTCAACCAAATATACAGGATATGAAATGGGATGAAGTAACAGCCAGAGAAATTGAAACAAGTTTAAGAAAAGCTCACAAGTGGAAAATCCCAGGCCCAGATGCAGTACCTAACCTCTGGCTAAAAGTATTAACATCTTTACATAAAGATTTAGCTGTGAGTAAGAACTATTTATATGTGCACCCCTAAAAGACACCAATCTAGTTAATAACAGGAAAAACAATGCTCCTACTTAACAGCGAACCTGCAAGCTACCCTAAAAACTACAGACCAATAACTTGCCTTTGGATGACATATAACCTACACACTGGAACTGATGCAGCCAGAGTTTATAGTCATTTAGAAGAAAACTCAATCATGGTAATAGAACAAAAGGGCAAGAAAACAAAGTCATATGGAACAATGGATCATTTGTTGTTAAATAAAGTCATAATGGAGAACTGTATAAAAGGGTAGAATCTAAGTATGACATGGATAGACTACAAAAAGCATTTGACAGTATTCCACATTCATGGATAAAAGGGTTCTTAAAAATGTATAAGATACACCCTACACTGAATGATTTAATTACAATGATCATGAAACAGTGGCAAACCACTTTGCAGGAGAAATTATTATTCCAGGGATAAACATTCAAATGGGGATATTCCAGGGTGACTCATTGTCACCACTGTTTTGTCTTGCCCTTAACCCAGTCAGCTGGCTACAAGTTGGCTCCCAGAAAACAACAAAGTGTAAAGACTTTTCATTTTTCTTTTGTAGATGATTTAAAACTGCATAGCTCATCAGATGAGGAACTGAAAGCACAACTGCAAGTGGTCAAAGCTTTTACAGATGACATAAGAATACCATTTGGTCTTAATAAATGTGCAAAAGCAACCTTTCAATCAGGAAAGCTGCAGCACCAATAAAACATCAATTTGGGACAAGAATGTGATATGAAAGAACTTGAACAAGAGGGAGTGTATAAATATTTGGGAAATGAATGAACAACAATAAAACATGAACAATGTGAATATAACTTAGTAGGGAATCCTTTAGAAGACTAAAGTTAATTCTGAAAACAGAACTGACATCTAGGAACAAAGTCCAAGTTATAAACCAATCTGTTGTCCCTGTCCTAACTTACAGTTTGGAGAGATTAACTGGCGCCAAAAAGTGTTGGATTGTTTGAACAGGAAAACAAGAAGGATGCTTCATGCTTTTAAAATGATTTAAAAAAAAATCAATGCATACCAAGACTGTATATTCCCTGTTCTGAAGGACGTATGGGCTTCCTCGAAATTGATTACATGTATAGATCTGCAATTGTGGGACTGCATATGTCTGCTGACCTCACCGAACCTAAACACAGTGAAAGTTTTAAAATGAGGAGTGTAAGTCCAAGATGACTTCCCTGTTTAGTTTAGCAGAAGCATATCAGTGCCAAGTGGGAATGGAAATCAAACCAGAAGTGATAAAAATCAGGCAGCAACTGAATGTGCCAAAAAACAAAAGAAAGAATATAAGGTGAAGGATCAGAAAAGAAGGCAAGAAATGTGGAAAATGTATAAATATAGTTGCAAGTATAGAAAACTCTTGGAACAACCTCATGTTGATCAGGATCAAATTCAGGGATGGTTAAGGGTGGTGAATTTAAACCAAAAGATGAAAGGATAATATTGGCAGCCCAAGATAGTGGACTACGTACACATTGGTTTGCAAAATCCATTGAACATGTGGGAGAAAAAGACAAATAAAGGTTTTGTAAAACAGAACTGGAAACAGTTGCACATCTTGTTGCTGGTTGTGATATATTAATGGCAGAAGGACTGTGCACTGAAAGGCATAATAATGTGGCAAAACTATTGCACTGGGGATTGTGCAAACATAATACTGAAGTAGCTGAAAAACACTGGAAACATGAGCCACAAAGCTTTATAGAAAATCTTCTTCTTTCGGCTTTTCCCGGTTAGGGGTCGCCACAGAGGAACTCTGGTCCGCTAATGATTGGCAGTAGATTTTTACGGTGCCGAGTTGCCAGCCCGACGCCCAATCTTCAACGAAGGCACACCCATTTACGCATGTCTTTTGAATGCCACTCGACCATAGGGAGGACATGTAGACTCCACAGAGAAGGCGCTCCAGCTGAGAATCGAACGGGAGTACCTCTTGCTGTGAGGCAACAATGCTACCGCTGCACCACTGCGGCCCATTACAAAGCTTTATAGAAAATGATGAAGTTTATATCACATGTGATCACTCATTACCAACAGTTCAAAAAATAGATGTGAGAAAAATGGGTCTAGTGGTCCATGAAAAGATAAAAGTAGCACTGATCATTGAAACTGCTATACCCAGAGACTACAGTACATTACATACAGACAGACACCTCAAGTCATACAATGCAAGGATTTTCAGGAAGAAATGAGGGCCATGTGGTAGACCAATAGCCAGGCACTTCCAGTAGTAGTAGGAGTAATGGGTCTTATATAAAAGAGTTTACCATCATACTTAGATATGTTACCAATGCATGTAACTCCATACGAATTGCAGAAGGAGTCATTACAGGGCACATTGCGGGTGCTGCAAAGAGCACTTCTGGGTAATATCAAAGATTGAAACAATACTAATTTCACAAACTTGAATCATACTTTGACTTAGCAATGGGGGCCATTCCCATCTTAGTATTAGAAACCCAAAAGACTTGGAGAAATTAAAAGGGGAGAAGCCAAATGAAAAAAAAACTAAAAGGCCAGAATCTAATGTGAGGAAATTGCAATGCATAGGCACACAAGACAACCATGCGGTCTTCTATTTTATATCTTAGGAGGGGAGACAAAGACAGAGAGAGAAAACTTATTTAAAACCCTGACAGCCGAGGTAGTTGTGCTTGTCATAATCACCAATGGCTCCGCTGCATTCCCAAGCTGTTAACATGTTTCACACATTTCATTCTTTCACTGCAGATCTGCTAATAAATGTAATTCAATTTCCTGATACGAAGGATACTTAATTTACCGGGCTCTCCATTCACTGCAGGGGGAAATATCAGTGTTTAAACAGCCTACAGCATGTTGTGTATTTATATATTACACCACCAGATGGCAGCATACATACTTATAGACTAAAGATTTATTACTGGTGCACAGCTTATTCTGTATCTGGCTCAAACCAGGTTAAACAAGTTCGTTCTGTTGCCTGTTTAATAGAAGCTGTCAGTTGTGGTGATCTGCTCATACCGCTTCAGTTGTTTCCCACAGATGTAGTTAGATGTTAAAATTGTTGCTTCTTAAAACTGCTGGATTTTTGTCTAGAGCATAATTCCAGTGTCGTTTTTTTTTTTGCCGCTAATAATTATAGAATTCAAAGATTTCTTGCACTTGCAAGAAACTCTAAAGGATGGAGAATTAGGTTCTGTGCACACACTGTGCTTTCCTCAGTTCAAGCACTCCATCCTAGTTAACTGCCACATACATGTATGATGGGTCATGTAAATACATCCACACACCCCTCCCCCCCACACAAATCAAAATCAGTCCACATGAAAAAAGTCATCCTCAGTCCATTAATTATGTCTCTTTCTGTGTGCTTGTCTGATCTACAAAATACCCATTTATTATTAAATTATGACTACAATTAAAATGGTCAGATCACAAAAACTGACACAACCATTAAAGATTTAGGGACAATAAATGACAACAACTTAAACTTTGACCATTGTGTAGCCACCAAATTTGACCATTGTGTATCCACCAAATTTATGAAAGCTTATTATCTATGTGACAAACTGAAATGCTGCCAGCCCAGCTAGCTGGAATTTTGTAAATAATCATATGTCATTGGTGAATATTAATATGATCCATAGGCTTGTCTTATAAATGTAAGAGAACTATATGTTATGTGTATATTAAACTACTGGTGCAGAAGTGTGTGTTAAACTGTATGTTATGTGCTGAGCTTCAAGAATGTAACCACAGTGTACCCTACTGGGAAAGAACAGAAATGTATATACCTGTGGAAATGTTTGTCTTAACAGTAGTAGCTGGAACATCCACAGTTGACTTGCAAATCCTCAAGAAAATAAGTTGAAATTATTTACGATTGTGTTATCTCTCAGTTTCAGCTAGGAGACTGGATGTCTACAGCTAGAGGTTTCTTTCTATTGTCTGCAAACAGAACTAATTACGGGTTTCAAATATAAAGGGGTTGGGAGGGTGGCCTAATGGTTAAGGTGTTTGCCTTACAAACACAAGGTGCAGGGTTTGAGTCTCACAAGGGATAATTGGCTAGGCTTAAAATGGCTCGCAAGGGCAGTTAGCTTAGTACTAATCTATGAACCTATGAACCTATAAAAGCATTTAACTGTTTTACGACTTCCAGTTCTAGGCAAACTTCTGAGAGATAAGTATTTTTGACACAGAGGTGTTACATTTTAAATTTCTGTTAGCCTGGGAACTGAAGGCAGAGGTGTCAAATAGTGATGTCATCTAGCTAACCCAGCAGTGATGTGCATTACTAATTTAAGAACTCTCAGAGAAGTCTGCATTTTGTACTTGTCTTTGGACCTGGAAACATATATCTTCAGCTCTTCTGCCTTGCTAATAGTAAGTGCTAGATTACAGTAATCTCTCTTAAAGATGGATACAAATATAGTAAGATTAGTTTAGATGTTTTCTGTATTTATGTGAGACTGTCCTGGAATGTTGTTTTAAAATATTTCCTGTGATTCTGAACTGTGATGTCACTGTGTTGAGTTATTGAGTATTGTCTTGTTTTTTTTATTATTTATTATTAAAAATAGTTAAACCTTTTAATTGTGGTTGGTTTGTTTGAGATATTTAAGCTCTGGGAGTACATGCATATGTATTTCGTGACACAGTACAGGCCACTCTTAAATAGG